>NC_056728.1:1847765658-1848094597 GCF_019279795.1 Protopterus annectens
ACACAAGGTGTCAGTGCAATGAGTTCAGAGAAATTGGATAGGTAATGCAGGGTTTGAAACTAGTGTACAGATATATTTTTCTGAAGGGGTTCAGAATAATTAATGACACACAATTTTGTTTGTGAAATGAGCAGGCTAAAGTCTGTATGATAAATGCTAAAAATCTTATCTGTACTCCCTGTGACTTGCCTTTACAAATGTTTTGTTGGAAACTCAGCGCTTATCATTATTAATAGCAATGCATAGTATGAATGATATAACATATGACAGTTTGTAAAGTGCAGTAACAAAGCATTAACATGAAGAATGTGAAAATGTGTCATATATGTTGGATACACATCCATACCTCCCAAGCAGTCATTTTGACAGTAATAGATTTCTTTTAAAAATATGTCATTATTAATTGTGTATAACTACATAAATCAAGAGCTGATGTTCTGTTTTGTCCCTTTTCTGAAGAATTAGCATTGCATGAAAGCATTATGATGTGTAACAGAAACACTACTTGTGATTTGGTAAGCAGAGATCAGATGGATGAATATGCCAGGTTAATGCCATAACTGCTTGGTTCATTGCTAGCTATACCCTTTAATTGTTTTAGTTAGAATTTATTTCTATAATTGTTATTTTCTTTCTTTTTTTTTGCATTTTACATTTGTGTGGCACTTGGCAATGAGCAAACACAGTTCCCTGCTGAAGTCAAAAATGAAAACTTTAATTTGGGCTGTCTTTTGTAATGCAAATGACCTTGGTGCCATTGTTCTGTGGTCAGCATTCTGGACAGGTATCACTGAAGTGAGTTTAGAGAAAGAGGACAGATAATGTAGGGTTTGAATTCAGTTTACAGATATTTTTACTGATGAGGGTCAGAAAGAGATTTGTTACAAACTTTTTATTAAGAATGTAACATTAAATAGAGAAGGCCATTATAAATATGATTTATGCAACATAATTAGCATTAACGCTCTCAGTAAGTCCAATATAAGATGTATAAAGTATGTTAACCATGTCAATGATGGTATTTAATTTAAAATGCACTTGCATATGTATGATGTGCACAATAGTTTTCTTATAATTATGAGTCATCTCATATCATAGTTTTGTTTTATGACAATATGTATGTAACATACCCTACATGTATTATACAGCTCATGCAACTCCACAACCACAAATATGGCCTTTTACATACCAAATGCAGGACCCTGACTACTTAAAGTCACACACAAGCAAGCATCCCTTAAGTGTATCTCCATTCATTTGAAAATTAGTACATCTCAACTTACCACTTATAAAAGAAGGTTTTGTGTGTCACTGGCAGTTAATAAGTAAAGGTTAACATTTTCCCTTCTTTTCATCATGGGTTCAGCTCCAGGGTGGTATTATTCTATGTTACAAGTGTGCAAGCCCCGGCAAACCAAAATGTCACAGTTCATACCATTTTACCTCCAACTGAACTGGAACATGTGTAAATAGGGTAAGCATCACACATGGCCAAATCTTAGTACCATATTTCACATTGTAATTGTTTTTAGATGTAATCATTACCACCTACCAAGCTTTGTTTCTGTTTTTAGTTGTGAAAATGCAGCTGGCAAGGCTGTGTGTGTTTGTGCCGTGGCTGTTACACATGAGCTCTGGATTGGCTCCTGTTTAGATATATAGTTCTAGCTGTTCTTTTTTTTTTTTTGTTCAAACTTTTTTATTGAGATTTCCAACAAGACAACACAAATTTGCAATTTAAATGACAATACTGATAAACTATGTACAATTTTTACAAAGGCCTCAAATTCAAAAAATAAGGGAATAACAACATACTATAAACATATAGTAAGGCCATGCAATTGCAGTGTTCCTTGTTTCCAATTTAAGTAGATGATAGTAGATCTGAATTCATTGTCTTAACAAGGGAGATGACTTTCTCCTAAGGATTATTAGTCCATTTCTGGGGAAAATTCATAGTTCTTTGTTTTTAATTTCCAAAAGAGCTACTTCTTCCAATAGAATTAAAAAATCTTCAATAGTTGGAGTGAAGGACAAATTCCATCTTCTTGTAATACATTTTTTGGCTACTGCCAGCATTGTCCAGAGTAAATATTTATTTTTGTTGTTCATTGTAATAGACTCATTTACATTCCAAATTATTAAATAATTTGATAATATGAACAAATATGTAAAATAGCTTGAAGAAATTTTCCAATTTCATTCCAAAATTTCTTAATTAGAGAACATTCATAAAATATATGAGACCAATCAACCTTACATTTTAGGAAACATCTCCAACATATTATTTCTTTAGAAAGATTAAATTTAGCAATTTGATTAGGAGTATAGAAAGCCCTATGCAAGAATTTCCAGGAAAAAATCCTCCAGACTTGTAGATTGGATGTTAGTTTAATGGAGTGCAGGAGATTAGTTTTATTCTCCGAAGTAAGGGACATTGTATAATCTTTAGTAATAAAATTCCAAAATTTCTGATTAGGAGTAGTTTTATAAATAATAATAATTTTATAAAGTTTTGAGATTAAATTCTTCCAATCAAGTTCTCCATATAGTATTTCATGTATAATGAATATAAATTTAGGTAATGATTTAAAGGAAGAATTCACTATTGTCCTATATAGAGCATGAGTAAATGGAACTAAGCTATTAAGAGCTAACCAATCTGATTCTGATAGATTAAATGTCTCAATTAAATTTTGTGCATCTAGGGTGACTAAGTTCATTGTACATTGGTACCAACATGTACATTTTTTTATTTCCCAATTACTAAGAGTATCTGTATTGATATTATTAAAACAATTCCTTGTAATTTTAAAAGGGAATAATAAGTGTAACTATAATTTAATATCAATATTGTTATTGATGAAATTTCTAAAAGTGTTGCAGATATAGTTTATAAACTTTAGATTTGTGAGTTTAATAATGTTATATTGTAAATTAACACAATGTACATACCAAAGTTTGTTGTTTTGTTCATTAAGTTGTACATTTTTTTATTAATTTATTCTCATTTAGAATAACAGTAGTTTGAAGAGACTTCCAAGCTGAAGAAAACTTTGGATCTATCCAATTTAAGATACTTTTAAGATTAGAAGCTTTAATGTATGATTCTAAATCTGGAAAATGTATTCCTGCAAGCTCCCAAGGTCTAATATGATTTGATAAAGCTATTCTATTTTTGGGTACCATCAAAATTTTAAAAGTATTTTATTTATTTCTCTTAGAAAACTTTTACTGGGTAATATGGGAATAGATAATGCAATGTAATTTATCTTTAGTAATAATACCATTTTAATTAATTGTAGTCTATCTTCAAATTTTAAGCGTAGTTTATTCCATTTCTCTGTAAGAATTTTTAAATTATTTATAATATTGTTATAGTTTGCATTTAAGGTTAAATCGATTTTCTCACATAAAACAATCCCTAAATATTTTAAAGAGGATACTAGTTTCCCAATTATTTAATTTGTAGTTGATTAATTGGTATTATTGAGATTTGTTTTATTTAGTGGTAAGTGGTTAGATTTAGAACTGCAATTTTTTAATCCTGAAATACAAAAACAATTTTTAATGAATAAGTCTAATTCTTGTAGGGATTCCACTGAATTTCTTAAAGTAAGTAAGATATCATCAGCAAATAACATTATCTTAGAATCAAATTGATTATATATATATATATATATATATATATATATATATATATATTAATTCCTTTTATTTTATTATTTAATTTTATTGCCATTGAGAAAGGTTATATTGCTAGTGCAAATAGAATTGGGGACATTGGGCATCCTTGTTTGGTGGCTTTAATTATTTCAATAGATTCAGACATAAATGGTCATAATTTTGCATAAGCTAAATTGTTATGATATATTTTTTATAAAAGTAATGAATTGGATAGGAAATTTATATGATTCAAAAATTTTAAAAATAAAATTCCAATTTAATGAGTCAAAGGCTTTTTCAATGTCAAGAGTAATTATAAGAGCTTCTTGATTATCTCTATTTAAAATATCTATGGTAGTTAGCATTTTTTTGAATGTTATCTTGGGTATGTCTATTATAAATAAAGCCTGTTTGATTTTTCGGAGATGAGGTGTGTTAATGATTTTTTAAATCTATTAACTAGAATAGACATTAATATTTTATAATCATTATTAATCAAAGATATTGGTCTATATGAACTACAGAGACTAGAATCTTTGTTTTCTTTTAATATAGAAGTAATTAACAAATACCTCCATGAGGGTGGAATTGTACCTTGTAAATACGATTCATTTAAAGTTTTGTGCAGAACTGATATAGCAGAGGATGATAATAGTTTATATATTTCATTGATAATACCGTCTGTATCTGGAGCTTTGTTATTTTTGCTTTCTCTAATTTTTTTCAGTAATTTCCTTTAGTGAAATTTGTTTCTAGATATCATTTATTAATTTTTCTGGTAGTTTTTTTAATTTGGAAAAGTCTAAGTCATATTCCGAATTTCTATATTGAAATTCTTTACTTTTGTATTGTTCCAAAAAATATTTGAAAGCATCCAAAATGTCACTTATATCTGAGACTTTTTTTTTTCTCCACCCTTCATGAACCACACTCACAATATTATTTTTAGTGGGTTGTCTTTTAACTCTTATTGCTAAATTGTGCATATGTTTTGGAGACAGAAAAATAATTTAGTTTTAGTTTTTCTAAAGCTAAGATAGTTTTGTGAGTTAGGATGTCAATATATTTTTTATTTAAAGATTCAATTTATTTTTTCTTATCTGACAAAATTCTCGAATTATCATTGTTAATTATATTTATTTGTTTTTGTATGTTAGATAATTCAGACTCCCATTCCTTTGTTTTATTATTAGACCATGTTATGATTTTGCCATATAAATATGCTTTCAGAGAATCCCATATAATTACCATATTTACCTCACTTGTTAAATTTATATCTAGGAAATATTTTATTTCTGAATCTAACCAAGGTTTAAACTGTTTTAATGTAGTAATGTAAGCTGGGATTCTTTTAGTATATATCAATTTCTTAAAGTCTGTTTGAATATTAAAAATAAGTGCATTGTGATCAGATAGAGGACACGGAGTTATTGTAAAATATGATATCTTTGTTTTTAGATCTTGAAATATAAAGATTTTATCAATTCTAGTCTGAGTGTTGTGTCTAAAATCATAGAGTGAGAATTCTAATGAATTGTCAGTTTTGAGATAAAACAAATCATATAATTGTGAGTTATCTATCCATTTTTTAAAAAAAATTCCCTATAGAGGTAGCACAGAAAGGTCTTTTGTTAGAAGTTTCTGAATCATTAAATATACAGTTAAAATCTCCTCCTAGAATTAAACTACCCTTAGTATTTTTGGTGATAAGTTCTAATTTTTTTATTGATTTTGTTCCAATTCCAGGGAACCAATAAGCATTAACTAATGTCCAGAGTCTATTACTAAATTTTATTATTATAATTGATGAAATACCTTCCTTATCTTTATAATTATAAATTATTTAAGGGGAAATTATGTTTTTCTTCCATAGTGTTAAAACTCCTCTAGTTTATTTGATGTGTGAAGAATTAGATAATTTCAAGTATTCATTTGGGTTCCAAGTAAAGCTATCATTTGTTTTTAAGTGAGTTTCTTGTATAAAGATTACTTGAGCTTTATTTAATTTTAGGTACTTTAGTAAATTGAATATTTTCCTTCGGCTATTTAACCTGTTAACATTTAAAGAAAGAAAAGTTAAGTCCATCTTAATTTTTTATTGATTAGAGAAATTAGAGTAGTGCAGTAATAAGTATTTATTTTATTTAAATCTTGTATAACCTTCATGAAAAGTATATATTTTAATGACATATTGTTAATTCCCATTAAATAATTTAATTTAAAATTAAGTTGAGGCCTGAAAAAGAAAAAAAAAATCTTAAAAAGTGAGTAATTTTCAATAAACCATTTAACTGACATGGAATGAGTATAATTCCTAATCTGACAGAACAAAGATATTCAGTCAGATTAACCATCGTTTACTAGCAATATTGATCAAAGTAGGCAAGTCTGAGCTCCAAGCTTAGCATCCTGAAGACTTCTTACTTATAGTAGGAGTTTACATTAGTATTAATTTTTAATCAAAATTATAGTTAAGAATATTTGTGTGGAAGTTTCTAAACCTTTAACTTAAAACAATATTCTGTTATATCTTAATTTGTACAGATTCAAATAATTGATAAAATAAAGTATTTAAAATTTCAACTACCATGCAATTTTAACTTCCATTACCTATAAATAATAATGGAAAATAATAATGGAACAAATCCCAAATTGATTTGAAGTTAAAGTTAAAGTTTTATATGAGCATTCTTACTCAAAGAATTATTTAAACCAGATTTTAGTCAGTTACTGTTCTGGTTCCCCTCATTATATACAAATAAATTACTAAAACAGAGAAAACAAAGGAATAGTCTGAATAAATGCAATTTACTTCAAATATGTTCAGACATATATCATAACCATGTGCAGACTAGTAACAATTACATATTAAGCAATGTCAGTATACTAATTCTTAACCTGTATCTTTTATTCAGAAAAGATGTGAGCCTAAAGAAGTTCTTAAGTGCTTAGAAAAATAAAACTCATAAATATGTAGGTATAAATAAGTTAGATAATTTGCTTAAATTGCTTTATGTACATCTTTATCAGAGATAAAGAACTTCCAAACTCATTGTTTCTAGTTGGTAATTTTTAAAATTATTGTGCTTAGACTGGAAGATATTTTAGTTGATGTTATCTCCTTTACCTTTTTTATGGAGAAGTTACTTCTTCAGAGAACTATGCATTCATTATAGGCTTTAAAATATTAATGTAACTCTGTTAACATAAATACTGATGACGTCCGAACATGTGGAAGCCTTTATGACAATTGTTATGAAAATCCAGTACATCATGAGTTATGAAAATCCAAATTAAAAAACACTATTATAACTTCTATATCATAGTTAACCCCTAATATAACTATAATAGATTACAAAGGAGTCTTAAAGTGTATTGTTTATATTTGTTTAAGTGGCAGTCATTCATCACTACAATCTGGTTCTTTATAAGAAAAGAAAGAGGGGTCTTCTTTCAAACACTTTACATATATGATAGCAATATAACGATTTGCTGTGTTGCTGTTTAACAGTTTTTTCATATGTTTATAATATACATTTGTATCAAGAAAAAGGTTATAAGAGCATTACATTTTTGTTATGACTTTAATCTGGGGTACTGGAACATGACCTCTCATTTCTCACTTCCATTGTCTGTTATTTATTAAGCTTAAATGGGCAGTTTGGTGGTCTTTTAGTGATATGGTATTAGATTTTAATTCAAGTCTTTGATATCTTCATGTTGCCATGTAAATAATTATTTATAAATATATAGGAATGTTTATTCTAAAAGATAACATTTATTATTATTTTAAAACCAGGTAGCATTGGCTTCACTACAACTAGCACCAGGAACTATGAAAGATTGAAAATGGAGACAAGTTCCAAAAGTCAGACTCCACAAAAAAACAAATAGTAACTTGTGGAGGAAATAAGGCACCAAAAGATGATTTTACCAAGGTTTTAATAATCCACAGCACGCAAACAGCTTTCCAACGAAATTTACACCAAGGTTCACAGCACACAGCACTAGCAAAATCTGGACACTGCGTTTCGTTTAGGTCACTTCCTCAAATGCAGTTCAATAATCAATCAGGTCATATTCTCCAGTTTTTATAAACACTCAATTAACAATTAAGTGGCAATAAGTAAAATACAAAATTTTAAAAAGTACATAGATTTTAAAAAAGCTTAAATTTTAAATTATTTCCTCCACAAGTTACTATTTGTTTTTTTGTGAACTATGAAAGATTCACAACATTAGGCAATATATCACTAAATCAGTCTCATGCAGGCAGACTTTTAGTTCCTAACAGTAACATATTCATAGCCCAATGGCTTCATAACAGAGCAGGTAATAATTGCATATAATACAGTTACATTTAGTGTTGACCTGTGTAGCATTTCAAATAAGTGCCTCCCTCACACTTAATTTCACATATAGTTATAAGAATATATACATTTATCTGTTTTTTTTGGTAAATTAATGTATTAACATAGCCATCACAAGTAAAGATCACTCGGCTTCTTAGGTGTGTGTCTCCAAAAATATGCAAACTATTTTATCCTTCCTCTATGAAATAAACAGATAATTCTATACTGAAACTAAATCATATACAATACAGCAGTCTATAAAATGATAAGTAACATTATAAGTATGTTTATCTTTTAATGTTTAATGTTTCACACATATACTGTGAGTAATACAGCAAATGAGGCATATTTTAGATCATCATTGATGTAATAATGTCTACAAATAAACATGACTTTCCTTAAACATTTAAAAACAATCCTAATTGATCTGTGATAGTAACGCATGGGAGTGTGTCTGATGTGATTTTTTTTTTCCTCTTCCCTCTTGTTTTGGCACTTTCCACCAAGGGAACACCATCATCAGCGAAATGCATAGACAGAAATGGAACACCTGGTGTACTCTTTTTGTATCATTTACATTCACTGTAACTAAACTCAAGTCATTAACATTCTAGTCATCAATCTCTTGAGATGTATAAGGTATATGACAACCATATGACACTTAGATGCATTTTTACATTCATCTAAACTATTAAGCATTTCTTTATATACTCCCTTACAAGTCACATCAGCAGTTATATAATAATGCTTAAAAAAAGAAAGAATTTCTTTCCTTCTCCCCTTTTTTTTCCTTATTTTTCCTTCATTAATTAATTTTTTTCATTACCCTCGCATTATCGCACCCAGACTCCAGACTACACAAATACCCAACCACACTTGCTTGTAAGTATTCATACAGGCAATACTATAAATCAGTCCGCAGCTTGGGTCATCTACCTCACCGGTCACTGCAAAGACCAGTCATTTCAAAGATAGTCCCATCCCTCCCAGCTGCAAGATACAAACTGTAATGAAGAGATACATCACCTTTCCAATTCCGAGTCTCACAGAACAAGCAAATGTAATGCCGGGTGAACAGCCTCCCTACCTTTTTCCCTTTCACACTGCATCATTCACAACCATTGCATCCATATATAAGCTCACCCCTTCACAATGTCTGAAAAGCACAGGTAGAAAAGTTCTATTCCGAAGGCAATAGCATGCCTTTAAGAAAAACAAGAAAAAAAAAAAAACCCAAACGGAACTGGACTATATATATATATATATATATATATATATATATATATATATATATATATATATAAAAACAAAATGTATTACAGACGCAAAGCAGTCACATGCAACCAAAAGCTCCCTCACCCTTCTCCCCATGCGAAACAAGCATCCCAGTGAATTCAACTACATTGGTGCACCCCACCAATGATTTACAAATACCGATGTACTTCACTTACAGAATGAACAAAACTCGCCTTGTGCCGAAAAGACACTCTCCGAGAAGTGACACCCAGCCATTGCCCTAGGGACACGTGCCAAATTTCTATCATCTCAACAAGAAGGGCTTGGAGACGAGCCGCCCCTCCATCTCACAGTCCAGATGTAACAACACACAAGCGTCAGTGATACCTAGACACATACAAGTTTGTACCACAAAGAATGTATCCACTAGTAAACTGACATACCAACATAAGTTATGTCACACCTTGAATTAACTCCAGACAACAATAGATATTCCAACTCCAATTCCATTTCAGCCAACCAATCAGTATGACAGAACAATAATGGCATCCACAAAACTGTCTCCACCATAACACACCTCCTCCTTCAATTTGCAACGTGAACAAGTACCCGGCACCAATCCCGGCCATAACAATACACAAGCAACCTCCAAATCTCTCACCATTTACATGTATGATCCAGATAATGCTCCACATGATAGCGCACCAGGGTATTTCCACTACACTTAACTCTCTTTACAAGTAAGCAATATTATTGTCTATATGTTACAAACATTATAATTAATTTAAATGTGCATGATGAGTGTGAGTCAGGAGTCATTAGTAAACAAACACAAAGGATGAGCGAGAAGCCCATCATTTAATAGAATATACGCAGAATAGAGTAAACTACATTTAAGATGGAACAGTGACTTTGCTCTGCAGTGTTTCAAAACAAAAATATTTTGAAGTTAAAACAGGAGGTAATAAAGTCTTCAGCATTTTTGGGCTAATTCGCAATGTGAAAAAGTACTTATTCCTGAAGTAAAGTGCCCTTCACACATGACTAATCTCCAGACAACAAATTCTTATGATTATTTGCTTTATACACAATTTTAAACAGCTCCTTAAATCACATCCATGACCAAAATGCTTATGTGAAAGGCTTTACTGTCTGCAAGCTTTCTCGTACATTTTAGTGAAGTATTATGAAACAATCTCAGAACAAGAAATTAAAAAGACTACTAGAACAGGTTTAAAATCAAAGTAGTCACAAATAATTTTCTTTTTTCAAAACAACATGCAACTTTGCTTACAGAAATGGTGAACAAACCACAAACTTGTCCATGATCTCCAATCTTCTGTGAGCAGGCACAGACATCTGTCATATATAAAGGTGAAACGTTCCCATAGCCAACACCATTAGCTTTGTTTAATTTCTAAATACCATATATCTTTATCTACAAGTTGTAGATTATTTTACAATCAACTGCTCTCATGTACATCTTCCAATCAAGGATTGGCTTGCAAATAATTATTGTAACTAGAATGAAAACAACAAAAGTCTATAGCTCCCAGTTTTTTCTATAAATGTGTCTTAAACATGAATCAAACCAATCACTTACAGACATTTTTAAGGCTAGAGAAATGTCTCAGATTCTGTGCATTAGTTAGTCAAAAGACTTCCTCTAGATTCAAGCATTACATTACTATTCTTTACATGAAGCTTCTAAACATTTAAACAAATGCCATTAATACATGACATGTAGGTTTGATTGGTCGTCATGGTAGCTAACACATAACTGTACTAGGTAAATCAGAACCTAATAACTGAGGCGAACGGGCTACGATTTGAGTAAATTAACATTCTGCTGACTTTAGAACAGTGTGTGATTATATTTTATGTGTAAAAATAGAGATGGAGGCATATTTAGCACTCAAGACTAGGGGCCGGATTCACGAAGGCTTGCACGGAGTCTAAGAGTAGTGTAAGACTCCATGCAGCCTTCACAATCCAGGAACAGCCCAAAGTCCATGTAAGAGACAAGCTAAAACGCCTCTTACACGGAGTGGGTGTGGATAAGCTAATCACCTCACTTGCAGCCGAATAGCATGCAAATGAGGATGATTAGCGATCCAGGAAGCCCAGAACAGCCCGTGTAAGAGCCGTTTTAGCTGCAGAAATGTACTCAGTTGACAGCTGAGTACGTTTCTGCAAAAACCGCAATGGAGCCATGTCAGCTCCAAATAAAGGGTGCATATGTGTCAGGCAGCATGCCAATGGCCAAATATGTGGCCATTGGCAAGGTAACCTGATGCAAATATCTTAAAAATATAATTTTTTTTCGGCGATCGCCGATGTTTAAACCCAGCGCAGCCCCGCGCAAACGGGCTGCGCTGTATAAAACATAAAAACGAAGGTTATAAACCCACAAATGTGGGTTTTATGCAATACATGGAATGTCAATGCAGGGACCAGCAGACCAAAACCAACATGGCCACCGTGTAGTGGTTGCTAAGGGGGGAAGCTGAGTCTAAGAGATGTAACTAAGCATTAGTAGGCAATCTGATGCAAATGAGTGTTAGGATGCTGAATTCCACTGTCACATAGCAAATGTGCACAGTCTGAGTAGTGTAAGAGTTACAGGAGGGGGAGGAACAGAGTAGGAGATAGGTGACATCACAGGGGGAATGGTAGAAAGAAATGCAGTTCATTGGAGGTCAGAGTTACATGACAGATGTCAGACAGATATCATGGAAAGAGGTGTGCCACTAAATAAGCATGAGAAAGTCAAGAAATGGAAGGTGTACACTGTTGCCTACACCAAAGTTACTTGCTGGGCATGCATGCGCACGTGTGCACGCCATGAAGCACAAGTAAGGCAGTGTGCGCGCGTGTAAGGCAGACTGAGCATGTGTGACCATGTTGGGAGATGTTTAACACTGTTTGCACGGGTGTGCATGCGTTTTAATCCGAATAAGCAGATTCTGAACTGTGTAAGCATGTGTGCACACGTGTAAGCCACTTGTGAGCATGTTTCTGCTGGTTTGCACATGGCTCCTCCCTGAGGAAACAGAGGGAAAAAAGGAAGCGACAGATTTAGTAGGAAGCTAGCAGGAAATACTGCTGGAGCTAGCAGGTGAAAACAATTAGAAGCAGGCAATTACACAGGCAGAATAGTAGCCCAGCCCAGCACTTAAAACTCTGCAAACAGCAGTGCAGGATGTTTCTCTCAAGAGACACTGCAAGACAGGAGTTACGTTATTAGAAGTGAAAACTGAAAAAGCAGAAATGTTAGGGGCTGCCATAGCTGTCATAATGAGACATAGGCGACTTGCTGAGGGTGGTGATAATGCAGATGGTGCCAGACAACCCACAGTGAGGAGACGGAGAAGAGTGTACAGGCCCAGGGTCACCTACCACGGGTTACATGAGCTGGAGATAGTAGAGCGCTATAGACTGGACAGAGACCTCCTGCAGCAAATAGTGGAGCTGTGCAGGCCACGCCTCACACACAGAACCAACAGAGGGGAACCCATCCCAGTGGAAACCAAGGTATGTGTTGGCCTAAGAATACTAGCAACAGGTACCTTCCAGAGACCAACTGGTGATATGATGGGGATATCACAGGCATCATCCTCCAGGGTACTGCACCAGTTCCTGGATGCCATGTCAGCACATGTCGGTGATCATGTATATTTCCCCAATGCCCGTGAGGTATTGGCCAGCAATATGTGTCTCTTCCAGCAAATAGCGGAATACCCTGAGTTAGTGGGTGCAATAGACTGCACGCACATATGCATCAAAGCACCAGCCGGTGAGCGGGGTAGGGCATACATCAACCGCAAGGGCTTCCCCTCCATCAACTGCCAGGTCATGTGTGATGCCCAGGGCATAATAATGAATGTGTGTGCTGGCTGTCCTGGGAGCTACCATGATTCCCACATCTGGCACTTGATGCAGCTGTACCAGACATTTGCCAATGGGGACATCCTGCACGGACACCTAGTGTTGGATGCAGGTTATGCACTGGAGCCATGGCTGATGACACCCATCAGAAACGCACACACACCTGAACAGGAACACCATAATGAGGCACACGCACAAACACGTAATGTAATAGAGCATGTGTTTGGGCTGCTCAAGTCACGGTTCCAGTGTCTGGACACATCTGGTGGAGCCTTGCAGTATACACCAACTACATGTACCCAAATTGTCATGGTATGTGCTATGCTACATAATATGATCTTGCGAAAACAGCTGCAGCAGGACCAGCATAGGGCTGGGCCAAACAGCCCCCCACCATTGCCAAGGCCATCACAGGCAGAGCGTGACTCGGAGGAGGAACAACCTGAGCATGCCCCAGTAGGCAGAAGGAGGCATGCCCAGTATTCCCTGGCCTTGGCAAAGAGGCAACGCATAGCACATACACTGGTTCAGTAGGAACCCTGGGAATGATACCCCTCTCTGACTCACTCATATAGTAACAGGGATGCCTAACATGACACAACCTGCTCTCAAACATGTACAGGGAAGTGTAATATGCGCATCCGACAGAGGCAGCCCTGCAGCACCACCTGAGGCATGAATGCTATGTGTTAAGTAATGTAACACCATGTACTATATGCACACCTGAGGACCCTGACTAACATCCTACCCTCACCAAGCATCATGCCACAATATGACAATGAGATGATCAAGTGCAATAATTGACTGAAGTATCACAGTTAGTCAAAGGGGATCCAATGTGTGCCAGTCTGGGATGACATGCTGAGCATGACATGATGCTCCACCTGCTAGGACTGGTGTACACCTATCAGTGCAGGCCGTATGGATACTGGCAAAGGCTGTTGTTACCCACAGTGTGCCCTGAATAGGTAAAGCTCAAAACACAAACCTATCTCCATAGGTATCAGAAGGGATAAGAATAAGATAAGGGATAAGTCGAAACAGCAAGATGCATGCAGTCTAAACTCACCCAGTATGGAGAATGTTGATATCTGCGCTGTAACAGAAAACTGAGTCAAGGCTCACAACAGCACCCCAATACTACCAGGTTACACCTCATACTGTGCTGTACAGCCTCAAAACATGGAACGAGCTACAAAAGGAGGGTGACTAGCAAGAATTGTCAAGGATAACCACACCCCCATGTTGGTACCACAACAAAAAGCAGCATGGACTAGCCATGGTCAAGTAACAGTGGCTAAAACTGCCCCCCAGTTTATAGCCTGCTACAGACTACTGTCCCAACACCAGGAACTGCACCTGGCCTATGCTGGAATACATGAATATATCAAGTCCTCTAAACCACATTATATTGAGTGACTGAAAATACCCAGACATGGACTGGGAGCATTATACTAGCTCCAACAGTGTAGGACAAAAGTTCATAGAATCCATAAACCAAAAGGCCCAGGAACAATGTACCACTCCCACAAGAGGGGTAAGCATACTGGATGTGATAATCAGCAACATGGGTACTGGATGGCAAGATGAGAAGTGTATTGCTCACTGGTAAAACCAGACCATAGAGTAATCACACTGGATATACAAATCCTGACCACAGTCCCTGGCCAGAAAACCACAGTGGAAAACATGTGTAAAGCAATATTTGCACTCCTCCAAACTGATGTGGAATCCATTAAAGGTCCTGTGCAGGTGCAAAATATGGGCCACACCTCAGAACCTGTAATACAGCCATTCCATGAACACTGCCAGGAATGCTTGGATTATGCAATCCTAAATTAAAACAAGACACAATGCCATACACGCAGGCATCTGGCATGGTAGACACCAGCCATAACCAAACCATGCAAGAGAATGAGGAAGCTACTACATGATAGTGCAAACATAAACGATGAAGTAATCACTGATCAGTAGTATGGCAATAAAATCTGTCCACACATACAATCCACTAAGGCCAGCCACAACAAGTTGAATCTGTGAATCCTGAGGCAATGTTACACCTGCCCCAAGTACACAGACAACCCCCAACTCCACCCAAGAAATACAAATATATGTGAGAGATGCAACCATCTATCCAAACTGGAGGCTGAGCTCCCTCAACTCAGTACTCCCAAAACTAGTCAGGAGGAGAAGGTAACCACACACACCACAAACACAGTCCCACATAGACCTATCACAACTGCAAACCAAACACATAAACACAGAAAAACATTCCCGGATGCACAAATTACAAACACAGCACACCAACAGACGGCCTCTAAAGCAGACACCCAATCAAACAACCTCCAAACATAGCACATGCAACACATAGTACACAAAGCTGGTGTGCCAAACAGTCACAGGCCAGAAGGAGAAACAACATGCCTGATACAGTTGTAATAGGTGACTCCATAGTCAGACACACTGCTGTCCCGCACACCAGACTGAACAAGGGAAAGGGTACAGTAAGCTGCCTGTAGGCTGCCACAATACGCCACATAACAGAAGTATGCAGGTCACTCCAAAGCAAGTAGAAATATGATGCAGTCATAGTCCATGCTGGTGTGAATGACCTGAGATGTACCTCCCTAGACTACATGAAAAGAGACATAGATGAGCTCTCTGATTATGTAGTCCAGGCTGGTATGACACTCACCGTTTGCAGCATCCTACCCTTACCAAGAATAATGCCACAGTACAAACACAGAATGATCAGTCATAGCAAGTGGCACACTTACTGGTGTCATTCCAAGGGGATCCAATGTCTGTCTGCTTGGGATGTCATGCTTGACAAGCCACGCAGCTGTTCTTGGGATGGCTTGCACCTGTTATCCCTGGGCATCTGGATATTGGATAAGGCCTTTGCCACCTCCATAGAGCCTTTTGTAGGCAGGGCTGAAAAGACTGACCCACCACCCTAGAAAACATAAGTGGAAAGAAACATAAGGGTAATGCTGACCAATGCCAGATGTGTAAACTCCAATATGCATGCTCCCAAGGCCATCCCCAGTATGGAGAACATCGATGTCTGTGCAGTGACAGAAACCTGCTGCAAGCCTCCTGACAGCACACCAGCACTACCAGGTTATACCACATATCATGTGTCATGGCCCCAAAACCTGGAACAAAACATAAAAGGAGGGTGAGTATCCATATTCAGCACAGACACCCATACGTCCAGGTAACTGACAATGCACAAGGCATTGGAGTCCACCCATGTGCAACTAACTGTAGGCAAGACTGCTGTACAGTCTGTAGCATGCTACAGACCACATTCTCATACACAGGAACCCCACCCAGCCGTCCTGAAGACACTGGACAGTATGAATGTCCCACCAAATACCAGACAGGGTACCACAAATTACCACATAGGTGGTAAACCATTATGTATGGAAGGAGTAACCATGGACCTAGGGACACAAGTGGACAGTAACCTGTTATGTGACACCCACATTGCCAATGTGGCTAGGAAGACTGTCTACATTTGACACCGTATCAGGAAAGGATTCACATCTACGTCAACAGAGGTCATTGTGCCCCTATACTGTTCTCTTATCACACCCATAATCTAGTACAATGCCTCATATGGGATGTACCTTACCTGACACCTGCAGCAGTTAGAAAGACCTCAAAGGTACCTCACCAAGAGGATAAAAGGTCTCAAATATATGTCATATGCTGCCTGGCTGTAGACACCCCAGCTGAATGCAGTCACATACTGCCTACACAGAGGCATTGCATGCCTGTTGTAGAAGGCCATGCCCAACACAGGAGTAATGGACATGCTCCACCACAGAAAACACAAAGCCATCAGAGCTGTGAGAGTGAGAGATGTCAACCTCAACAAATAATGAAATAGGATGTGCTGGTGGGACAGATACATAATCCAGAGGCTCCCCACACCCTGGACCAGAATCCCACTCCATGTTAGGCAGAGCCCCTCACTGACACTCTTCAACAGGAATCTTGCCAAGTGGATGGATGATTGTAGAGTTACACTGGGGGTCTTCACTGTGTCATGTCCAGACAGAGGCACAGCAAAGCAAATCATAAATGGCCATAATATTCACATAGCAAGGGGTGGCAAAGCCACACACACTCTGGCTAGGCTAACAAATGCCCTAGGGTGGATAGCCTAGTATGAACCTATGAACCTATGAAGATACAAATTGTACAGGACACTAAGGATAATCCCAAGGCTTTCACAACTGATGGTAGGAACCATGTTGGGAATTCACAGATATGCTCTGAATCACACAAATATCACAAACACACACACATATTGCCAACATACATCCTGACAGGTGCAGTGCAAACCCCCAATGCAGAATATCTATCCCAGCAGACTGCTGGCCCCGTGACATTGCAGATGCTGAGGTAACAGCCAGCATCTACAAAGCAAAACACACAGCAGCAATGGTATGAGATGGTGTCCTGGGCTTAGTGCAACATGGACTCCAAGATGAATGGAATGCCAAATCACACTACTGCTCAATGTCAGCCTTACCACAGAATATGTACCCAAAGAGCAGTGTACAACAACAGTGGTCCTTCTCAACAAAGGTGTTGCCTGAATGGATACTGAAAACTACTACCCCAGAATCCTGAGAAGCTCGGTCTGCACAGCTATGGAAAGGATCAGCATGTACCACAGACATAAAGATATTGGGGACCTACTGACACCGGACCCTACCCAGTGTGGCTTTCTTAAGTGCAGATCCTGCCCCTAAACATGTTTGACTCAATTGAAACAGTCATTAAGGTCATTGATGAGGGCAATGTGGTCCACACAGCGTAGCTGGACCTTGCAAAGGCTTCTATACAATACCCTACATGTTCATTATAGATAAGCTCACCAGCTTAAATATAAACCCCTATGTCAGTAGAGGGGTTGCAAACCAGAACAAGGACAGAACAGACATGGTCAGACATGCTGCAGCCATGTCAGACTACAAACCAGATATAACTGGCATCCCACAAGGCTTGGTCCTGGGATCTCCCTCGTCTGGTAAATATGTCCCATAGGTACAGGCAAACATGGAAGGACTGTGTCCGAACATGTTTGCAGAGGACTACAAACTGCTCACCACATATGATCCACCAGCCAACACAAGCATCCCACAAAAGGGCCACATAGAAACAGACAACTGGTGCCATAGCCATGTCAGCAAGCTAATTGCAGAAAAGTGTATAGTCAACCTCCGTGGATATACAGTAAGTGCCCACCAATTACCACATAGGTGTTAACCCATTGTGTAGTTAACATGTAATGAGAGACCTGGGGACACAAGGTGATAGATATCCTGCATTGGACAAACATGTGCTGTAGTGTTTACAGAAACATACCATATACCCACCTAATCATGAAGGTTGTCAGATCTAGATAAGGGGAGGTCATTGTGGCTCTGCAGTCATCCTTCATCAGCGGTACAATTGACTACAATAGCCCCTGTGGGATGTACCTCAGCAGACACCTCCATCAACCGTAAAGTCCCCAACAGTACCTCACCAGGAGTATCAAAGAGCTTGCACAGATGCCATGTGTTGCCTGTGTTGCTGGTATCAATAAAGGTGTTGCACCTTGTACAATCTGAATGGCAGTGAGCTATGCACATGAGAGACCTGAACCCCAGCACTGACTTACATAGGACAAGCTGTACTGCATGATCCATAACACAGAAGCCACCCCCACCCATGAGTGAACTCCCAGTACAGGCTACCCATAGAGTCACTTATCAATCTTCCTCAATAGGAATCTTGATGAGTGGATGGGAGATGGTAGCTTTATCCTGGGTATCACTGTCATGTCACAGGTAGACAGAGGCACAGTATACTAACCATGACATATGTCATGGCAAACTCCACTTACAATGTGTGTTGAAGGACAAACACACTCTCCAACTAGCATTAGACATGGACAAGGGCACATCGCTAGTGTTTGCAAATGTACACCTATGTTGTGGAATACACTACCAATGTTGGACAAGCCTGGTTTAAGTAGTTCATATCTGAACAGAATGCAACATGGTCAGATGTACACAACTGGCCCCTAACCAGGCTGTTGTGCTCACTATCGAAATGTAAAGCAGTGATAGCACTAAAGCCCAGGATACTGTCCACCACAGTCAAAGTACTACCAGTACACTATACAGTACTACAGTGTTAGGTCAGTGTGAAAGGATGTTGACAACTGTATGCAAAGTATCCCATGAAAACACTGCAGGCACAGTATAACCCTGTTGTGTTCACACACAAAGCAGTTGTACAATAAGTACACAACATGACACACAACACACAACCATAAACGGGTGATATTTGTTGAAGTTCACACTCATCCACAAATGTGGCGGGCTGTAGAGTCCAACATACGGAATGCTCACACTGGGCATGCTCACACATTTTGATAAATGAGACATATGTCAGACAACATGCCATGGGAAGGCTGAACTGGGCATGCTCACACACTTAGGCCAAATCTCAGTTTAGCAGTTGGACACACATATCTGGTATTTTTACGTGTTATTCCAGGAACCAACCACATTACAGCAATCTGCCCAGTGCACACAGTTAAATGACTACAGAGACATACATGATATAGTGGATCCCTTCCATATGCAAACATCTTCCACAGATGCACAAGTTGTTCATACAAACAGGGAATGCTATGGCAATAAAGATGTACAAACAGTCTATCAGCAACAAATAATGTGCATTTGACAATTAAACATATGGGTGTAGAGGTCAACACTAGGCTGTTTGCCCTAGGGAATGACAGCTTAGCCAGAGTGTGCTTGGTGTCTGCCTCCCCACAGGATGCATATTCCCCTTTCTAAACACCGATGATGTCAGCACTCTATAAGTATAGCAGGAGAAGGGAAACCTCCCAGTAATGTGAATAGCACTCTCCGCTAATGCGCTCGTCTCAAGTGTCATAACATAGTTAGGTAGGGGTTGGAATCCTGCAAATGGCAATTGTGTGTGTTTGGCTGAGGGGGGGTTAGTGTGTGAAGGAAATGTCCCTTTTGGCAACTAGGAGAACAGACTACAAGATGCACATTTCCCTTTCTAAACACTGATGATGTCAGCACCCTATAAGTACAGCAAGAGAAGGAAAACCTCCCAGTAATGCGAATAGCACACTCAGCAAATGCGTCCATCTCAAGTGTCATAACATGGCTAGGTAGGGGTTTGAATCTTGCAAGTGTGTGTGTTTGGCTGAGGGTGGTGTGTGTGTGGAAAATGTCCCTTTTGGCAACTAGGTGAACAGACTACAGGATGCACATTTCCCTTTCTAAACACTGATGATGTCAGCACCCTATAAGTACAGCAAGAGAAGCAAAGCCTCCCAGTAATGCAAATAGCACACTCTGCTAATGTGTCCGTCTCGAGTGTCATAACATAGTCAGACAGAGGTTTGAATCCTGCAAATGGCAAGTTTCTGCCTTTGGCTGAGGGGGGGTTAGTGTGTGTGAGGACAATGTCCCTTTTGGCAACTAGGTGAACAGACTACAGGATGCACATTTCCCATTCTAAACCCTGATGATGTCAGCACCCTATAAGTACAGCAAGAGAAGAAAAACCTCCCAGTAATGCGAATAGTGCGCTCTGCTAATGCGTCCGTCTCAAGTGTCATAGTATAATTAGGTAGAGGTCTGAATCCTGCAAATGGCAAGTGTGTGTGTTTGGCTGAGGGGGGTTAGTGTGTGTGTGAGGAAAATGTCCCTTTTGGCAACTAGGTGAACAGACTACAGGATGCACATTTCCCTTTCTAAACACTGTTCAGCTGAAGGCCATGGCTCTGGCACAAGTTGTCTGTTCCTATGATGCCCCTTTGGAAGGTGCTTGTGTCGGCTGGAGAGTCGATTATGGTAGCCAGTTCACAGGCATCTGCATATTTGGTCAGCCACAGTCCGTCTGTGTTGGCCTGTACCTCCAATAAATATATACCAAACAAGAGAGGTCCCATGACTGAGCCTTGTGGGACACAACTCATAACTGGTTTGGAGTCTGGCATGGCTCCAGCAATTCTAACCATGTGGGTTCTGTCCTTGAGCCACTGTGCAATCCATCTAGTGACATAGGGGCTTATATTTAAGCTGGCGAGCTTCTCTAGAATGCCCAGGTGGGGTATTGTTGTGAAGGCTTTTGCGAGGTCCAGGTAGGCTGTGTGAACCACCTTCCCCTCGTCAATGGCCTTGGTGATTGTTTCAAAGAAATCAACCAGGTTAAAACTGGTAGTGCTGGTGTGCTCTCAGTAGCCCTGAACCAGGCATCTGTTACTGCACAGATATCGATGTTCTCCATGCCAAGGAGTGTTTTGGGTGCATGCATCTGGAGGTTTAGATGTCTGGCGTTGGGTAGCATTACTCTTAGTTTCCTATCCCTTGTGATACCTATGAAGGTGGGTTTGTCATTTGAGCCTTGCCTAACATAGGCACTATGGGGGTAGCAAGAGCCTTTGCCAATATCTGAAAGCCCAGGGGTGACAGGTGCAGGCCATCCCTAGCGAAGCAGGTAGTTCAACAGAAGATGAATATGTGAAGGTGTAGTGCCTGTGATTAGTTAGCAGTAGCATATATGACTGCTCACGTGGACACATGCCAGGTAAATCATATGCACTGTGTCACAGGCAATGTACATGTGAACAGGACAAACAGTGACATCCTGTCAAGTGGGACATGGACATACATATAGTAAGCTATGCAGATGGCACTAGGAGTCCACAGAAGCTCTATAACTATGCATTGCAGGTGTGATCAGTATTCCAGGGTAATTGCAAGCAAACATGCATGCAAACAAAGCTACAGTAAACAGGGCTGCATGTAGTCCATTGTACAACAAACAAGCTGTACCAGTTCCAGTAGGTAACACTGCAAATATGGAGGCACTATGCACATGTACATGGAAATACACGGGTCAGATGACTAGGGTCCAGTCTCAGTGCACACAAGTGTACAGACCATGTACTGTCAGGATGTACAATAACTGGATGGAAACCCATGTGCTCATACCTGCAGTAATACACATGTCAAATAACAGACACTGAGCCTTCACTCAGTGGTTCCATACTTAGTAGGATGTGTGCTACCTGGCCTGCCACCACAGTATCCCTGACATATATGGGGACTCTCCCTCCTGTGACAGTTAGTTTTGTGTGTTGGGGCTGTCTAGCATGGTATGAGATGTGAGCATGCAGTGCTAGGGTGCTCCTGTGGGTCCTGTACCAGTCGTGTAGTACTGCACACATATCAACATCCTCAAACATCTGCATTGCAGAGTCCAGTGTGGGCAACATGCCACTTGCAATTTACATGTTCATCATTGCGTATTACTACATTCATTACCTTATCCCCTGTGCTACCTATGTATGTAGCCTTCTGTTGACATCATTGCCACCAGTATGCCAACATGTGCAGATGATACACTATGGTACTTACCATGGGTGTAGACAACAGGACATGACAATCACACACTTATTGCATCAGGCATGCTGTGATATACCCACAATTAATTCAGCACACAGTACTGTTAACAACATGATACTATTACTACACATCTATGTGGTCACCCTGTGCATCAGCAACATGTTAACCTGTACCTGCACAGTTGTTACAGATTTCAGGAGGTGGCACAGTTTCATCATATGCACAGGGTGTGAACTTGGTATGCCTGAGTCAGCCACTGATACCACCGATTGTCATGTATGTGTATGTGTGTTGGTGAGGGACAGCAGTAGAAGGTGGGGCAATGTTGATGCAGTGTGTGCGTGTATGCGGTAGCCCTAGGTGTTGTCAATTCGCATGTGTGTATGGATGCACACAGTTCCACCTCATGGCTGCCATATACTGGTGTTTGTGGACAGCCACAGACTGTACCTGCCAGGTCATACAGATCAGTGTCTCTGGCCAAGGACACGGTACCTGTGCCTTGCAGGGGTGCTACGGACCGTATCCAGTACCAACCCAGACTGGGTACTGTCATCAGAAGCAGGTGTTCATTGACTGGACACAGATCCCTGTTGGGCCCGGCCAGAGCCACGTGCATGTGGTCTCCTGGTGCGGTCTGATGACAGCACAGACCCAGCATTGCTGGGGCTGCTGCTGGCACTACGGGGGTGGCTGCGGCCCTGTTGCCGTCTGCGATGACTGCCAGCTGCTGCTGTTGCTGGCATACGGCCACGTCGACGCCTCAACCGCCCACCATCGCCCTGGCTCATGGACATGTAGTTGTGGAACCGGTCTAATATGTCCCCACAACATCTGTCTATGACATCGGTGAAATCATGGATGGCAGCCGCAATGTCACGCATACTGTCAGTCATGGCTGTGCGACATGCTGTCAGCTCCCTCAGACCCTGTCTGGTGTACTGTTCCATACGTGACTGTGCCTGCATGACAGCCCGAAACATAGCTGAGGTTGTAAGACCTCTGTGGGCATGTCTGACAGGGGCAGTACACCCATGGATGCACCCACGAGAACCCCTGGACATCTGTCTGTGTGGTACCATCTCTGGGCCATGCCCATGGCTGCTGTGTGGGGAGGCATGTGCCACAGATACCACATTACCCTGGTCAATGCCCACTGTATGCTGTCCATCACCTAGGGACATTGGTGACAAAGGGTGTATTGGCAGGATAACTGTGCGCATTGATGGGGTCGACAGCTGTGTACTGTCAATCGGCTGACCAATGGCGGACCCTGGCATACTTTCCTGTGCCATTACACAGATGTCATCATTATCAGTACCCACGGCACCTGATTCAGGTTCCCTGCTACATGACACCAGAGCAGCACCAGAACCTGTGGGAGGGAAACAGGAAACACAGTTTACAATGTCTACACATTACCAGTGATGCACACATGCACACATGCACACATGCACAGGTGCACACATGCACACATGCACAGGTGCACACATGCACACATGCACACATGCAGAGGTGCACACATGCACACGTGCACACATGCACACATGCACACAGTTTCACACAAATGTACAGTACTCAGTATGCATGATATCAACACACAGACACACCTACATGCATACAAAGAGCACTACTAAGTGAGCCAAATAGTACTATTACTATCAACACTATTACAGGAATTGTTAATACACACTCACCAGCATGGATAGGCTGATACCAAAGGGACCTGCAGACGTGAAGAAACTAATGTCAGTGGGCAAAACTGTGCCATTGTTACTGAGTATGATACAGGTCAGTAGTACAACAGTCGCCTTTCACAGGTCAGCTGCTAATATTGAGGATATCACACTTGCACATTAAATACTATGGTGACAGCTACAAACCAGGGACACACCTCATACATGCATTAACTACCAGTGTACACAACAGTCAACTATACATATGGCATATTACCTGCACGTTCACTGTCTTGCTGCTGCGTGGCTCCAGCCTCCATCATAATGCATGTCTGCTGCTGTTGTTGTTGCTGGCGGACTGGAGCCACTACACTCATGAGTAGTCCTTCCAGTCTGGTGAGTGGGGGATGTGTAGCCACCCCACCACCTGTGGCGACCTGTTGCCTGTGGATATCCGATGCATGCTGACGGACATGTCTGATTAAATCACTGCAGTGATGTCGTACCTGCTCATATGTCCTATTATGCGTGCCTATGTCATTTACCCGATGGACAAGGTCTTGCCACAGTGCAGCCCTCTCCTGCTGATTCTGGCTGGTATGGGAAAAGAGTATTGCATAATCCCGCACCAGGCTCTGGTGTATCTCCTCATCCTCAGCTGTGGAGTAAGTGGGATTCCACGGGTGGGCCATGTACCTGAGAAAGAAAATAACCTGATATCAGCAATATATGTCAGCAGAATTTGGCACACATACTACACATACTACTCGACTGTTATGATACAACATATCTCACATATGTAGCATCTGTCTGTCTATTGATGGATACACATGTAAATGGCCAGGTATCAGTGCTCAGCCAGCAACTGTGCAACAGTACCTGGCACACTCCATACAACATACTATCAAACCCCAGCAGTCAGAACACTGATTCAGGTCAAGAGCACCTCCTCACTCTGGGGGTTTGTATCTAGGTACTGTATGGCCTACATCATCAACTACTGTGAGCTGACCACACACTGATTGCCCTGGATATGCATATCCCACCTCCACCACCAGCACAAACGACTATAGTGAATAACGTTACAGATGCAAACTTTACACTTTGTAACAGTGACATGGTATCCTTTCAGCCCACTGGGCCAGTGGCAGATACAACCCACAATGCTGACCCCTACACAATTGCTTTCTACAGACATCTCCGAGAATGCATGGATCATGCAATCCCATATATGACCAAAACACTCTCCACAAAGGGACAGCATCCTGTCTGGTGGACCCCAGCCATAGACAGATTGTATTACAGAAGATGGAAGCTACTGCAAGACAGAGCATAATTCCATAAAGGGAGGGCATGTCTGAGCAGCACCAGTAAGGATCTATTTTCCATCATACAAACATCCATGGGCAACTTTGAGAGGGAAATCAAGAGGGACACTACAGATAACCAGAAGGCCTTCTTCAGTTATGCTAGCAACCTGGTCAGGATCCATCCTCTATGCCCATAGTTAGTACACAACAACACATATTTCACTGACACCACAGATATTGACAACATTTTGGCAGACAGGTTCAGTGCAGGTGTCACCCCGCCCTCTCCCCCAAAATAAGACATAGTTATCCCAGCTGACTGTAACCTCCCTGTCATCACAGATGTCCAGGTGAGAGCCACCCTCAGGACAGCAGAATACACAACATGAATGGGACCTGATGGTATCCCCAGTTGCATGCTACATAAACTCTGACAGGAGCTAAACGCACATATAGAAGTGCTATGTAACACTATCCTGACAACAGAATATGTACCTGTACACTGGCGCACAGCAGCAGTGGTTCCACTCCACGAAGGAGGCACCTCAACATACCAATACAATACAATACAATACATTACATTATAATACAATACTATACAATATGCTATTGCCCCTGGGACTACAGCAGTGTACTGTTCTGCTACCCTGACCATTGTGACACATGTGGTGTGATGGTACCTGCTGCTGTCACACAGTTACACAGGGTGACTCATATGGCATATTACCTATCTGACTAACATTCAGCAGGGGTATGTGTGACATGTACTCATGGGGAGTCTTGCTTCTTAACACTGTGTGGTTTATTGCAGGGTATGTCTTATCTGTGGGTAGGAACTTTTACCTCCACATGTGCACTCCATTGCAGTGGCATGGATGACACACAGCAGACATTTAGGTTGTGGATGGTGTGAGGTGTTACTATGGTTGTTGGACATCTGTCATGGGTGTGACTTACATATGTAAATCCGGGAGTGGTAACCTCTATGTGGGTAGTATATGTGTACTCTGTGGTGTTGTCAGCCACTGTGCATTGGTAATGTGTTTGAGTGCATTGTCACATTGTTGTACATGTCACTGTGTCCTTCTCCATATCTGTAGCTGTCATGTGAGGTCCATACCATGGCATCCACTATGTGGTGTGGAGGGGTACACCGACCTACATGTCCATAGCTGACACACCATGTCCGCTGACACATACCATGTGCAGGTATTCCAGGGATAGTGTGCCACTGTGAAAATCATTGGGGCCACTATTGTACACATTTATGACCCTGTTCACCCCTGACACATGCAGTGGTGGGCAGCCAATCACATATCTGGTGGTTACTGGTGTAGGTAATTTGGAATGTGGTATGGTACTCCGGTTTTGACACTGGTGTTCACTCCATGCCTTTGTCACCAGGCACCTGTTGCAATACATCTGTACACATGTGCCTCACTCAGAAGTTATATACATCTCTCTCTCTCTCTCTCTCTATATATATATGTATATAGATATATCTATATGTATATATATATATGTATATATATATATATATATATATATATATATATATATATATATATATGTCTGTATACATATACACATATATATATATTGATGTACATATATTGCTATAGATGTGGAGGGGGGACACAGAGGGGGTGAGTGTGACAGAGGGGGTGGGACAGGCTGTGTTGAAGGTCGTCATATACAGTCATACCTGTAGATAGTCAGATCATTCTGTCTATGTATATGTATCTACATATATCTATATCTGTATGTGTGCATTACATATATATGTTTGTACAATATTCTATCTACATCTGTCTATGTATTCCTACATCTCTCTCTCTATGTATGTATACATATATGCATATCATATATATATATATATATATATATATATATATATATATATATATATATATACACATACATATGTTGACATACATATGTATCCATATGTTAGACAGGTATATCAACATGTTTGTCTACCATACTGTATACACACACTAACATACTGCTAAACATACATAACTGTGAAACCTACTTTGTACATGGCACTACAACCTACAAGCAACCAACATTGATATGTGCACATAGATGCTCTCACATACAAATGTATGTACAGCCTTCACTGATAGTTGCTGTATGTCCCCTGCCCTTTACACATCTTCATATACATATGGATACAGACCAATGACACATATGGAGGGTTCACAGTATGTAGACCTTTATAGTATTACTTTACATTACCTGTGTTTGTCACAGCTGCTTGTGTTGCCGTCTGGTTCTCTGTCCTGCTGCTCCACTTCCTAGTTGTCAGCTTTCAGGTGGCTGTTGCTGAACAATTTGTTTGTGTCTGCTTAATTGCAATTTTCTCTGTCTCTGTCTCTGTCTCTCTCTCTCTCTGTCTGTCTGTCTCTCACGTCCTTCTCAGGGTGCAATGAAAGTATTGCATGTGTGGACTGGGAGTACAGCATACTTTTGTAGGTATCTGCATATGCCCATGTGATGGCCTCTGCACCAATTGTTAGCCAGCATTTGCTAATTGCATGCAGCCAGTTGTGTACTGATTGCAGTTCTCACTGTGATTTTAGAACAGTGCTATAAAAAGGTATGTGAGATAGGCATAGCTCTTTCAGATTTTAAGGGCAGGGACCATGTTGTTATGCTGTGGACAATGTTCTGTGAGTGTAAAGGTTGGTATCTCTCTCATATTTCCAGGTGTGTTGTAGATTAACATTCCTCCATTCATTTCTCCAGTTTCCTGTACTAACTGTGTATGTACACTGACACCTACAATTACTACTACTGTTAATGTGTGTGCATGTGCTTTCCTTTCACTTTTGCTTGCACTTTGTTGCTAAGGCTTCAATAGTTGCCCTTTACAGTCACTACTTGTATGCCTGCTAGGTGTCCTGACAGTAGTGTGCTGCTGTAGCTTTCCTATTTTCCATGTACATTCACACCTTGGAATGCTTGCTATATCTGCTAGGGTGTTACAGCATGCAGTGTGGTCTGGCCATGGTGTGGGCCTTGACATCTATTAGGGTATTTGAGTATGCTGCTGAGCAGGCCCCAGAGACTTTCAGGTTCATCTGTTATGTGCCTCATGGAATGGTACATATCAGTGGGGTACACCCATTAAAATGTCTGGTATGCTGCAGTTGTGACTGTGGGTTAGCATGAGAATATGTATTACTACACTTTTTCTGCCATGCAAGTGATGAATACTTTCAGGACTCCATAGTTACCATTGCATGTGTTACACCTTTCTGCCTACTGTTTGTACATTTCACATGGAGTCTGTGGGGCATCCCTGTAAGTCATTCACTGTTGCTATGTCTAGGCTCTTAACTATTCAAATATGGTGGTGTCAGACCCATCATGTGTACAGATATTTGCAGGTTGTCCACATTTCTGCCTCATATTTTGGTCAATATCTCATGCACACCTTTTTCTGGCAAATCACTCTGGGCTCAAGTCAGAATATGGTGACAAACATTCAAGTTTCAGACTGCATACCCTTCCAAACATCCCACAAAGTGCAGACCCTGTTACTCTCTGAACTGTCTGCGTTTGTTGTAACATTATTTGTAATGTGTCCCTGGTTTTGGGCCTTTGCTCCACATATTTAATTACTTGGTCCAGATGTGTTCCTGTAAGAGGTTGTGGGGTATGGGCAGTGATTATCCTGCTGTGAGTATGTGTGTGGCTTGCAAGGTGCTATAGTGACATTATTACCTACTAGCTTCCAACTAGCATGGCTGTTTCTGTTCACACACTACTATTATGGAAATCCACTAGTTTTGATAGTAATTCTAAATGGCATGCTTTGTGTACTACACATCTATATTCCCTTTACATTCATTCCTACTATTACATGATATATTTATTTTAGCACAATGTTCTTGTATAAGAGTCATGGCTTAGTGGTAAGTCATGCAGACTACTGTTTCCAAGGTCCTGGGTTCGGGACTGACAGTGGGATTTTATTTTGCTTTTGAACTGAGTACAGGACCTGTCAATCAAAGTGACTAAGGCACTTTTAAGCAGTTGTAACTGGGTTAGCGCTGGTTTGTGCGGAGCTCACGCATGCGCACTGGCGTTCAGCTCCGCGCATACCCACTTACAACTGCTTAAAAGTGCTTACTCTTGCGCACACCCGCGCTAATTTCTTTGAAAGAAATGAAAATGGGGAGACAGGAAAGTGGTGAAAAAGGGGTCACAAAGAGGTAAGACAGTAGGGAAACAAGCTTGGGATGTGCAGGAGGGATGTAGGTAAGGCCCATAGCTGCCCATTTCTTCATCAGCAACAGCTGTGCATATGTATGTAATTTGGTGTGACATTTGAAACCTTCTACCCCTGAGAGAGGTGTCAGGACAACAATAATACTTGTTGTACAGCCAATTGTAATTGATAGGTTCCCTGTCCAGCAGACATGTGTGCAGAATGGGCAGCTATGTATGGGGCGTAATTTTTTTGTGGGTACAGAGTGCCCTTTTTTTTTCAGGTGAGAGTGGTATGTCAAGTGACGGAAGTCGGTACAGCTGGGGAGGTAGGTTGGGTAGGTAAACAGACAAGACAAGCAAGACGCATACAGGGGCAGTGTATGACATGTGTGGGGGGGGTTACGCAATTGACGGGGACGGAGGTTTGGATATCCAGAGCCCATGAGCCCACAGATGGCAACAGTGGAACTGATATCCCCACCCATAGGCAGTTGCCACTGTTCCTTCACTGCCCAGGACGGGGCTGTGCTGGGGGCTGTGTAGGTGGGGCAACAGGCATGCCCATTAGTTGCGCCACCCATGCCTTGAGCTGGCGTAGGGGCTCGAGAACAGAGTCCCGAATCTCCCTATGCACCACAGTCCGGATGCTACGGAGGGTGAGTGGTGGTTCTCCTCCAGCCACACTTGCAGAGGGGGGGTGAGCCCCATCCCCTGCAGCGCTTCCACCCGCAGGTGGCACAGGGCCACCGGAGGAGGGTCCGGACTTGGCACTAGTGCCAGGTGCACTCGCCAGCTGAGGTGGGAGAGGTGGATCCACTGGAACCCGCCTTCCCTGTCATCCTATGTTTTGCATTATGTCATGACAGTTTGGGTTAGTGACATATAATACTATTCACAATTAGTTGTAACAGCATGCATTAGTATTCCCATTAACCAAACACCCAGATATTCACACCATTGAACAGCGTGCATAACACATGCATAATTTGAACAGAAATACACAGTCCAACAACATGCAGGGTTAATTGATGGCAACAGGCCATCAGGTGTGGATGTATGAACAGGGCAGATGCATCAACGGACATGCAAATATATATGACCCAACAGGACAAATGTCCAGGGGTGTTAATTGTGATTGCACATACCATTTTCACGTGGAATGGGTTATATGTGGTTATAGGGTGGGGTAAAGAAAGTAATATTAACACCTTCAAATAACAATACATATGCTGTACATTTCTAATAGCTACAGTTATATACACACTACTGTTCTAACTACAGTTTCCTATATGATAACTTTTTCAACTTGGTGATAGGACTGTTACTGCAACATCAATATACATTTTATGGTTCTTCATACACATTCATATCTAGCTTTGTTCAGCTACATCATCCTGCTACATTTGCTTTATATAGCTGTAGACAAGTGTGGATGTTTGGTATATCAGACAATCATCCTATCTGCATATTGCAGACTGAGAGCAACATATCCAGATTTTGGGATACACATTCCAGATGCAGCAACACTTTGAACAGATTTTGCTGTTTGGTTTTGAATCTCACATGCATTTCATTCTGTCTTGACTGCAGTATACTTTATTCAGGGGTTATTACTACTCTATTGCTGGATTCATGACACTTTCTCACACTCTCTCACTTGCTTTCATTTTACTGTTCAGGATGGTACTTCTAGGCTTTATTGACATGTTTTACCAGTAGTTATTACAATCCTTTCCAGCAGTCTCACTTCTGTCATGTTTCAGTATTTCCACAGGGATATATTTCACACATGTGATTTCATCATCTTCTGCAGCTATACTTTTCAGCCTGCTGCAGGTTGTGTACTATTTTCTTACAGGTAGGGCATTTTTATTTCAGAATATATGTCAGACAGTTTCATTTTTTGGTTAAACTTACAGGCTGAAACACACTTTTGTAATCAAGCAATACTTGCATACACTTTCACACTGTTACTTGCAGATTTTATTCCTTACTGACTACACTGCACTATTTTGCTGATTGTCATACTTTTATATTTCTTTACAGTTACTGGTAGTGGATTACTGACCTGCCTGGTGGCAACCACACCAGCCTATCGCCATAGGCTCTGCGGTTTGCAGAACGGACACCTGCAGCTGTAATATAAATGAAGTAATATTGGAATACACATCTCCATAATATCAGCTAGTTTAATTTCTTACATACATAATTAAATGTTACTTACTCAGTAGTGGGTTTGTTGGGTGTTTGCCGGGCCTCCTGGATCCAAAGGTTCAGTTGGTCCTGCTTGTGTCTCTTCAGGTCCGCATGGTGGTGATGGACCTGCTCACCAGTCCTTGGAATCCCTGTGGCACTGGTGAGATCATGAGCCAACGGGTCACACGCCTCAGCCCTGTATGCTCCCCAGAGGACCTGGCCCTGCATGAGTTGGGCCTCATGATTATGGACTAGGTGCCAGACCATGTACCTGGACTCCTCAACACCCCACCTCTGTGCTCGGAAGCGACTACCCTCTCCTACTCCTGTCATTCTGCCTGCAGGTCAGTTCTACAATCGTTTATGCTGTGTATTCCCGCCTATGGGGCTTATATAGTCTGTTTTTCCCACACATATCTGTGATTGGCCATTTTGGAATTATATCAACTTCAGTAAACCTGCATTGTCATGCTCCAGTTTGTATTCATTCCTATATATTAGCTATTATTGCATTTCTAGGTGCTGCTGTCGTGGCTTAGTGGTTTGGTACTTTGACTATGGTTTATAGTATCCTGGGTTCTAACCTGGCCACTGCTTTTTATTTTTCATGACTGTCTAGACATGCTGAGGGGTGTGTCTGTGTAAAGGCAGTTTTGGTACGGCTTGCTCAACGTTGCCCATCGGTTAGCTTGTTTGCGCGGTGCGCAGCTCCGCACAAATGGGATACGCTGGTTTAAGCCTCATTTGGCTATCGGCACGCATATTACGCTCAGCTCAGTTAGGGGCACATAGATTTAGCATGTTAGACCACTGCTCAGCTACGGGCACCCATTTTGCACCAGTTAAACCACTGCTCATCTATGGGCACATGCACTCAGTCTGTTAAACTGTAGCTCAGCTATGAGCACATCTGGCATTTTGTCTTCTTTTGTTACCTCACATGTCTTCAATATAAATGGGCTATTTCATTACATTTTACATAAATTGTGGTTTTATGTGTACATATTTGTCAGGGACTTGTTTCCTGCTTATTTTGAAAAAAAAAAAAAATTGGTGTTGTGAGGGCACGAACCATGAATGCCTGCTCTTCAGCCAACATCTCTACCGCTATGCTATTGCTTCCTGGCTTATTTTGCATATTTAGTTCTTATATGCTTTCCCACTGACTGCTAACTGTAGCTGCGCTACGGGCACGCCCGCGCAAACGAGCGCACTCATGGTTAAACATCTTTACAATTTAAAAAAAATATAACATGTTCATTTATATATATTTTATGTTCATAGTCTGTGGGGGCATGTGTTGTGTTGTGTTTATTCACATTTCCATGGAGTCTGTTGTGGGTGTTTACTTTGGGCACTTTTACACTTCTGGGGGCATGTCCGCTTGCAGGGCTCAGCCTACGGACACACCCCCTACTGTCTTACATGGACCGTGTTAGACTTAGGTGTGATTCAGCATGCTCTCATGAATATGCAAAGCATGCTGACATCACTCCGTTTAACTGCAGCCTCCGTGTAAGAGTTATAACTCTTACATGGAGGCTTCGTGAATCCTGGGGTAGATTTAATTAAAATTGACAGCAAACAGCTTCTCGGAATTTTACGCCACTAGTTAAGCGGATTTCCTTGTTTTTCTTGTTAGTCAAGAGACTGACAGTAAATCAAATTATGTAAAGCAAACAATAAATTAAGTGAAAACAAAAAAAAAATAATTATTATTGCCCCCATAAATATCTATTTTAATATGCAATGTGTGTGCCTTTATTAAAATAAATTATACTTTCCACAAACGGCTAGAGTCCTACAAATAAGCTTTTTTCCCTTTTTTACCCCTCTTTAAAAATTATAGAACTCTAAATAATGTTACATAACTAAAATAATCCCTATTCATTTCTATTTTTTTCTATTCTTTTAACTATGAAGAGTAAAGAATTATAACATTAACATATATACAAAAACTTCATGTGTGAAGTGTTTAAAACAATGTGCTGTGAGAATAAGAAAATAAAAGAAGGCTTATGAGAGTTCATACCTTTGTTGAATCTTTGACAGATTTAGTGGTGTCAACAGATTTAATATCAGTTCTTTGTTTTTTCTTTCTTACATCAGTCCAGGTGTTGTTCCCTGATGATCTCTTCAGAGTAGTAGAGTTTGACCAATCCATTTCTTCTGGTAATGAAATTATTTTGTTATTTTTAATGAAGGAAGAAGCGTCTTCAACATTATTAAAAGTTCTTATATCTTTGTTATGATGAATCCTAATTTTGGTAGGATAGATCATTTGTGCTTTTATTTTGTTTTGTTTGAGGAATTTTACCATTGGCCAGGTTTTCTTTCTTAGTTCTAATACTTTTGAGGAATAGCCATTATCAAATCTTATTTGACATTTTTTATAGATGATTGGGGTTTTCCTCCAGGCTGATCTTAAAACCAGTTCTTTGTCCAAAAATGATAGAAATTTGACTATAATGGATCTCAGAGATGAGTTAGGTGTGGTGGGTGGTGTTTTTCCGATAGCTCTATGTGCTCTTTCAATACCATAAGATAGCCCTTATTTTAGGTCTAGCATTTCAGGTAACCAAGAACTCAAGAATAAAATTATGTCTTCTCCTTCAGATTTTTCTGGAAGATCAAAAATCCTTATGTTTGTTCTTCTTTCTCTATTTTCTATATCATCAACTTTATTTATTAGCCATGTATTCTGTTGTAAAAGATATTCACACTGATGTTCATCTTATTTTAGTCTCCCATCTATGTCATTTAGAGAAGTCTCATTGTCTGATAACTTTGTTTGTTGTTGCTGAAGTATTTCTCTAAAAATATCAGTTTGCTTTTGACAATTATCTTTAAGATTTTCTAGATTTTTAGTAAATCTGTCCATCTTCACAGATAATTCTTGAAGGGTAGTAGACATCAACTGGATTTATTTTTTTAGTGTAGAGTCCGATTGAGAATTCCTTGTATTACTCATTTCCACACAATTTGGTTTGTCTTCAGGTTAGTTTGACAGGAAAATTTCGAGAAATTTCCTTTAAATTTGATAAGTTTATAGCTTAGTGGTTCTTCTATAAGATTTTCCAAAAGTTATTTGAATAAGTTAAATATTTTCCTGTTTTCTAGTATGAGTTTGTGGAGCTCAGAAATTTTGCTGCTAACAGTTAGCCATCTAGGCACTGCCCCACCCCCCCCCCACATTCTAGCTATTCTTCTGTAGACATGGCTGGCAAATGTGAGGGTGGTGTTCCATTTAGAACTCAAAGTGAGATGTTTAGGAATCCAGAATTTTTGTGGTACTCCTCATCAAGTGCTACAACCATAGACTGCTGAAAGGGGATTGTACTGGGTCCCAGTATAAAGCTGAGGCTTGGAATGGCTTGGTCAAGGCTGTCTCCAGTACAAATGGCATCTCACACACTGGGGAGCAATGTCATTACCATTACAGTGACATGAAGACGTGTAAGCAGGATCTCCTGAGGCGATGGGATGTGGAATTTAAGACAGCAAACAAAGGTGTGCAGAACTGTCCCATAAAGAAATCTGTTTATATGCCTCTATCCTTGTCTCCATATCTCTCCCTCTTCCTTCCCTTTGTGTCTCATCAGTTTTTCTCTTCAGCATTTGTGCGCTGTTTGGTGTGACTTATAAGAAATGGCAGTACACAACTTATGGCAAAATTCTGTGAGTTTTTGTCTTCAGCAGCATTAGTCTGCTGCAGTTCATGCTACTGTGCTTAGCCTCACTGCACTATGGAAAGCCAGGCTAATAGCACTATGAGGAGACAGCTCGTATCATCTGTTCAACAGGCTGCAGAGTGCAGTGTGCTCCATATGGGATATTGCAGTTGTTAGTAGTGTTATGAAGAATGCTGTCCACAAACTTCCTTGCTTCATACTGTTTCCATAGTCCAGGTTTCCACCAACATTAATAAGTGTGGCCCATCATTTGATTTATATTCATTCACAAAATGCTCATATCTTCCAAGAAATTACTACAGGACATTAGGTACAATCAAGGCTTTATGTGTTAACAAGCATACTATGATAGGTACATTTGGACAATATTGCTAATATACACATAATATGATGATATCAATCTAGTTTCATTTCAATCCATGTTCTGAAGTATATTAATTATGACACAAATATGTCTGTTAATGATGTATTTGCTTTTTATTAGCCAGTCATGTCATACAAACATGCAATTGCATGACAACAATTGTAACATGCCACAAATACATGCACAGTCACCAGATAGTTAAAATCCAACCATTACTCCTTAGACTCAGTTGTGTTGGTGTGATTGTGAATGTGCATGTAGGCAACAATGTTGTCACTCACCTATCTGCTGTTTACATGCATAGCTGGGAATTCCTCTTACAAGAACTTCTGTGTATTTTTCACAAATGAATGATTTGTTTAATATTGATGATGTATTTTGATTAAATTTGTCTTTTTGAATAGTAGTACTAAGTGTTCTCTGATGTGATGAAACTCAACAATGTTCTGTGTGTTGTTGTCTTAGTAAGCCATGGGTTGCAATTCACAATTATCTATACATTGTGCATGATTGTGATCCTACCATCACAGCGACAACTGCATTGTGCATCAGATTTGTTTGGGTATACCTAGCATTTACGCAATATTGTCTGACAACAAGACATATTGCAACACTCTTTTAACCACATTACACATATGCCCTGGAGCAATAAGATGGTGTAATACCTGCAAATACACAAGTATCTCACAGTTGTAGTAAAACTTTCCCATGTTGTGTTCATTGTTTACAATATTATGTAGCTTCTGTGGTCACATATGACATAGGTAAGGGTTCAAACTTGCAGTAAGTGACTATAGCTATTGTGTGTCCTTACTGCTGTGCACGAATGGCATCCACCACATTTGTAATGTGCATGGTTACAGTAGGAGAGGCCTTCACCATCACTTTTACCTCAAACAACTGGTTTGCAGCAGTCGTAGGATGTAATGACTTCACATAGGTGGAGTCTCACAGTTGTGTTAAGGCTTCTACTGTGGTGTGTGTGATTCATACACATTTCATTAACCTATGGATACATAGGCAGCTGTTCAATAATAGCAAAGGGCAACATTATATGAGCGAACTGATATGACACAAACACCACTGCATCAAGTTATTTGCATACATTGTTATGCTGGACAAACAATGTTCAACACATTTATGGTTTCATGGCAAGTGAAATAGGTGTTCTGGGATTCTTGTTGTAAGAGTGCTCCACTGACACATGTGGTGAGTACTGAGTTGTATGTCATATCCACACTTATAGAATGCAGTTTGAATATGGGACTGTGTGTATAAAACAATGTAGATGGAAAAGACTGGCTTGGCCAAACACGATTGGTATTGGGCTGTTCATAGTTGTATGAACATTGCCATAGGTACTTCTTTTTCATAATTCTGACACATATTGTATAAATTAACATCAAAAGTCCTTTCTTACTTCACACAGTTGCTTTATGTTATTTGTAACAGGCTCCATTGCTATCTCCTGAGGCAAGTGCAGGCAATGCACAAATCTGTAGAGAGTGTAGTATGATTGTCAGGGGCTTGAATCTGGTAACATCTGTCTGTCACATAATTGTGTCAGATAGGAGTGGCTTAGGCATTAAAACTATTCAAAATGACTTTCTAATTGTTTGAAACTATGATATATTGATAAAAATACTCAAAATGCTTGCAAAACTGCTTGAAATAGCATCCAAATCACATAAAATGTATAAAAAAAGAGAAAATGACCATTTTTTCGTATTAACTAAAGCTATTTGAGATATCAGAATTGCACAACGTTTTCACAAGTTTGTGCAGTATTACAGTACATTTATTTCACAGAACAGTGTCATTTCAGAGAGTTTATGGTGCAGCTGAATATTTTTTTTTTCAAAACAGGTTTATTGTTTTAACATATAAGAGAAATATCATAACAATTTTATACAAGTAATTAAAAATAGGTATTATTATAATATTCAACAAAACAACTAAAGTATTTACAAAGACATCCACTACAATCAAATCAATTAATTAAACTAAAATACCATGCTATTGAAATTAAATTTTTTTTAACAAATTTTGTAAATTATCCCATACAATAAAATAAGATGTTTTTCTATTTGTTCTAGTCCTAATTGTGTTTATTTCCATATGGCACACTATATTCATAACATTTTTAAATTCATTGAACGAAGGAGGTGTATCTGAAATCCAATTTCTAGTTATTATTTTCCTAGCCACTGCTAGAATAGACCATAACAAGGGAAGCTTAACCTTTAAACTTTGAGGTACAGGTGTGTTGAATAATATAAGAGATTTAGAAATAATGAAATTATCTGTAAAAGAGCCTGCAAAATTCATTAATTGACTTCCAGTATTCTTTCAATTTTATACAGTCATAAAACATATGAGCCCAGTCAGCATTAATTTCTACATTACATCTCTTACATAGATTATCTTTATTATTTATTTTATTCATCATCAAAGGTGTATAAAAAGATCTATGTAAAAATTTCCATGTATAAAGTCTCCAGACAATGGAAGACGTAGTTCTATAAGCAGATTCCAATATATATTGTTTATTTTGTTGATTTGGTGGGTCCCCATTAATAGAAGTGAAATAATTCCAGTATGAATCTACACTGTAAAAAGTTTCTTGTCTGATAACTTTATGTATGTATGAAAGTTTACCTTTATCAGAAACTTTATGTTGTAAATTTAATATCAAGTAATCAATCAGTGTTGGAATAGATTCTTTAACAGTTATAGACATTAAATCTATTTTATTAAATGTAGTATACAATTAAAGTCACCAGCTAAAATAATATCTCCTATAGAGAATTATATGATCTTATCAAGATGATGTTTCACTGTATTAATACCAATTCCAGGTATCCAATATACATTAATTAAAGTGTAAGTCTTCCCATTAATTTGTATTGTAACCATATAAAACATTCCTTTGTCATCCTGATAAGACTTAATGGTTTTAGGAATGGGCATACTTTTATTCCATAAAATAGCCACTCCTCTTTTTTTCTGAGTGTGCTCTGAACTAACCAATACTGTATATTTGTTTGTGGCTAGTTTATCAATATCTTTTTTCAAGAGATGGGTTTCTTGTAGGAAGACTAAGTTGGCCTTATGTAAATTAATGTATCTTATTAGGCTTGCCCTTTTACATTGATTATTCAATCCATTAATGTTTAAAGAAATTCCTTTTAAAGATGTCATTTGGCATTTTTAAAACTTAAGAATCTTATGATCAAAATAACAAATAATAAGATAAGTAATGTTACATCTCCTCCTTTAGGTGTACCTTTAAATATAGCTGTATTTATTGAATCTCTTATGGGATTTTGTATAGGATTCAATTTTGTTTGTAGTGACAATGAATGTACAAAATATATTGTGGATGTCAAAACTATATACAAATAACAATGAACAAGTGAAAATAATGTAAGGATTAAACCTTGCATCCAGCCTGAGTTGTAAACTCCAACTTAGAGTAGTATTTACCACTCAAGTTAACCCCTACCCTAAGCAGCAGTACGTCAGCTACCATCTTATCAATTTAATACTAGTTATATTTAACTGAAGTTAACAGTTTTCAATTCAATTATCTAGCAAGACAAGACTACACATTTGGTAAAACAGCATCATATAAACTAAAATAAACCTTTTTTTTTTTTTTTTTTAAAACTGTTCATACTACTATATACATCCATGTAATATAAAACACTTGTATTCAAATAGCATTCAAATAATCTTGATGTTAGAAATCAAGAGGAGAGAAAATAAGTTCTAACATTCATTTAAATCAAAAACTTTGGCTAATATGATTCAGACATTACATATATTAGGATGCATCTATTTTCTGTCATGTAAATACAGTTAACAGCTTCTAAAAAAAAACCTTGAATTGCTTGTATATGAGCATTTACTCAAACTCATTATTGCCAATAGAATAAAATATTGTATTCATAGAAATTGTTATAAATCATACTTCATAGTTAAGCAGATTCTCAGAAACATTTATATACATATTCACATACACACACATACACACACACACACACACACATATATATATATATATATATATATATATATAGATACATACACACATACACACATATACACATATATATATATATATATATATATATATATATATATATATATATATATATATACACATGCATACACACACACACATACACACACACACACACACACACACACACATACACACATACACACACACACACACACACACACACACACACACACACACACACACACACACACACACACACACACACACACACACACACATACACACACACATACACACACACACACACACACACACACATATATATATATATATCTGATCTCACTGAGTTGTATCTTTACTGAGCACCATCTTACATTGCTTTCCTTCAATAAATCTGTCTGCTTTATACAAAATAATGCCCAGCAAACACATTTTAGTAACCAGATTTTACAAACATGCTATACTACTGCTTTAAAATATATCACATGACAATTTCTTCCAGTATAGAGTTATAAAATTATTTATGCTTGTCAATCAGATGAATTAAATGAGTTATAGTAATGTATATGTTTGGGACATAGGTTTTTAACACATATTATTAATCTGCTATTCCTGTATCTGTGATGTGTCAGTGTGATATCTAGGTCAAGGTGAGACCAGCTGCTTTCAGCTTCTCTGTGAGAATTCTGAGAGTTGAAGCTTTTGAAGTAGCTCATGGACACTGTGCATGAGACAGCCCACATCCCAGATTGTCTCTCTTAACATTTTGGCGGCAAACTTAGTTATAACTACTGACAAACATTCATTTAGCAGTGTAAATGCATCTAAACATGACAAAACCTTCACAATGCATTCTACAGGTTATTACAGACTCTATGTAAGTGAAATCAAGCCCAAAATTATTAATAAGTAACAAAACTCAACATTTTTGCCCCAACTCAACTCCTATGCGAATCTTATTATTTACTGTGTCTATATGATCAAAAGTATTTCTATATAATAATAAAGAAAAGAAAAAGAGAGTAGAAAGTAAAAGGGTGTAAGGCAGAAATAAAAAAAATGTAAGAGAAAGCTATAAGAAGTATATACAACAGAATATTACTTACTGTTTATATTAATAGAGTTAAAAATAAAACATATTATTTACTATTATTTAGTTCTAATTATTATTAGTTAAAGCATGACAGATTATTTACAAACAAGCATAAGCAGTGTAATCAAGAAAGTATAATTAGGTAGTGTCATTCCTGTATCTGTGATGTGTCAGTATGATATTTAAGTCAAAGGTGAGACCAGCTGCTTTCAGCTTCTCTGTGAGAATTCTGAGAGTTGAAGCTTTTGAAGTAACTCATGGACACTGTGCATGAGACAGCCCACATCCCAGATTGTCTCTCTTAACATTTTGGCGGGAAACTTATTAAAAACTAGTGAAAAACATTCATTTAGCAGTGTAAATGCATCTAAACATGACAAAACCTTCACAATGCATTCTACAGGTTATTACAGACTCTATATAAGTGAAATCAAGCCCAAAATTATTAATAAGTAACAAAACTCAACATTTTTGTCCCAACTCAACTCCTATGCAAATCTTATTATTTACTGTGTCTATATGATCAAAAGCATTTCTATATATTAATAAAGAAAAGAAAAGAGAGTAGAAAGTAAAAGGGTGTAAGGCAGACATAATAAAATGTAAGAGAAAGCTATAAGAAGTATATACAATAGAATGTTACTTACTGTTTATATTAATAGAGTTAAAAATAAAACATATTATTTACTATTATTTAGTTCTAATTATTATTAGTTAAAGCATGACAGATTATTTACAGACAAGCATAAGCAGTGTAATCAAGAAAGTATAATTAGGAATAGCATTTGAAGAACATATAAACTTTTAAAGGAGAAAAAAATGTATCAAATTACTGACCTTATTTTTCCTCTTCAGAAAGAGAAACAAGTTAAATCACAGCTTGCCATTAAATCTCCAGATATTTTGACTAGTTATGAAACAAAACATTTCTTTGCACACAGAGAATAACTTTGATTAAATCTTTTTCAAAATATTTGTTGCTTCTTGGAAATGCAGGAACTATATTTAAAAAGATTAATAATAAAATAAAATGATGAGAGAAAAAAAAAAACATAGTACAAATCATTTGTTTTTTAGTCTCTTCTTCTTCTCTGAAGTCTTCCACGAAGTTTCAGTTGCCAGTCTCTTTAACGAGGGACTAGCCCATTCCATTTCTTCTATTTTTCCAAAATCTTATTTTTTTGATAAACAGTAAAGCAGAGTCTAAGTCATCGAAAATTTTAGGACCATCAGGAGGGAAGATTTTAAGCTTGGCAGGAAACAGAAGGTATGTTTTAAACTGTGCTTTTAAGCTCCCTTATTAGTGGCAGAAAAACTTTTCTTTTAGCTAATACCATGGAAGAATAGTCATTGTCAAAACGCACAGTTGTTTCATTAATCTTAACAGGAGCTTTAGCCCAAGCAGATTTAAGAACCATCTCTTTATCAAAAGATGATAGAAATCTAACTATAACTGATCTAGGATAGTTTTTGTTTGAGTTAGTATTAGCTATAGATCTATGTGCTCTTTCAATACCAAAAGAGAATGCTTCTGGTAAATCTAAAGTTTTAGGGAGCCATGTTGTTAAAAAAGAAGTAATATTGTTACCTTCAATATTTTCTGGCAGTCCAAAAATCCTAATATTATTGCGCCTAGATCTATTTTCCAGGTCATCCAGCTTTGTTTGTAAATGTGTATTTTGTTTCAACAGAAACTCAATGTTGATTTCCTCTTCTTGTATTCTATTTTCCATGTCATTCACAGCTTCTTCTATGCCTGTCATCTGGATCTTCTGTTGTTGCAGGTCCATATGTAACAAGTCTATTTGTTTTGTAGTTTTTCTATGAAAGTGTCTATTTTAGTATCCATTTTATCCATCTTAGCAGTAAGTTGCTGGACTATAATTATCAGAGACTGAAGTTCTTTCTTGATCCTGGAGTCTTGAGAATTTGTCTTACTGGAACTCATTTCAGACTGATAAATTGACAGGAAAATTTCCAAAGTAATTTCTGACAGGAATATTATTAAGATTTCCTTTCTTTTTTAGATATAGTTCAAGAACTATATAAAACAAACATATTTAGAAAGAAAATTACTTCAAAAATTATTTTTTTAAGTAATTAATTCCTGTCAATGTAATGAAATTGGTGGAGCTGAAGAAATCTGCTGCTATCCTGTGTTCATCTTTGGCCACGCCCCTAGCTGAATATTTTTTGAGTACCTAGCATGTATAGGTGTGTTTATACACAATTACATGAGCATTTTGTTGGCATGGCAGAAAGATTTTGCAGACCTGCACCACTTGTATTTGATAATAATTAAAAACTGGAGAGTGTTAGTATTTTCATACAGATTGCTTTTTCTGATGAAGACACACATACAAAGGTGTTTTTTTATTTTTATTTTATTTCAGTTTGTTAACTGGGGAAGTCCACTGGGCCACAAAGAGCCCGTTTTCAGTGGAGGCCCGGGAGAAAAGCTCCAATGAACAGTTACAGAGAAATAGAATATACAATCAGTTGTTGAGAATATACAGCATACAATAAAATAATGTGGTAACATACAATAAATTCACAGAGAATTACAGCATACAATACAATATCATGACATTTTTATTACAGACATATGATAAGAATATGGGAATTAATAATATATATATATTTTTTAGTAAGTTAAGGTAACAGTTTGAGTAAAAGAGGGGAATGGGTGCAATAGGTGACTGTCACATTAGGGTATAGTAGTGTGATTATAGAAATAGTTGTTGCAGACAGGATAGGGAAGTTGATGGCTAGAGGGGGAATTTAGTTGGGAAGTGGGGTGTAGTAGTAAGATAGGAAAACAAGAGAAATTTGAATTTAGTGTGGTCCTGGGTATTGCAAAGAGTGGGAGGGAGAGAGTTCCATAGTTTAGAAATGGAGTAGGAAAGTAGGAGGTGGCCAGGGGGTCGTGATGGTTTGTGGATCTGTAGGAGGTTTTGGTTTTCTGATCTGAGTGTGCGGTTAGGGATGTAGGGGCTTAGTGCAGTAGAGAGATTTTGTTTAATTTTGCTGGTTGAGAAGCCATTGAATGCAACCATTCATTTGTGTATGTACCAGTTGTGTATGCAGGGGAGGGGAGGAACCACCATATTGTAGTACTGGCTGAAAGCCGGGAAGACCCTGAGTGCTTAAAATGTAAATTTAGAGAAATATGTATCCCCCAAATGAATATTACAATGAAAAGGTACATCTTTTACACAAGAGTCAAATGCCTGGTGAAACGTTTGCAGCATATGTAACTGACTTGAGAAACAAGGCATAAACATGCATATTTGGTGATTTAAGAGATGAGCTGATAAAAGACTGGCTTGTGTGTGGTATTAAAGATGATGTAGTGAGAAGGATATTGCTTCAAGACAGTGATTTAACTTTGAATAAAGCCATAGAGATTTGTCAGATATAAGAGCTCACACAGGACCACTGTTAGCATTTTGGGGGCCCCCAGCAAATGTCAAGTTGGGGGCCTCTAGACATTTTCAGATTAAGTATCAGCCTGTTACTGCTCCCTCCCCCTCCTAAGGTCACACTACAAACTTTTAGGAGTAGTACACACAGACAGACTTGTAGCTATAATGCTCTTTCGTTACAAAAGGCCTATCTCACAAAGGGACACGTGCACAGTCACTGGCATTTAGCTTCAAAAGTGATGCGTTATAAAAACTCTATGCACAAGTCTGGACTTAGGTGAAATGATGCCCTAGGGCCTGCTTTTTCAACACCACCACCCCCAACACACATACACACTCTCCAGTCCACCCCTCTGATCCCCATCCCTCCCCTTCTTAGGTTCCCAATACCATGCACATCACTTTTTTTCTGACATGTTGCCTCACTCTTCGGCTTTTTCAAGAAGCCATAACTTTCTATATGCTCTGAGGTGCATTTTAAAGTTGTTTTTTTTCCATTTTACACAACCTTTTCATCCAGCAATAGCTTGAAGAGAAATTATGATTATAGAAATAAATTCACTGTTGCTGTTCAGCTCTCATTTTTCTTGCATCTTTTCAACACACCTTTCCTGACCAAGACAACACAGTAATAATCATTTAGGAAATAACTCAAATAAGGGCCCAAGAAGTCATAGGTTTACAGATGTTCTTGGATGCATTTTAGAACATTTTCTCAGTCTTTTAAGCCAATGGTGGCCTAAACAAAAATCATGAGGAAGAAAATAATTTCAGTCTTATTTTTATTTTCTTTCAAGGAAGACATACGTTGTGCTCAAGGCTTAATGTTCAAAGATGGCAAAATAGTAGCTCACAAACAAGCCAGTTGTGGGAATACGTAGGTCACCTCTGGGAAAACTGCCTGCCTCCCTAAACACCAACAAAAAACAGTCACTGCCTATGCATCCATCTAGTGTTAGACTGGGATGAAACCAGAGGTTTAAACTGCCTTAGCCATATATTTCAAGTGACTGCTGGTATACATAATACATAGCATGCATCCTTACACCTCAACCCTAACCCTCAAAAGCAGCCATTTGTATATGTGCCTGATGTGTGACTGTGAAGTAAGTGAAAAAAATAATGATTAGAGTAATATACTGAAATGTGTTGTTCCTAAACAGTGCACTGCCCTTACACAAGCTATAGTAACCTTTTTATACCTCTGAGGTCTGTGAGAAAAGTAAAAGGAAAAATGACCACACTGTCCTCAACTCAAACATAAGCTATAATGACCTCATGTGCACACCTGTATGTTTTGACTGTGATGAAAATAAAAGTAGTAATAACCACACAATCCCCATTCCTCCATAACCTACAGCAGCTTTCTGTACACACACAAACACACTCACACTTGAGCAGGGCTGGTTTTAGAATAGGAGCAGTTGATAAAGGAGGATATTATCAGGTTTATCATAAAATAGTCATAGGTTCATAGGTTCATAGGCTGGTACTAGGCTATTGGCCCTAGGGCCTATACAAGCCTAGCCATAACAATTCCCTGGATATTTCTCCCCACAATATTTACTTCCCTGGACCCCTGTCTAGCAGGGCGACTTACGTGATCCTCGGGGTGAATTTCCTATCTCCGATCCAATTGTCAAGATTCCTTTTGAAGAGGGCCAAGGAGGCGCTCTACTTGACATGTATGGAAAGTCTATTCCAGAGTCTGGGGAGTCTCTGGGTCAGGAACCTATCCCTCCAGCATGTTTTGTTCAGCACCGTTCAGATTAAAAAGTGTAATCAGCAGATTGATTCATTCTTTTCTCCTCATTTTTACCCAACCAGCAACAGCTTTTACGGTGCCCCCCACAGAGTCAAGGATGACTAAGGGAGCCCCCATATCTGTTTATACAGTCTGGGAAGTAGGGTGTACCAGATACCAAGAAGAATGTTCTGTGATATATTTTGTGCCTTACTTTTGAAATATTATTACTTGTTAGGTTCATTTTTTACTGATACCCAGAAGAATAATGTACATGTCCTGGCGTTAATGGATGTGTGCACAGATAAAAATCAGTGATATTTTACACACACACACACACACACACACACACACACACACACACACACACACACACACACACACACACAGACACAATGGTATAACAGTACTAATTTTGTACTTATTTCAGCAAATAACTGGTCCTGCCACACCAGATCAGTGACTTATTTAGCAGTCATCGAACAGCAGCAGGGGTCAGTCACTTTTATTTCCCTCTAAGGAATAATGCACACCTGTGACTGTCCCTGATTTCACACACCTTCCCTGATTTTCTCATGCTTCTGCTTTGTCTTTTGTAAAAAAAAAAAAAAAAAAGTTTGATTTGCTGGTAAATCACTCAAGATTACAAACAGTCAATAAATCCAAACATTGCAGATTATACTTATTTTCCAAAAATGTATATTGATGCAAAAGGTGTTATGCTGTTAACTTTTTAAGTGAATTAGAGTAATAATTAAAATGTGTTCCTAATTATGAGCCTTTATTCTGCTATTATTTTGGCATTGCACTGATGTCTTGAGCAAAGAAGTTGAGAGTTATAATATCTGGTGTTCTGCCGGCATTTTTAAAACGCCCTGAAAGAGATAACCATCCCTGATGATTGGAAGTATCAGCTCTTCTTAAAATCCAAAGTGTGCACTGAGATAAGTCACTCTGGGCTGCTGATGGCTCAGGTTCATTATCAACTTTATCCAGAAAGGTCATATCATAGCCCTGTTCAGGTTAAAGAGCATAATCAGGAAATTGCTTCATTCTTTCTTTCTCAAGTTTCCCCAACCATTAGGAGCTTTGTAGCTTTTATGGGACTCCCACACATTCAAGGATGATTAAGGGTGGGTGGCTATGGTCACAGGTATTGCAAGGACCTAAAGCTGGATATGTAGTTAGTTTTAGTGAAGAAAATGTTTAGCAGCAGGGTATAACTAAGCCAGGGGCACTTTGTCAGTGGTAAAACATTTAATGGAATTGTGATGCCTGTTACTTGATAAAACACTGTTACTATAACCAGAAATATTTTGAATTTTAAAGGAGATATAAATAAGAGTTATTACCCAGCTGGTTTATTAAGTATACAGGATTGTTGTACTAGCTTTTGTTGGTTTGACAGACATATTACAAAATATCAGGTTAAGATAACATGCTGTGGCTGGGGCCCCCCAGGAACAGGGGGCCCCAGCGATCTCAGGGTTTGCTGATGCCTAAAGCCAGCTATGAGCTCACAAAAAGCACACAAATATGCTTACAAATGAGAAATGCATACTTCCAGTGCTAATGTTGATAGTATGCAGCAAGTGGTTAAAAGATACAGGCTCAAGGGTGGGGCAGCTTCAGTGGAGCCTAGAACCCTTCTAGCAAATTCCAGGGCATGTTCAGTGAAGCAGAAGAGTTAGTCAGCAAATCTGAAAAGGCTCATGGTTGCTTCCAACTCTAACACCAACTATAAACCAACAAAATTAGCTGCAGTACCAAACTTTATTGTTAATTGTCATAATTGTGGGGAAATCATGAACCCAAAAGAAAAACGGGCTTAGCTTTTGGTCAGCAGTGCCACATATGTAAAAAGTGGAATCATTTTAAAAGACTCTGCAAATCAAAAGAAGTTCATTCCTTTATTAAAAGAGAGCATTCCAAGAGGCAAGTTGATCAATTAAAAAGTTGCAACCCTACTTTTTATGTTCATGTTGTGTCTGTGCTTGGTGAAACAGTCAATGCAGTAGATATATGGGCAAAGAATAAAGTATTTTGTACTGTTCTGATTAATGGGAGACCCATAGAGTTTGAAGTTTAATGTTATATCAGAAGAAATGTTTGCCAAAGTAAGTACTGGTGAGAAGATTGATCTGGCAAAGTGTGCAAAGCTTGTTGCTTATGGTGGTGAAGAAATTCAAACTGAAGGTTCAGTAGTGCTTTCATGTTACTCTGCTGGAAACAACTATGACTTGCAATTTTACGTAGTCAAAAGGCAAGTATAGTGATTATTAGGCCTCAGAGAAAGTTTGAAAATGGGACTGCTTCATTTAATGCAGAAGTCCACCATGTAAGCATGTGTAACAACAAAAATTTCACTCAACCTATTTTTAATGACTATGCTGATCTTTTCGAAGGCAAGTTAGTCAAACTCGCAGTTGTGTACTCCATGAAGTTAGAGCCTGAAGTAAGCCCAGTCATCAGACCAGCAGGGAAAGTTCCCGTAGTCATGCAGAACAGAGTCAAAGCTAAGCTAGACAGAATGGTACGTCTTGGTGTAATTTGTCCAGTAGAAGAACCAACTGAATGAGTATCCTCCATGGTGGTAGCTTATAAGGAAAATTCAAACGATATTAGAATATGTATTGATCCAAGAGATTTGAACAAAGCACTAAAATGACCCCATCATCCAATGCGTACAGTTGAAGAAGTTGCTGCTCTTATGCGAAATGCCAGTGTTTTTCTGTCTTAGGTGCAAAAAGTTAATTTTGCCAAATTTTGATTGACAGAAAATCTTCATCGCTAACTACTTTCAATACACCATTTGGAAGGTACAGGTTCTTGAGAATGCCATTTGGGATGAATTCTGCCAGTGAAGTCTTTGACCGTGCAATGGAACACATTTTTTCTGGCTATCCCTGTACAATTAAACTAGATGATATTCTTTTAGGAGGCAATGGTGGAGTCAGACATGATAGAATCCTCAGGAAAGTTCTGGAACATGCTTGTGAAGTGAATCTTAAGCTGAATCCCCAGAAATGCAAATTCAGGCTACAAAAAGTTACTTATGTGGGTCATTTGTTTATTAGTTCAGGCCTATGACCAGATCCTTTCAAGCAATCAGCAATTCTTGAGATGCCAGCTCCAGACAATGTCACTTTCTTACAACGTTTTTTTGGCATGGTCAACTATTTAGGCAAGTTCATTCTAGATCTGAGTGACCTTTCAGCACCACTGAGAGAGCTGACATGCAAAGATGTAACCTGGTCCTGATCAGAATAATACCAAAGAGCATTTGATGTCCTGAAACAGAGAATTGCCAGTCCTCTTACTTTAAAATATTGTCATGTTCACAAACTAGTAACTCTTTCCTGTGATGCTTTGAAGTTTGGCCTTGGTGCAGTCATTCTTCAAGAGGGTAGACTAGCAGCCTATGCATCCAGAACCGTAACTCAAACCGAGATGCAGTATGCTTGGATAGAGAAAGAGCTCTTGGCAATTGTGTTTGCATATTCAAAGTTGCATGATTATATTTATGGCCGACCTATCCAAATCCTTACTGACCACCAACCTTTGGTCACTGTTTTGATAAAGCAAGATTGCAATGCATGATGTTGCAATTGCAAAAGTACAATTTTCACTTGGTTTACACAAAAGGCAATGTTCTTTATCTTGCTGATACTTTATCCAGATCACTCAGAAAAAAAACACTGAACAACATGAAAATGAGACACCTGATTTTGAAATCATGGAAGTGAGAAATATTTTTTTCCCCACATCTTGATGAGCTTAGAACTCATAAAACTTCAGATCTAATTCTTCAGAAGCTCAACCACTTTATCAGTCAAGAATGGCCGTCAAAACAATCTTGTTTACTACCAGATGTGCAGCTGTATTTTCCTTACAGAGATGACATTTTGATGGAAGATGGTATCATCCTGAAAGGTCCAAAAGTGATTGTTCCAAAATCCTTGCAAAAAGAGTATATTAAAATCTTACATTGTGGCCTCCCAGGAACTGGTTCTACCGAAAGAAGGGCGAGAGGACTAGTATTTTGGTCTTCTATGTCAAAAGACATTGAGAGAGAACTTTCAGCTTGTTCTGTTTGTAATAGTACTAAACTGCATCAACAATGAGAACCACTTTAGCTTTGCCAGATTCCTGAACTATCTTGGTCGACAGTAGCTATAGACATTTTCAAGTGGAATGGTCAACATTTCTTGGTGTTAATAGACTGTTAGTCAAATTGGTTCAAGATTGACCTACTTCCTAATCTCATGTCCAGTACTGTCATTACTAAGTTGAAGCGTCAATTATTCTGTCCATGGTAGTTTACATAAAGTCATTTCTGACAATGCACAGTTTATCCATTTCTGCTACAGATTGCATGGGAACTACCCCCCCCCCAAGTCTATTCAAACCCATTCTACTAGGGACGCCTTCACTTCCACAGCATTCCTCAGAGGAGTTCCCACCAGGGACATCCTGGAAGCTGACACCTGGACTTCTGTCCATGCCTTTACCAAGCATTACCACCTACCTCTATTTTCTAAGGCTAGGGCAGGATTTGCCTCTGCAGTTCTGCAGGGCATGCTGACCCATTCCTAGGTCTCTTGCTAATCATACCACCCATCTCCTCAGCTTTGGGAATCCTCCCACAGGCGATGACTGCAACAGTGAAACACGAACCTCTTCTGCTTTTACTTCAAACAAGTGGCCCTTATCCAAGGGTGCATCAAGTAATTTAGATTTGACATGATCAAGGAGAGGTTGTTCCTTCAACCATGCATGTCTCCTAATGACAGATCCTGACACTGCTGCCCTGCTTGAGGCTTCTAGGGCATCATATCCACAGTGTAATGAGTGTTTAGCCACTTGACAAGTAGAGTGCTGTAAATCTGCTAACTCTTTTGAATTGGCACACTCAGGAAAGGTTGAAATCTTTTATTTTAATAGTTCCAAAGTGTGTTGTTGATATTTTAACATGTGGAACTGACAGCTGAATGTTCTGATAGCTAAGGTTGCAAAGTGTATACCTTTTTACCCCATCTGTCCAGAGCTCTGGAGTCCATGTCAGAAGGAATAGGATTCTTTGCAGAACTAGCCTTAGCTCCTTTTGTTCCCTGTGTAATGACCTCCGGGTCTGCAGCATGATTTCTGTACAGGTATTTGTAAAAATCTGGTACTCTGTAATACCTGTCAGGTTTTCTAGAAGCAGGTGGGAGGGCATCAGGAGTTAAGCTGGATTCATGGAAGACATCATCAACCACCTGTAAGATTGGAGAGATGGCCAAGGGTTTGTGCTGGGGCAGGTCCTGAAACTCCCTTAGTCTTTTCTTAGACTGAGGGAAGTCCTGGAATTCCCATTGGAAATGTTCCTGAGGGTTTGAAAGGTTTTCCCAAAGGAAAGATGTTCCGGTGGGGAGGCAGAAGGAATGGATTCCTCTGCATCTGAATCCTCATAAGCAGTCAGAGGTTGTTGTTCCTCTTCAAAATCTGAATAATCAGACTCCTGAGAATCCTGTTCTGTCAGTATTTCAGGAGAAAGATATTTTTTCCTTTTAGAAGGTGTGGCCTGACTACCCCTGATAAGGGTGATAAGATCCTCCACCGTTTTAAGCATTTGAGCTTGGGGTGGTGGAGCAGGAGTAAAATGGTGGCTAGAGGTAGTTTTCCTAGGAGTGGCCTTGCCTTTAGGCCTAAGATTATCCACCGGTCTGAGAGAAATTATAGTCGGAGAAGATGTTTTTTTTGTTTAGATTTAGTAGTGTGAAAAACCTCCTCGGAATCTGGTGCCTGCTTCGCGGCTCTGGACCCAACCTAGGTAGAGACAACCAAAGGCTCAGAAGATGAAGAAGATTTCTGCAGCATAGCAGACTCTGAAAGGGTCTCAGTAGAGGCCTGCAAAGGTATCGAACTGGGCATCAGGGGCTGCGAAGGAGCCTCACTGACTTCTGGAGAACTGATGACCTGCTTAGTGGTAGAGTTGTTGGAAGGCTTAGCCTTGGGTCTGTCTCTATCTTTATCCTTATGTTTTTTCAGAATGACTATGGATTGTTGGCTGATGGACACCATTTCGGAATGCTAAGATGGAAGATGAAAATACCTGGTTCCAATAAGAGCTCTACGACAAATGGTTCTTACATTAAAGAGGGCACAGTACCAGCAATGGGGGACGTCGTGGTCTGGGCCTAAACATGTGACGCAGTATGAATGGAAGTCTCATTGTGGTATTTGCTTTCCACAGACGAGACAATTGTTAACATTTTCGGACATCAGTTAGTGGCAAGAAAAAAAGAATCCCCAATGGGATACTTAGCTTTAAACATTTTCAGCTGTAATTCAAACTCTGGTAGCGACTGACCGGCACACTTGCGAACTGCTTCTGATATGGGCTCCATGACAAGAAAGACTGCTGTAATGGTGTTGGCTGCATTCTTTTATAGCACTGATGACCTGATGTCAGGCAGCAAGTGATAGCAGCTGATGCAGAAAAACATTGACTCTGGTATTCGGACCGGCCGAGGGCTACCACAGCAGGGATAACCAACAGATAATGACTGCAACAGTAAAACATGAAGAACATCATGCAGTTCAAAGTGCAAAACAGCTATTGGAAAAATCTAAACATGACAATACTAATGTTTTTCTAACTCTCCTAAATCTCAGAAACATACCTTGCGACAGTCTTCTTGGTTCGTCTGCCCAGAGGTTAATGTCAAGACAAGCCAAAACCACACTACCAATCAGTAAGAATTTGTTGGTTCCAAGTGCTAAGAACAAAAAAGCAGTAAAAGCTCAACTCCTAAAGAAGCGTTTGTCCCAAAAGTCTTACTATGATAAAACCAGCAAAACTCTGAATCCATTAAAAGAAGGAGAGATAGTGAGGAATGCAGCCGACGCCATTGCACCAGTTTCTTGCCATGGAACCCATAGCAGAAGCAGTTTGCAAAAGGATTTGACTGTAAAACAGTTGTGTGAAGAACCAAGATTGTAAATTAGTGAGTCACAAGGCATGGAATTCTGACGGAATCGGAAACACTTATTACCAATGTCCAAGCCAGTGTTGCAACATTTTGCTTGTAACAAAGACTCCAGTTCTCAGATTGATTTGTCTAATGTTCCTGTTCAAGAGAATATTTCATGGGTCTATATCATAACATTGAAGTATAAAAACTTAGAATGTTATAACATCGAACCTGAAACATCGAAAGGTAAAAACCCCAAAGACTGAGAACAGCAATTATTTTCCCAGGGAAAAAAATCTCTGTTCCAGTACACAGCACAAAACACACAAACACTACAAACTATGCCTTATGTGGGGGGCTGTGCCCCCCCACCCCCCTACTTAAATATACCAACTCCGAGATCGCACCACAGTGGAGGAAATAGTGAATCCGCAGAAATGGCCCACCAAATTCTTTCCCTGGGAAAGAATTCGATGCTCCACGACTTCGATATTCTCAGCTTTCGATTTTTCTGGTTCGATGTTATAACATTCAAAGTTTTGACACTTCGATGTTATGACATAGACCCTATTTCATCACTTGATACTGAAGATATCCTTGAAAGTCCTCAAGAAGAACATTCCCCAGTGACCATCCCTGTTGCTAAACCCAGTTCTGATTAGTACATTACGAGGTCAGGTCATAGTTCAAGACCTACTGTTAAATACACAGCAACTTGGACATGATTGAAGATAAGAACTTTTGTGGCAATTTCGCACTAATGCATATCATTACCCTGGTCTGAATGAAATGTGCTCTATTTTTTGTATTTTAAAATTGGGAAGCTTAAACAGATAAAGTTGGACTTTGTCCAATAGCATCAATATATGTATGTACTTGTTTTTAAAAAGTGTATACAAAATATTTTTTATATTTTATATGTGATTAGATGGAAAGGAACCGTTTATGTCACCTTTTCAGTAAGAACTGAAGGGTTAAATGTCAGAATGTATTATATGGCAGGGTTGTTGTGTATGTGGTTTTATTGGTCTTAAGTTGATCACATGATTAATTTAATTTGTATATAATTAATTTTACTGTGAGTACTTGTTATCTGAAGAAGTCTTGCTATAGAGCAAGACAAAAAGTGCTTTAATTAAAGTCATTCAGCAAGTGTTCGGTGTGATTCTTCAGCAAGTTCTAACAATATGGATGCAATTTATTACTTTTGATCACACCCTCAGTAATCATTCCAGTGGCAGAGTATTTCAATGCACCTGCTACACAAGTGTAGAGAGGCATTCTCAATACAGTCATGTGAGTAACACAAATATAACTGACGATGCCACTGGACATGTGTAGTGACAACCGTACATTTATGATTTTGACTGTAATGATAATAATGTTTATCATTTACTTTAACAGACAACACATGCTTGGCTAATACATGTTTAAAGGTACAATAACCCCTTTCTATGGTTACAAGTGGCAACAAATGGCAAAAACATATCCCTTTCTGAAGTGCTTGAGAAAACAGCAGCAGAATTGTTGGTTGTCACAGATAACTTTCTGTATACACATCTGATATGCAACAACTGCAGAATATTCAAATATCCACACTGTATTTAATGCCCTTACTAACTTGTATCTCAACTCAGCATTTTAACAATTATCACATTTACTCCCCTTTGTTAAACTGTTGCTTTGTGTCCCTCTTACATCCTTTGTCAGCATGTCAGTTTTTATTTATGTGCATCGGTCAATAAAGTATGCTGGAATAGTGTTTATTAAATCAATATACATTATTTATGGCAAAAATGCTGCTTGAGTACTAATTATATTTTAATTATCTGAGGACATTTTCCTGTTTACCATCCCCGGCTTCTTGTTTGTGCACTGATAACAATATATCTGAGTACAGTTTTTCCTTGTACTTCCCCTTCTCTTAATTCTTTCATTAAACTTGCCCCTACCTTATAATATACTGTACACAAATGCTCTCTCAGTTGGTGTGCCTGCAGGCAATACCTTTTGTTTATATTGTGTGTTCAAGCCTCAGTGCACCTTTTCATGGCCACAAATATTTGTGCTGGCTACGAGTAGGTGCTGCTAAATGTGTAGGCTTCTTTAGCAGCTTACATAGTCACTGAACACTGCTGCTAATCGTGGTAACATGCACAAATCATGTGGGCTTAGCACAAAATGTACACTATTGTTAAAGAATCCCAGAGATTGTTTGGTTTTGCAAAGCCCAATGTTTTGAAATCTAAACATGTGAGTAGATTGTTGAAAAGGGGGTGTACAAATTTTAGTGGAGCACTTTGTCTCCTGCACAACTTCTTGAAGAAATATGCACAATAACTTCAGTGAATTAGTGACTTGCACTATCAGCCAAGATTTTTCTTGTAAGAAACAAGACTGGTCTTCATGAAATCACACCAGTCCTAAAGTTAACCTAAATAGGGTATAAGATTCTTAAGTTATTTGTTTTAAATTTGTTTACTGGGAGTGTCCAACTGGGCTTGGAGCCCATTTTCAATGGAGGCCTGGGGAGAAAAGCTCCACATTCAGAAATGCCAAAAAATACAGAAATTACAAAATGACAGTAAACACAAAAGACAATAATGCAAAAAATGCCAATAATAACAGACTGCAAAAGTATAAATACAATAAGAGTACTCAGTGCAAGAAATACACAGGTACAAACACTGCAAAAAATGCATAAAGTACTGAGAAGGTGGTTCAACTAGAGACTGTAAGAGATTGAAAAAAGGTTAATGACAATATATTAAGAACATCTGGTACTAGGCAGATTAATGTCATGTATAGGGTGATAATGTCATACAGTATAAAACTGAAAAAAAAATAATAAATGAAGGGTAATTTCCAAATATATAGAGATGTCTATACACAGTTAGATATGCTACTCATAAAGTCATGTCATAAGCAGAACTTTAGGTAGAGTCTTGGTAGATAGCAGTTCTGTTTGGTAGGATACTAGCAGTCTTTGAAAAATAAGACAGCAAGGATGATTAGATCTTGAGATCTAGGTAGGGAAGAAAGCTTGGAAGAATTTGACAAGCAAGAAAGCCTGGACAGATGTAATGCTAGTAGGTTGACAGGAGATCAGAGCAGTGCTAGGAGGGTAGGGAGAGAGGGGATGCAAGGTTATCCAGGAGAAGTACAAAAGCAGGACCAGTTTTGGCTGAAGTAGTCTTGGAGGAGTAGCTTAAATTTGTGCATGTTAGTGGTATTCCAAATTTGTTGAGGTATAGCATTCCCGATTTGGGATATTTTGTGTGAACACAAAAATTCTCAAAATGTATTATTGGCTTTTGAGTCCTTTAGTAACAATTTCTCAGAGGAACTTAGAGTTTGGTTGTTGCTGTATGGTATGGTTGTGCTAAGTTTTGCAGTGCTGGGTAGTTTTTGGGTTGTAATACAATGGAGTGCTCCATAGTTAATTGGTTTATGTTGAGTAGGTGGTTTAGTTCAATCCAGTTTAGCTCCCATAAAGCAGAGCAGTGGTGAGTTCTACTGGGATGATTAAGGGAAAGTCTGGCTATTTTATTACAGCAGGCCTCTAGTTTGGTTAAGTCTGATTTTCTAAAGTTAGTAAAGATGGGTGAGGCATATAGTAGGGTGGAGAGGAGATGTGTTCTGGCTATGGTGTGTCTGGTGCTATTAGTGAGAAATGGTTTAGCTCTGTAGAGAGACCCTAGTTTGATGTGCACCTTTTTAATGGTTAAAGCCAGATGTTTCTCAAATTTAAGTGAGATGTCAATCGGTACATCAAGAAGTTTTGTGTGTTCAATGGGGTCTATTCTGGTTTTGTAGAAGAGGAGTAGATAGTAAAGGGGGATTGATTTCCTTGAAGTATGCTCTTAGTAAAGACTTAGTTTTGTTTTGTTTGGGTTAAGTATTAGTTGGTAGTTTGAGAGATACTCTTCGATGTCTAGAAAGAACCTTTGTGTTGTTTCAATGAGTATGAAGAGGGATGGGGCTGAACAGATGAAGGAGGTATCATCCGCGTATTGTATGATCCTGCTATTATTTTTTTTCTTCTCTCTCCCCCTACCAGTGACTACACCTTCTCTTCTTGTTGCTCGGCCAGCTCTCCTGATCTAAGTGCAGTTGCTCTATGCTATTTTTCTGCCCAGTCGTGTTTTAAAACTACCACGGACCTGAAAAACTGCTTCTAGGGACTAGCAAACTCCCTAAAACTGTGCATATACTTGTCCTCTCTAGTGAATCACTACCTACATTTTAAAGAAGTTAAATATTTCACTACTTTGTCTATCACCATATACTGTCTATCTCTCACTTTTATGTCCTATATTTTGTACTACTTACAAAATGCCAATAGTGACTGCTGAGACCCCCCCCCCATTCTAGTAATACCATTAAATGTCTCACTCCTGGAAACTTTCTGTTCCCCCGCTCTCTGTATTAGCTTTGTACAACTGGAAAGCCCATGTCACTGTGCACTTTCATAGCTTTCACTGACAAACTCTCCTCCTTGTTTTTCTGTTTTTTACTCAGCTCTTTTCTCCTGTTCTTATCTCATTCTTACCTCTACTGATTGTTTTTGTGCACACTTACCTTTCCAGGCTCAGCTACTGGCTTTTTTTTCCACCTAGCCAATCAAGCTCCATTTCTGTGTTGCTTCCCCTCCCCCTTGCATTAATGCCCTATGGAAAAACAACCTAGCTTTTAAACTGGGTAGGCACCATCTTTATCTCAGCTATTCCTCAGCTAGTCACAACCGCTAGCGTCTTGTGCATTACAGTTCTGCAAGTTTTTATTTTTATTAGTTTTTGTGTACATATAGTTAGAATTGGGAAATAGTCCTGCTAATGTTTGCCAATTAAACCTGCTATAAGTTGTCTAGCACTAGCAACTGCTTAGTTTTCCACTGTGTTCTACATTTTAAACAAGTTACATTTTTGCATATACTCACATCATTTCTTGTGCCATATCCTGTGTGTTTAAATGAATGCCCTCCTGTGTATGTTGCTCTACAATATATAACTGCTTTTGTCAAAAATGTTTTTATCTTTGTGTCTAAAACCAACAGGCCTATAAACCAGCTCAGCATCTTGTTTATAATTTAACTGCCTGTACCTTGTGTTTCTACAGCTCAGTTTTATTTTGTGTACTGCCAGTTCTGTGCTTTTTGTTTAATTATCAGTGCTGTTGCTTATGCCATACTCATTCCCTGCTGTTATCCTCCTCCTGGAAACTTTCTGTTCTCCCCTGCTCTCTGTATTAGCTTTTTGCAACTGGAAAGCCCATATCACTGTGCACTTTCATAGCTTTCACTGCCATAATCTCCTCCTTGTTTTTCTGTTTTTTTACTCAGCTCTTTTCTCCTGTTCTGATCTCATTCTTACCTCTACTGATTGTTTTTGTGCATGCTTACCTTTTCAGGCTCAGCCCGCTCCATTCGCCCTCACTGCACTTGGGCTCACTCCGCTCCTCCACCCTACCCCATTCCCACTCACCCTCACTTTCATTGCATTTATACTCTATACTCTTTGTTCCAGCCCCTCCCTCTTTTAGTAATTATCCAATCCTAGCTTTTCCCTCCCCCATCTTAGCACTAAACTCTCTCATCTTCACCTCCCCCACTCTAAATCCACTTCTCACCTGTTGCACCTTAAATGTTTTTACACTGGCTTCTTGATTACTAAGTTCTACTTCTTCTAGATAATGAATAAATACAACTAAATGCTATTGCTACTTCTAAAAAAACCCCTCAACTACTTATATTTCATCTCATATAACTACATACTTCAAGCACTCCTCTACTCATGTGTCCCACTCACTTTATATCCCCCCGTTTACCTCATGGCCATCCTACTACTCTATTTCTCATGTCTTACTTCTTGTCATACAACACTTAATCATCTGTATACACCTTCTGCACTTCTCCATTACTCCACAAGGAACCCCCTGCCCTTCCTAATATCCCTTTTTCAATTCTTCACCTACCCAACTCCACAAACACAAAATATTTACTCATTCAACTACATCCCCTAAACCTAAATACAAACCATATAGTTTCTACCATTAATCTTTAAAACCACCCCACCCTCAAACTCCCTACAATTAGATGGTGACAGCCACCCCAATCCTGGCCCTTCCATCACACTTGCTAAAACCTACAACCCAACTAAACATCTCTCTATATATGCTATTAACATACAGAGTCTACCTAGAAAAGTTACAGAGCTACATTCTTGAATCACCCACTGCTCTCCTCATATTTTAACCCTATCAGAAACTTGGTTAAAACCACACATCTCTGATACAGAAATACTACCTTCCTACTACAATATATACCACCTTGAAAGAATTGCCAAAAAAGGGTGGAGGAATAGCAATTATGTACTCCAAGCACCTCAACTTATCCCTCCTACCTATAACACTGCCTAATTTCCACCCAGCTGAACTACTACTTCTTAACTATATATATATATATATATATATATCTATATATATATATATATATCTATATGGTATACATTCATTTGATTGGCCAGTGGATGGCCAATCAGAAAATGTTCGAAAGCAGTGCGGCATATTCTCATAATTGCGAATGCAATTGTTGCAAATCGCAAAACATCCCCTCTTTTTCACCCATGATAGTGCTTGTTTAGATGGTAGAGCAGTCGGAAATGTCACTTTTGGTGTTATATATGACATTCCGCCCATTCGGCAATGAGAAATTTGGTAATAATACTCGGCGTTATACGTGATCGAGGAAAGTTAGCTCGATCAAATGAATGTATTCCTATATATATATATATATATATATATATATATATATATATATATATATATATATATATATATATATATATATATATATATATATATACATATATATATATATATATGGGTCTACTTCACAATGCCGAAATTTCAGAATGCTGACAACTATATGGCAGAAACCATATGACCGACATCCGAAATCTTGACATTGTAAGTAGACCATGTAAAAGGAAAATAAAATTTCCTTTCAACTGCTAGCAGGGGGGCTCCGCCCCCTGCACCCACCTGTGGGGGGCTCCGGCCCCACCCACCCCCGTAACTTTAATATACCAACTCTGAGATCGCACTACAGTGCAGGAATGGAAATCTTTCCATTCCACACTATAGTGAGATACCGGTTCCACATTGTTGGCATTCTGAATGTCGGACATATGGTGTTGGCCATATGGTTGTCGACATCGGAGATGTTAATATTGACTGGCAAATACTATCTTCCACCTCCACTTCCCTCCTCATTAACCTCCAAGGCTTCCACCAACTTATCACAACCCCTACTTGCTTCAATAACAATAATACTAAGTACTACACCTTAGACTGGATTCTCACCTCTGAACCTTCTCTTTATCACAACCCCAATACCCTACCCAACTCCTTAAGTGACCATCTCCCTATACGAATCCAAAGACATTCCTCCCAAGTGCCTAAATACCACCAATACAGAGACTGTCACAACCTTTCTTCATTCAATGCCGAAACATTTAATAACATGCTCACTTCTATTAACTGGAGCCAGTTGAAATACCTTCCCCTTAATGATGGTGTTCTAACTTTTAATCACACAAATCCTTGACTCTGTAGCTCCTTTAAGAAAAATTAGAATCCAAACAACATTCTCTCTTTGGCTCTCCAAAGATAGCCTAACTCTCATGAAACAAAGGGACAAGTTTTGGGAAACAATGGCTGAAAACTAAATCATCAACACTCTTACAAAGATATAGAGAACTCCGTAACCTATCACAAAACAAAGTAATAGTAACAAGAAAAAAAACACTGTTATAATGCCCAATTCACCTAATTCTAACCCAAAAACATCTGGTACTCCATCAATAAAATTGTACATCCTGGTCAACCTACCACCAGCACCCCCTATCCCAACAATACCCACCAAGAAATTGCCACCTTACTAAATTCACATTTCATTGAATAAATTCAAAAACTAACCAATACCTGCCAATGTCAAATCTTATCTCATGCTACACACACTGTAACCAAAAACACCCCTTTCTCTCTCCACCCTGTCTCCACCACTTACATAAAGTCCCTTCTACTAAAGCTAAAAACATGCTCTCCCTCAACCGACAACCTCCCTCCACTCTTTCTTAAACTTGCAGCTCACTCTATAGTCTACCCTGTGTCAATCCTAGTAAACAGATCTGTCCAAGAATCCACTGTCCCAGATATATGTCAATCTTTCTATACCATAACACTACACAAAGGAAGTGACTCCACAGACCCATCAAACAACAGACCCATTGCCATTCTCTGTCTTCTCTCCAAAATCCTTGAAAAATGTATTCATAACCAGCTTCTTAAGTACCTAATCAATGAAAACCTACTGACCCCTTCTCAAAATGTCTTCAGGCCTAATCATAACACTTCCACTGCCCTCCTATCCTTCACTCACGCTGTTACTGAAGCCAGGGACAAAAATCATCTTGTATCTTGCCTTTTCCTTGACCTCTCTAAAGCTTTTGATACTGTCTCCCATTCCAAACTACTTAGTAAACTAACTGAACTTAACCTCTTTATCACTACTATTCACTGGTTTGCAAGCCATCTCTCAAACAGGCCCCAGTCTGTCAGATGGCAATCCACCTGTTCTACTTTCCTACCTATCCAGACTGGGGTTCCTCAAGGCTCTGTCCTTGGACCTCACCTCTTCAACATCCTCACTAATAATCTACACTCCTCCTGCACCACTTCTACCCTCATTTAATACACCGATGACTGAACTCTCATCTCTGCCTCTGACAATATATCTAACCTTCTGTCCATCTCTCAAAATACCTTTTCATTTGTAGAAAAATGGCTAACTGACCAACTTATACTTAACCCCAAAAAGACTAAGCTCCTACTATTTCCCCAAGTCCCTTTCCTACCACAAATCCACATTCACTAGTTCTTCTCTCAGTAACACCCTTATCAAACCTGAACCACACACCAAGGTACTAGGTACTATAATCAATGACCAGCTCAAATCTGACATCCATATTCAACACTGTTTTAAAAAAAAAAAAAAAAAAAAAAACTAACCAGAAACTAGGTCTTCTCTATAGAAATAAAAAATTTCTTGCTCCCAACTGCAAACTAACTCTAGCACAAGCCTTCCTTCTTCCATGCCTATTCTATGCCTCACCTATCTTTACCCATCTCCAATCATCCCTACCAACCAAACTCGAGCAAACCTATAATAATATAGTCAGACCCACCTCCAATCAGCCATATAAATCACATCATTGCCTTCCTCTAAAACAACTTCTCTGCTTGAATTCCCCCCATTTCTTCTCTCCCAGCTACAGTTTACACACTCCATATTAAATAAACCCTCTGCCTGTCCCTCTCTTTCTTCCACAGTATCCCTTTACATCCCAGCTCGTTCACTCCATAGCTCTAATCAGAACCTTCTAAACATCTATAAACCAAACAGAATTACTGGCAAACTCCTGTATAAAAACTCAGTATCCCTAGCTTGGAATAGGCTTCCTCCTAACATCTGTAGCATTAATAGTAGCAGCTCCTTTAAAACCGAAGTTAAAAACTATTTCCTGAACTGAAGATCCTGCCCTTGTCACAATCTTCCTTAACTTTCATTTCCTCTCTAATTGTTATCTTTCACCTCTCTTCTCCTTTTCAGAATATGCTGATCATATTCGTTCCATTCTTACATATGCAAAACTAACTTGCTTTCCCCTGAACATAGACTCTCTGTGCATGCTAAAAAATATTGCTACATTTCATATACTTTGTTTAGTTGTACATTTTATGTATATTTTTACACCCAATTTCTTTATTTTTACAATGCATATATTTTGTATCTTTTGTATTCTTTCTTTGTGATTTCATAAATCTGTACTTTGTATGCTGGAGCTTTTCTGCTCGGGTCTCCACTGAAAAAGGGCCAATTGGCTCAGTTGAACTAACTCAGTCAACAAATGTTAAATAAATAAATATAAATAATAAATAACTTTGCTAGTAGCAGTACATATTTTATTTGTAAATATAGTGAAGAGTAGTGGTCTGAGTACTGACCGTTGAGGAATACCTCCAGAGACAGGTAGTAGGGGAGAGGGTGAGTATAGCCACTTGACAGCTTACTGTCAATCAGTTAAGTAGATGTGGAACCAGGTTAAGGCTGGATGAGGTAGACTTAGGAATGCTAGTTCATTTAGTAGTTTTTGGTGGGATACCATGTTGAAAGCTTTTGACATGTTGAGGAAAAAGGATGAAACAAATTGACCATAATTTCTTAGTTGGTTGATGTTATTAGTAAAACTAATTAGTGCTATTATGCTAAGCTTAGGTCAAAAGCCATGTTGGGAGTTAGAGAGGAGGTTGCTGCTCAGTAAGTAGTCTAGGAGTTGTATGTGTATGCATTTTTCGAGGATTTTGGCTAGTGGAGGAAAAATAGAAAACTGTCTGTAGTTAGATAAGTCCGATGAGGGGCTGCCTTTGTGCAAGGGGATGTTATGTGAGATTTTCCAGAGTTTGGGAAAGCACTGATCAGAGATGGATTGATTAATTAGAATGAAGATGGGTTATGCGATAAAGTGTGCTGCTAATATGAGGAATTCATTGGGGAGTAGGTCAGCAGCAAGGGATGTAGGTTTTAGTTTGTTTAGAAGTTGATGTTCTGGGTTTGTATAGGTTTGAAAGTAAAGGAGTTAAGGCTTGTTAGGGATTCTGTAGGAATTGTTAGTTGTGTATTGTTAACATTTTTTTACTAGACATAGTGCAGAGTTCATGAAGTGGGGATTAAATTGTGAGGCTATACAGTAAGAGAAATTTAATGAAGATGGAGCAGCAACTGGGAGTGTGTTAGTATGGTTTGTGATGTAAAATGCTTGCAACTAGGATTGTGTCGGTGTGGTGGTTTGTTTTCATTTATATAAATGTATGATGGTTTAATAAAGATGCTTCTTGTTTAAAAATAACATATGTAATATTGCTTAGGTTATATGATATTTAGCAATATATGTGAAGCATAATGTTTATTAATTTTAACTTGTTAATACAGTTTGATTAATTTTATATAAATGTAAATGTACATATGTCACAAGTGATAATTCAATAAAAGTGCCTGAAAAAAAGAAGTTTTAGGGTCCTCCAGAATTCCTGGGGGTTGTTTTGGTGTTTTGGTTGTAATATAGTACATTATGCTTTTTGTCATTTTTAATTTGTTTTTTTGGCTTGGTTTCTTAATTTAAGATAGGTGAGCAGGGATGTTTGGGACTTGGTTGCTTGATATTGGGACCAGGCACTGTCTCTCTGTTTGAGGAGTTGTCTGGTCTCATTTGATAGCCATGGGAGCTGTTTTGATTTAATGCATGTCTTCCTTATGGGGGCAAGAGTAATTAATATATTGAGAAATGTTTGGTTGAAGAATTGCACTGCTGAGTCTAAGAGGAGATATTTTAGTGGGGACCAGTTGCATTTTTCCATTAAGGATTTGAAGAGTTCAGGAGAGAAATTTCTTTCCTTTCTGATGTGTTAGTATATGGTATTTTTTTGGGGTACTGGACTGATTAGGTGGATGGGCAGGTGATAGCTCAGACGGTCTGGAAGGCAGCCGGCTTGTTGACAAAGGTTGGGTTTATTTGTTAAGGTCCAGTTGAGGATAGTTTGTTTGAAACTATTATTATCCACTCTGGTTGGGCTGAGTATAATTTGAGAGAAACAATACAGATTGATAAAGTCGGATGGGTTATTTGATGAGCAGGTGTACCAGTCCAAATTGAAATCCCCTATAGTAATGGTTTCTTGATTGAATGCAAAGAAAGTTTTCAATTTTAGACTGGTTATTTCCAGGAGGGATATACATAGCAATAATCATTATGGATTTTTTGAGGGGGTTGAGTTCAAGACAAAAGAATAGTATTTCAGAATCAGAGGGTTCGGGGGTATACTCTAGACATGCTAGTTTTAGAGAGTTTTTGTACATTATGGCAATTCTACCAATTTGCTTTAATAATCCATCACATCTGAGTATGTTATAGCCTGTGAAAGGATTTTGGTTTGTGTCTTTAGGCTTTTCCCGGTTAGGGGTCGCCACAGCGGAACTCCAGTCCGCTAATGATTGGCAGTTGATTTTTACGTACCGGCTTGTCAGGCCTGATGCACAACCTTCAACGAAGGTATGCCCATTCACGCATGTTTTCACACAGAAGACGGTCTAGCTGAGAATTGAACCGAACAGTGTCTTACTGTGAGGCGACAATGCTACGGCAGCACCGGTATCTTGTATATATGGTTTAAGTCATGTTTCCATTAGTATAACTAGATTGGGGAGTATAGTGCAAGGATTGCATGGTAGTCATGAATTTTACTGAGTATACTTCTAAGATTCATAGTGAAGTTTAGGAAGTTAGAAGAACTGTTAGTCAGATTGGAAATGTGAGTAGGTGTGTTGATTAGTGAGAGATTGAATTTGCTCTGAAATTTGGAGGCCTGGGTTGGGGTGCATGTCACCACTTAGTTTGAGTTTCATTAGTTTATGCAGAAATAAATGGGAACATTTTGAGAACAGTCTAGATATTTTGCATAGTAGAGCTGGTGTTCCATGTGAATGGGAGTATCTAAAAGTAAATAGTTCAGAACAGGAAGTGTTAAAAAGGTATTAGGATATAACAATATTAGTTAAGGTAGTGAGGTGTGTAGTAGGGTCGAGAATTGTTGGTGAGTGGGTGTGTATTACTTTTTAATTGTGATAGGAGGTAGTGTTGTGAATTATAATAATTAGGCTAAGTAAGGTAATGTCTAAAAATAACACAATGTATAATGTACTGATAGAGTGAAGAGAGAAAGTGTGTGTATGGGGTTTAAGATGGGTTTGTTTTATGGGAAGAGGTAAAAAAGAGAAAACATTTGCTAGCCTGAGGGTTGGTGTAGTGTTAGTTCTAATAGATTAAATCATTATTGGATCAGTGGTTAAGGGGTGTGGTAAGTGGTTAACTATACGTTTAGATGTAGTGGGAGTGCGTGGGAATTGGTGTAACGAGTGTGAATGAAGCAGGGCTGACACTGGCCATAACCCAGTGAAAGAAAAGAACTACAGCTTAGCATGCAAGTTCATAGATAGACTAGGAGGCTATGTGACTGAGGAGATTAGTGCTAGTATGTCAGAGAAGGAGAAAAACTTTACAGTAATAACAGTGGTTAAATCAGGTTTTACAGCACTTGAGGCTGCATTCCTACTTGCATGCTAGACTGAAACATCAGGAAATAGTACCATCTGTATCTTACACAGAGACTGAGACTGATGTGTATATTCACATAGCAAACGATTATTACACAGATAAGTTGTTAAATCAAATAGAAGGTATTGTTAGCTCTTACAATTGCAATTGAGCGATTAGCTAAACAAAAAGAAAAAAATCTTTTATTATAAAAAAGTTGCTTAAAGCCACCTTCTACATCATTTGCAACTACCTCAATTTGCTTATAACATCACTAGCTAAGTGCAGACTCAACCATAAAATGCTATTCAGTGCAGTTAGTTAAGGCTATTTACAGCATATGAAGTTACTTGTTTTGCTTATACAAACTATAGCAAGATGAAAAATTAGCAAGGATTTAAAAGTGCTAACTTTGTATCAAATGGCAGAAAAGATAGTACACTGCTGCTACAGCAAAAACTGTGTATTTTGTACGACTAGGTGTATTCCACATACTTTAGGATGATTCTTTGCTGAGGGAGTCAAACAACTGCAGTGGGATTCAAAAAAAATGGTGCCTGAAGTTTTTAATAAATCGGGTTATCCAATTCAGGGCAAGAGCTGAAAGGAGGAGGAGTAGCAACTACTAGGAAAGGAGAGGATAGCCAATAGGAGGAGAGCTCTTTGGTCCCTAGCCATGATGTGCACGAGGAATAGAAACCAATCAGAAAGACTTTAAAAAACAGGTAATTAACACAATCACTTTATTTTATACTTGTTTGTACAGGGAAATATAGGTTATGTCTGTTGCTCTCTGAATAACAAGAAAAAAGTAAGCTATATTCCCAGATTTTGTACCTCTGTGCTATGTTAGGAGAAATAATACTTTGCTGCTATGTTTTGCCTTTATCATAGAAGAATAGTACTTCTCATTTATGTTTTTTCTTTATCTCAGTATACAGTCCATTTAGGGGAGGAGACAAAAAGGAAGAGAGGTAAGCAGCTGCTGCTCCTGGCAAAGGCGTTATCAGTACAGTAATATAACTGAGGAATACACAACATAATAAACTTAGCCCAAGCAATTTAAGTACTATAATAGCCTATAATAGCCTAGACTCTTGGCCGTTAGACACCTACAGAAGTTATGAGTCGCTTTAGTTACCAGACAATGTCTGGCACTTGAGTACATAGGCTTTGTGTTTGACATGATCTTGATGAGGAGAAGGGGACTTGTTTGACTCGGCGATGAGGCTTGGGTTAAGATGTTATGAGTCACTTTAGTTACCGGACAATGTCTGAGGATGTCCAGCACTTGAGTATGTGGGCTTTGTATTTGGCATGATCTTGATGAGGGAGGGGGACTTGTTTGATCCTGTGTTGAGGATTGGGTTAAGCAGTTATGAGTCACTTTAGTTACCAGGCAATGAATGAAGACGTCCAGCACTTGAATACGTGGTCTTTGTGTTTGGCACAATCTTGATGAGGGGAGGGGGACTTGTTTGACCCTGTGATGAGGCTTGGGTTAAGATGTTATGAGTCACTTTAGTTAGCAGAAAATGTCTGAGGATGTCCAGCACTTGAGTACATGGACTTTGTGTTTGGCATGATCTTGAGGAGGGGAGAGGGAGTTGTTTGACCCTGAGGTGTGGGTTAAGAAGTTATGAGTTGCTTTAGCTACTGGACAATGTCCGAGAATGTCCAGCACTTGAGTACATAGGCTTTGTGTTTGGCATGATCTTGATGAGGGGAGGATGGCTTGTTTGATCCTCTGTTGAGGCTTGGGTTAAGAAGTTATGAGTTGCTTTAGTTATCAGACAATGTCCGAGGGTGTCCAGCACTTAAGTACATGGGCTTTATGTTTGGCATTATCTTGATGACTGGATGGGGTACATGTTTGACCCTGTGTTAAGGCTTGGGTTAAGAAGTTATGAGTTGCTTTAGTTACCGGACAATGTCTGAGGATGTCCTACACTTAAGTACATGGGCTTTGTATTTGGTACAATCTTGATGAGGGGGAGGGGACTTGTTTGACCCTGTGATGAAGCTTGGGTTAAGAAGTTATGAGTTGCATTAGTTACTAGACAATGTCCAAGGATGTCTGGCACTTGAGTACATGGGCTTGGTGTTTGGCATGACCTTAATGATGGGAGGGGGACTTGTTTGATCCTGCGATGAGGCTTGCGTTATTTATGATAATTCCTCACTGAGGGAGTAAAGCAGCTTCAGTGATTTACATGACTGCATTAAAGGTGCCTCAGAGCATCCTAAGGGTTGAAGTCAAAGACTGCCGAGGAAGATGAAATGAGGGAAGGGTTAAGGTAACTGTTTTTCACTTTGATGTGGGAAGGGGTACTTGTTTGACCCTGTGATGAGGCTTGGGTTATTCAGGATGTTTCCTCATCGAGGGAGTCAGGCAGCTGCAATGATTTATGTGAGTGCATTAAAGGTGACCCCGAGCTTCCTAAGGGTCCAAGTGAGAGACTATCAAGGAAGATAAAACAAGGGAAGGATTATGGTAATCCCATTAAGCCAAGACATACTGTATAGAACTCTCAAGGCCTGACACAGTAGATGTTATTTGTTGCATAAATTAATATTCTATGATGACAGCTATGACCATCTTCCTTGCATAAGAAGAAGATCTAAAGGGTCTACCTGAGTCATGTGAAAGGGAGCCTACTGAAGACTCTCTTACTGACCTCATAGTCTCAAATACTATGGTCACCAAACACTGCATTATTTGAAACAGCAAATAAACCAAGCAGAAATGCCACCAATAAATACAGAAATTATAACATTACTACAACTATATTTTTGCTTTTGTTTTGCACCTACCGCCATCAATGATCATTGAGCTGTCACCTCCTCCTGCTCAGTTGCCACATTCATGCCAACAAGAGTTTTAATCTGACTCATTCCTTCCATATACTGGCAAAGGTTCAGTGACAGAGGTAGTGCAATTATCCTTTTATGGGGACAGTATTTTCTACATTAAGCTGTAATGCCCATGGCCCATGCCCAGTAAACAATAGGATTTGTCATGCAATGGACATCAGCGAGGATATGTTTATTTATTTAAATTTGTTTATCAGGGTAGAACACCCATCAAACAATGACCAACTACAGGTTCAACTGGGTGACATCATTATGTAACAAAACAATGACAGTATACAAATAACAATGAAACTTAAATTGGAAAACCAAATAAAAGTAGTGAAAACAGAACTTCAAAGCAATTACACCACTGAACTAGAAAATAATATGTCAATATGCAAAAAACATTATTCTTTACAATCACAGCAATATTCCATTACATAACTAAAGCTACTTTATAAATTTGCATAATGGGCCCAAATACCTTCAAAAACATTAGCAAGATTAATTTATGTTAAAAATGCCCCCCTCCAGAATAGCAGAAATAAACTATAAAGGTAAAACATTACACACAGATTCTGATGTTATTAAGTCCTTTGAAGAAATCTGTAAAGATCTATATGGCCCACAAAAAACAAATACACCCAGAGGATTGTGAGAAATTCATAAAAAATTTAAAATTCCTGCTTTTAAGTGATCAACAAAATAATCTTCTCAAAGCGCCTTTCACAATGGAAGCAACTGAATTAGCAATAGACAAATTAAAAGTTAGTAAAGCTCCTGGTCTGGATGGCTTTACAGATGAATTCTATAAATAATCTGCCTTGAAAATATCAGCTATCTTGCTAAGAGATTATAACTACATCATCACATATGATGTTACAGACCTGTATATCAATAACTCAAAAACTATTCTTATCCCCAAGTCTAACTCAGATAAAACCAACCCTTACAATTACAGACCTATTGCTCTTACCAATATAGACATTAAAATACTAAATTCAGTACTGGCAAACAGAATCCAGAAAGTGCTACCATCTATAATATCTCCTGAGCAATTAAGTTTTATGAATCAAAGACAGGTCTGCGACAATAACATACTTTAGATACAATAATTCAACTCTTGGCAGGAGAAAGATACCCAAGATATGCTTTATCATTAGATGTGAGTAAAGCTTTTTATAGAGTTAACTTTGGCTTTCTTTTTAATATTCTCAAACACTTTAATATACCCCAGGAATTTATAAATATTATAAAAATGATTTATAATAACTCATCTACAACACTCTATATTAATAAAATAAGTTCAAAACTGATAAAAATCATTAATGGAACTAGACAGGATGCTCCCTCTCCCCTTGTTTCTTCAACCTTTACATAGAACCTCTAATGCTTTTTATAGCCCAAAAAAACTTTCCACCATATACCAATAATCCAAAATATTATGTTAAAATTTACAGCCTTCTCTGATTACTTAAATATTTATTTTGAACTCCCTAATACAGATCTATATAAAATTTTGAAATCCATTGAAGAATTCTCAAATATAAAAAAAATTGAAGTTAACCCAATTAATCCCAATAAATCCTGTTGGTCATAAAGATTTTTATTTTCCAGAAACTGAAATCAAGGTAAACTACTCACTAAAATATCTAGGAATCAAATTTGAACACACTTATAAAGAATTGTTGAAAGAAACTTACAAAAAACATGGGCAACTATTGAACAAGATATTTCCAGGTGGAAGAATATAAAACTTGCACTCTTATCTAGAGCTGCCATCATAAAAATATATATTCTTCCCAGAATTCTACACCAGCTAAATGCAATTAATCTAAACATTCCAATTTTTTTCTCCAAAATGAAAACAGAGTTCTCAAAAATTATATGGCACCTAAAAGCTACTAGAATTCATTATAATAAACTAATCTTACCTAAAGGAAAGGGTGAAATTGAATTACCTGGCTTTAAACTATATTATGATATTATTTGTGCAAACAGAATCATTCAGGTAGCCAGTTATAATCCAACTGCTCGAAAGTGGTTCCCTAAATGGGTTAAGATATGGTATGAACATACAAACTCTCAAAATATAAATCCAAAAGCAATTCCTTATATTAAACAGTAACATTCAAAAAAATATATATATTTTTTTATTGCGGTGGTGGTGCTGCAGTAGCTTTGTCGCCTTACAGTAAGATGCTGTTCGGTTCGATTCTCAGCTAGAGCATCTTCTGCGTGGAGATATGCATGAATGGGCGTATCTTCGTTGAAGGTTGTGCATCAGGGCTGGTAACTCGGCACGTAAAAATCAACTACCAATCATTAGCAGACCGGAGTTCCGCTGTGGCGACCCCTAACCAGGAAAATCCAAAAGACGCAACATTCAAAAAAATAAAATTCATGCAATGGTTGAAAGCAAAATTTACATTTTTCAAAAACTAATATCATCCCTATATTTAGAAGATATCCATGATTTTCTACAAGTCATACATCTTAATCCAAACTTGAAACTAAATATTAATATGCTAAATCTAAATAATTACTCTAAAATCAAAAATATTGCATTGTGGGAATTCTACCAGTTGAAAGAATACAAGATTGTAGATATTAGAGATTGTTTAGGAGTATCAAAAATATGACAGTATACCGAGACAAATTAAATTAAATTACATATCAATGCAAAAATGTGTAATTTTAAGGTTAATGAGCAGGACATTACTTTGACTCAAACCATCCTAAAAGCTCTATCATATAAAACCAAAATGCTATCCAATATATATAAATTAATTTTGGCAAGAAGAGTAGTAATATTACCACAGAACAAAACATCCAAGCAATAAAAAATATGACTAAGCTCACTCCCTTCAAAAATTTAATATATACTCAACTTATGATTAACAATAATGCATATTTCATGTCTGTCTCCCTCAATACATTTAACTCAAACTATTCACCATATTGCCCATTCTGTCCATCAGAAATGACAGTTTTATTGCATGTCTTTTGGAGTTGTAAGCATGTTTATAAACTGTGGTGCTCATTAAAAGTTGAACTAGACAAAATGGGATATGAAAAGTCGACACTCTGATGGAAAACTGTAATCTTTCATATAATGCCTAAAAATTCTACAAACTTGTACAAACATGTTTTGATAACGTGTGCATTAATTAAACTTTATATTTCCAAAAACTGGCTAGATAGATCAAATCTTACATGGAACAACTTTAAGAATATGGCTGTTAAATACATATCTTTGCATAAACTAATCAACAAAAACCAAAATAAGCTTTCCTATTTTCAACAGTATTGGGGTTTTCTTTTGGATCCTTTCTTAAAGATTAAAAAGTTGACATTTGAACACAAGATATCCCAATGAACCTCTTTGATCTATTTGCATTCAAATTATGAAACCACAAACCTGTATCATCAAACTGAAAGCCTAAATATAAGGAGATATCCATCCTTTTCCTGCTCTTTTTTTAATCAATAGATGAAAGTTTTATGGTGACATCTAAATATAAATAGGTGTAAATAATTTATTGTTGTTATATCAATATGCCATTCTATCCATAAGTGCACATGTAAACTCACATTTAGAACATTCTATATCAAATGTGTAATTATTGTAGACAAATCTGTTATTGTCAAAGGAGCACGACATTCTGTGTACACAGTAACTTCTGCTTCATTGTAAAAAATGTTTATAATGTTGTATTTGTTTTTTTTTCTTCCTCTTTCATTTTCTGCATGTGTTGCTATTTTATAGTCTCATTTAAGAAAAATAAATAAACAGTACATTAAAAAATGATTTACAATTACGAGTAAGCACAAACAATCTGACGAACAATATATACTTGACAAGCCATATGTACAGTTACATAAATAGAATAGAAAAGGGAGAAAAGATTTAAAGTAGGAGAACTACAACTGCTAGAGATATGGGCACTAGCTGTTAGGTCAGAAAAGCTGAAAGAAACCAGTACTTAGAAAGAGAAGATTAGATTATGTGAAATAGATTTAGAGCAGTAAAGTACAGTTGTCTAAGTAAACTTACCATAGCAGTAGATGTTCAAATGATCACTGCTGCAGTAGTCTTAGCTATAAGGGTTATATCCTGCCAAGGATATATCCTGCCAAGGATATAACAGCCAGCCAGCTTCCAAAGCTTCAGGGCACCTTCCTCACATCCAAACTGTCAAGCAGCTTAAGCTGAGCTGACTAAAAGACAAGTTTGGACACAAAGTCCTTAAGAGCTTTCCTGCTAGCAGAGAGAGGGAGGCTGCGCCCAGAAAACACACTGCTAGGAATAACAAAAAATAAATATACACACACTGGCAAAATAAAAACACACCAAAAGACAAGGGGTGGAAGTAGGGACTGGCTACTGCAGTAGTGATCATTCAAACATCTACTGTTATGGTAAGTTCAACTTACGTAACTGTACTATGGTCTTCATATTGATCACTACTTCAGTAGCCTTAGCAATATTGATAGATCACCATAGCTAACTATATCTGGGAGGTGGAAAGAGAAGCGTCCTGGAGCCTCTGGATAATGGTCCTAGCAAATCTTGATCTAGATCTAGTGTTTTTTAAAGGTATATATATATATATATATATAGAGAGAGAGAGAGAGAGAGAACCAAGTTTCAGCTTCTAGAATACTTCTAGAATACAACTCTTTCTAAATAGCCATAGATGAAGCCAAGGCCCTGGCAGAATTGGCCTTGACCCTGCCTGGGCTAGATTTGTCATGGTGAGTATAACAAAAGGTAATAGCCTTAGACAACATTTGAGAATAGTCTGGTTTGACAGAAGTTGTCCCTTCTTACCTTCTCAAGAAATGAACAATTGATCCAAAGATCTGAAAGATTTAATTCTGTTAAGATAGCATCTGAATTGTCTGTGGACATCAAAATTATAAACTATATGTTTATATTATATTGTTAATCCCTTATCCTTTGATCTTGAGGCTTTTGTAAAAATTGTACAAAGTTTATCAATATTTGTCACTTAAATTGTAAAAAAAATATTTTTATATATATTTTTTATATTCTTGTTGGAAATTTTAATAAAAAAGTTTGAGCAAAACAAATTATGAATTATCTTTTCTTCCTCATTTTTAGTTTAAGGAAAGAAGATGGAGAGTTAGATAGTTTGGCTTAAAGTAAATCCATTTTAGGCATAAAAAAGGATTAACTCATACAAGTAAGGCTACTGTAGCAGTGATCAATATGTAGAACATCACTGAGGTAAGCTGAATCACAGTTTAGGATGACTGAGTTAATTAGGTGGATCAGGTATATGGGAGGTAAAGATACTATGCAGATGGAGATATCAGTTTATGTGACATGTCCTTTAGGTGGACAGTTACATTCAAATGGTTTTCGTAAGTATTGATTGAACTGAGGCCTGAACAAGGAGTATTATGTTCATCAGTTAAATCTCAGAGAAGTGACTGCCATAGTTCTGTAGCCAGTACAGAGATACAATGGCTAACAGAGTGCAGTTTGAGAGAAGGGCTTTGTAAGGAGGGACCGGATCTGACTTAGCTTCTTAGGTTATATGTTTGAGTGGCAGTAAAAATTTGGGTAGAGAAATGGGAAGGGGTGTCACATTTGAGTATTTTGAAGGATAAGGAATGAAGAAGAAGATTTTATTTGGCCTGTTATGGAAGCCACTTAGCTTTTTTAAACAGTAAGGCAGTGGTGTTCATTTTGTGGGGAATTAGCTGTGAATCAACATATTTTAGTGGAAAGGGTCTGAAGGGAGGTAGTCTTTTTGACAGAGGCTGACACAAACAAGTGGAGAGCATACTCATGTTGGTCAAGGAGATGCCTTTTCCTATAGTAGCCCTTGCTGGATGTAAGAAGATCTGTGATATTTTGTAGATCCAGAAGAGTAAACTGTTGATTGTGTCTCCACTTTTATATGTCCTTGCAAAAAATTCAGTGATTGGTCTAACCAGTTTCTCAAATATCTATAGGAGGTGCTTGTTTCAATGGGATTGTTATCATAGTCAAGGATATCAAAGGATTGGGGGGGATTTTTATAATCTTTTATGGGTGCCAAATACCATGGACTTTGTTTTTTTTTTGTTTTTTTTGGCATTGAACAGTAATTTATTGGAATTTAGCCAGTGCTATAGATGAAGAAGGTAGTTATGAGGATGAGTTTCAGTTTTATGATGTGAGGGATCAGACCTATAGATGAAGATATAATCTCATAAAGAAGCAGTGGTAAGAGGGGCAGGTCTAGTGGAAATCTGTTAATGAAAATTAAGAACAGAAGAGATAGTAGAATAGGGTCCTGTGTGACTCCAAGATGAATGAGGGAACTGTTGGAAAGACTAGGCCCTATCTTTACCAGGAATGAACAGTTGGATACAAAGTCTATGAACCATCAGGAATGACCCCAATGTTCTTCAGGTGCAGAAGTAGAACTGGGTAGCTGACCATGTCAAAGACATGGGTTAAGTCAACGAACAAGCTCAAGTAAGATTTTCTTTATCAGCAATCATTTTGCTCCTACAATGCCCAGAATCCATGCTGTTTGATGGACAGCAGGTGGTATTTTTGTGGTTTAGTGGTAAGTTGGTTACACATGATTTTTCAAGAATTTTACCAAGGGTAAAAAGGATGGAGATGGGGCAAAGAAGAGGGCTTGGTTTCTTTTGGTGCTTGTCTGACAAAAGATGATTTCCAAATATTTGGCATAGTATTAGTGGTGAAGCAAAAGTTGTAAATGTGCTTAAGATAGCTTTGAATAATAGTAAGACTAAAAACATTCAGTATGCCTAAGGTCTTAAGATCTGTCCCTGCCAAGCCCCAACCTGAACTTTCAACACCCCTCCCTTATCTACCCCACATACAATCTCAATGCCTCAAACGCAAACAAGTTATTCTACTCCCTATACCTCTCTCCTAATGACTAATCTACTTCTTGTAAATATGTAAATAAACTCTTTACCTCTGAATTGTAATTACATATACTCTGTATTATATATACTTTGTATTACCTAGTTCACCACCTGTCTTACTGTTTCACTTACTTTTATTAATTAAGCAGATTTGTCTTACATTGTCAAGTTTATATCTTTTTCTGTATACTGTGTTGTTAAATTGGAGCTTTTCTCCTCGGGTCTCCACTGAAAATGGGCCACAAACCCAGCTGGACTAACACGGTTAACAAATGTCAATAAATAAATAAATACATAAATAAAAGAGAGGTGGTAATTTACATAATAACAATTATATATGGGCAATGCAACCAAAATATATAAAATGCAAAGAGGTGGAAAACACTTCCAAGTAGGGCAACTAAAATAGTTACAAAAAGACACATAGTAATACTGACACAATATCACCATGTAATAATTCAATAATAATTTACCACATAAGAGGAGGCATATCAGCAGGCCCTTATAAAATTAATGCTAATAAAGCCTAGATGAACAAGAAATCAGCACAGAGCCACTAATCAGAAAGCATAGGATGGTCTTAAGTAAATACATGTTGTTGTTGTTGTTGTTGTTGTTGCTGTGTCTTTCGGCTTTTTCCCGGTTAGGGGTCGCCACAGCGGAACTCCGGTCACTAATGATTGGCAGTAGATTTTTACGTGCCGAGTTGCCAACTCTGATGCACAACCTTCAATGAAGGTATGCCCATTCACGCATGTCTCCACATAGAAGACGCTCTAGCTGAGAATCGAACGGGACAACGTCTTACTGTGAGGTTAAGTAAATACATGTAAAGGGCCATAATGGGCACTCTAGTGTCCCTCATCACTATTGTTCATTCCCCTGTTTTTCACTGCAACAGAACAAGATGTCCCATACTAAAAAAGGCATGATCATCTCTTCTCAAGTATACAAGAAACCCATTAACATACAGGCTTGGAAATCAAGATATGAAATGTATCATTTATTGTATTAGTACTTTGGAAAAAAAAAAAACATACAGTGTGCTTAAACAGTAAACAGTAGTCAGTGAATTCTAAAGCCATTGTCAACACACAATGTCAAAGTCAAAGTAAACTTTATCGTCGATCAGATATATACAGCAGTGCAAGCTGAATGAAATTACATTGATTTGGTCCCCATGCAAGACATAACAATTATGAACACATAGTTTGAATAACAGTAAGACTAATGCACATGCGGTAATAATTAAAATATAAACAACACAATAAATGACCACAATGAGACAGGAAGACATTAGATAATATTATACTATTAGGTATTGTAAAGACTGTGACTTCACATTGTGATTGCTTAAATATTGCACTTCATCAGCTGTAGTATGATATATGCTGATGTTCATACTGCACATGTATGGAGTAGTGACTCACTCCTGATTATTGCACAGTCAGGAAGTAACAGCATAAGAAATCAGGCTAACTGTACCACTTATTGAAGCAATTTGCCAGAGTGATTACTTCACAGCAAGTGGCATATTGTTGTGAAGCCTGTGGCATATTGTTGTGAAGCCTGTGGCATATTGCTGTCATGCCTGCCATTCAAGTTCAGCAGCCTTATGGATAGAGAGAAGAAGCTCCTGTTCAGTTTAGATGTTTTGCGGTGGGGTGTAAGCTGCAATACCACCTGCCCAAGGAAAGGTGGAAGTACATGCCATAGGCAGGGTGAGTGGGATCGTTGATTATCTTCCTAGCGCTTCCCACACACAGAGTCTCATGCAGATAATCCATGTGTGAGAGCGAGGAAACAATGACTTTTTCCTCTGTCTTCACTACCCTCAGAAGAGCCCTGTGGTCAGATGCTTTGCAGTTACCATACCAAACGATGTTATCTGAGAGGATGCTCTCAGTGGTCCCCCTGTAGAAGGCTTTGAGGGTGGACTGAGACAGGTTTGCCTTCCTCAGTTTCCATAGGATGTGCAAATGTTGTTGTGCCTTATTCACTGTGTGGCTAATATGAGTCAGCCAGGATAGGTCATCTGAGATGTTCACCCCCAGGAACTTTGTATTTTTGACTCTTTTCACTGCCACCCCCTTAATTTCCAGAGGTTGATGTATCTCCTGAGATCTCCTTAAATCCATTATTAATTCTTTGGTCTTGCTTACATTTAAGGCTAGATTATTGCTGTTACACCAGCTTATCAGATGCTGAACTTCAACCCTGTATGCTGCTTCCTTTCTGACAAGACCTACAACAGTGGTATCATCTGCAAACTTGATGATTTTGTTGGATTGATGTTTGGCCATGCAGTCATGCATCAACAAGGAGAACAGCAGAGAACCTAGGATGCAGCCCTGAGGGACAACCATGCTCAGTGTAATACTGGTTGAACTGTTATTTCCCATGCATACTTTTTGGGGTCTGAGAAAATCCAGTATCCATTTACATGGGGGGGTGTTGATGCCCAGCTGGATCAGCTTCAATATCAGATTCTGGGGGATGACAGTGTTAAAGGCAGAACTAAAAACAATGAATAGCGTTCTGATATAGCAATTCGTGCTTACTAGGTGTGCTAAGGATTCATGAAGTGCTATAGCTGTTGCATCAGCCATGCAGAGGCTATATCTATAAGCAAACTGTAATGTATCCAGTGTTGCAGGTAGGCTTGAAGAGATATGGTTCTTCATCAACCTCTTAAAACACTTCATTACTGTTGATGTAAGAGCAGCTGGCTGATAATCATTTAGGCTTGTTGGTTGGAATTTCTTGGGTAAGGCAATAACTGTAATATTTTTGAAACAACTGGGTACAATTGCTAGTTGCAGGGATGTGTTGAGTACATCTGTTAGTACAGTGGACAGTTGGGTAGCACAGTCTCATAGAACCCTTACTATAATATTATCAGCACCAGCTGATTTTCTTGGGTTTACTCAACTCAGGGTCTTCAGAAGATCAGATGTTCTTAGACATAGCACCTCCTCACCCTGTTCGACAGGGAGCTTATTTGACACAGTGTTGTTGTCCATATCAAATCTGATGAAGCAGGTGTTTAGTTTGTTCAGGAATTCTGTGTTGTTATCACATGGGGAGGATGCAGGCCTGTTGTCGGTTATGGCTTGCATGCCTTGCCAGAGACATCTGGAGTCCCTTTGATCAGAGAAGTGTCACTGAATTTTACGTCTGTAGGTCATCTTAGTCTCATTTATGCTGCTACTTAGACTTGCTCTGGCCTCTCTTAGGGCATCCTTGTCTTTTGATTTAAATGCAGCATTTTGTGCCTTTAGGAGCTCATATACTTTACCAGATAGCCAGGGTTTCTGATTAGCATGCATGAGGATACATTTGATGACTGTTACATCATCAAAACATTTTGAAATATAAGCCATTACAGATTCTGTATATACCTCCAGGTCAATATGGTGGTTCTTTACAGCTGCATCTCTAAATACTGACCAGTTTGTACATTTAAAGCAGTCCTGTAGTACCAAGACTGCTCCCACAGACCATATCCTTACTTGTTGCTTGTAGGTTTGGCCCTTTTTAGCAGTGGTGTGTATGCAGGAAGCAGCATGATGGCCAGATGGTCTGAGTTGCCCAGATGTGGCTAAGGTACTGCTTTGTCAACCAGTTTTATGTTTGTGTACACCTTAGCCAGAGTGTTCACCCCTCTTGTTGCAACATTCACGTTGATGATAATGGGATAATACAGGTTTCAAGTCAGCTTGATTGAAATCACCTGCAATTATATGGTCAAACTCCGGGTTCTTATTCTGGAGGTCATTTATTGACAGATACAGAATGTTCAATTCCACATTGGTATTAGCACTAAGGGGGATGTAAACAACTGTTATGCTCACTGCACTGAATTCCCTAGTCAAGTAGAAGAGTTTGCATTTTAGTGACATGTTCTCTGAGCAGTGAGAGGCGGTTATTTCACAGTTCGTGCACCAGTTGCTGATATACACACAAACACCCCCTTCACGAGATATAATATATATATAGAGAGAGAGAGAGACTGATTTCTGTCAGCACATAAAAAAAAAAAAAAAACTTTGCTAGAATCTCCCTGTGTTCTGCTTCTCAGCTGATAAGTAAAACAAAAAAATTCTAAGCTTGTTTCCTGCCTTTCCTGTAACTAGTCTAGTCCAGATACAGATTTGCTATATCCAGGACTGTTTGTAAGCTTCTGAGATCCCAAGCCTTTCTGTGTTGGAGGGAACCCTTCTAGCTTATCAGTGAGAGTGGTAAGCACTAGGTAGCCTATCTACTACAAAAAGAGTGGTTTCTGGCCCAGAAGTTGTAGTTTATTGGCCGGTTGGGCAGTTTTTCCATCTCTTTCAACTTTCTGGTTTACAAGCCCGCGTTTGCACACTTTCCTCCTTTCCTGTAACTAGTCTAGTCCAGATACAGATTTGCTGTATCCAGGACTGTTTGTAAGTTTCTGAGCCTCCTAAGCCTTTTTGTGTTTGAGGGAAGCCTTCTAGCTTATCAGTGGGAGTGGTAAGCAATAGGTAGCCTATCTACCACAAGAGTTGTGGTTTCTGGCCTAGAAATTGTAGTTTATTGGCCGTTTGGGCAGTTTTTCCATCTCCTTCAACTTTCTGATTTAAAAGTCTGCGTTGGTGCTTGTTTCCCACCTTTCCTGCAACCGGTCTAGTCCAGATACAGATTTGCTGTATCCAGGACTGTTTGCAAACTTCTGAGTGGTGCCAAAGTCTGCTCTTCAAATTTTCCCCCTTAGATCTGCTAGTTCTCTCCTCTCCTGCACTTTTACTAGTTTATCAGTCTAGCACTTTACCAGACTTCTTGTAGCAATTATTGTAGCACACAAAAGTGCTACCAGCACTAAATGTTTTACAAGGAAACAGCTGCAGTACTTATTATAAATGCCCACCTCTCCAGACATGTCTAATAGTCAGTTCCCTGTGCTTTCTCCTATCAACCTGGTGAACTTGGGCATCCTGAGGCAATGTAGCAACTCCCTCATGTACACTGACAACCCTCTCTTCTTACCTCCAAACACTCAGACTTGCGAGAGATGCACTTATATATCCAAATTGGAAGCCACGCCCACCCCTCCAGACATATCTAAAGGTCAGTTCCCTGTGCTTTCACCTATCAACCTAGTGAACTTGGGCATCCTGAGGCAATGTACCAACTCCCTCATGTACACTGACAACCCTCTCTTCTTACCTCGCAACACTCAGACTTGTGAGAGATGCACTTATATATCCAAATTGGAAGCCACGCACTCTCCAGCCAAGACCGGAATAGTTGGTCAAGAGGAGAAGGTCAACACTTGCACCACACCACATGGAACACACAGCCCTCTAGAACACAAACCGGCACTGCCGTCACATAAAAAAACAAACCACACACCCACTTTCAGGGAAGTTCTTAATAAAAATCTACCCAAACAGCAGAGACCTCCAAGGCAGAAATGCAATCGACCACCACAACACAACACTAATCATGAGACACATAACTCTCCTAAACAGTGTGCCACTCAACCAAAGCCCCTAAGGCAAAACAGCATGCCCAATACACTAGTCATAGGTGACTTGATAATGAGGCAGACTGATGTCCCACTCACTAGGATGAATAAGGAGAAAGTAACAGTCAGCTGCCTGTCAGGCATCAGGATCCACCACATAACGCACACACTCAGGTCCCTCAACAACAGGTACAAATATGACTCTGTCATTGCACATGTGGGTGTTAATGACCTGAGACGTACCTCCCTGGACTACATGAAAAGAGACATGGAGGAGCTCTCAGAATATGTAGCCCAGGCGGGTATGACCCTAACCCTGAGCAGCATCTTACCATCACCCAGAATGATACCACAGTACAAGCAGAAAATTATTTGATTTCAACAACTGGCTAAGTTTCTGGTGTCATTCTAAGGGGATCCAGTATCTGCCTGCCTGGGTTGACATGATTGACAGACCCCGATGCTTTGCCAGAGATGGCCTGCATCTGTCACCCCTGGGCTTCCGGATACTGGCCAAGGCTCTTGCCACCCCTATAGTGTCTTTTTTAGGTGGTGTTCCAAAGGCCAAATTACCACTGTAACAGCTACAAACAAATGCAATCTGAGGGTCATGCTGCTCAATGCTAGAAGTCTAACTCTCAAAATGCACTCCCTTGAAGCACTCCTTAAAATGGTGAACATATACATTTGTGCACATATTAGAAACCTGGTTCAATGCAGCAGAAAGCACCCCTGCACTACCAAGCTATAACTCATTTCACACCTTTTGGCCCCAGAACTTGGACCGAAGCTCCAAAAGCGGTGGTATTTCCATATTCATAAAGGATGCACACACCTCCCGACTGGTAGCCCACCATAATTCATCTGAGATACTTCAGGTGCAGCTGAGATACTTCAAGTGCAGCTAACAATGAGTAAGACAGCAATTCAGGTCATAGCCTGCTATAGGTCCCCAACCATGTCCCAAGACTCACACTCCACATTCCTAAGCACCTTGGAGAATATTAGGGTCCAACCTAACACTCTCATACTGGGTGATTTCAACTACCCCTCCATTAACTGGGAGAACTACTCATGTACCAATACACTTGCCCAAAGTTTCCTGGAATTCATTAATTCCAATGCCCTGGACCAGCTCGTTCTTACCTCCACTAGAGGTAGCAACATCCTTGACCTGGTCATTACTAACATGGGTGACTGTTGCTCTACACAAATGGTCAACTCCTCCCTGGTTAGATCCGACCACAAACTAATCTCCTTGGAAATCCACATTCCTCCCACCACCCCCACAAAGATAACCACCATGAAAATCTTCTCCAAAGCTAATTTTGGGCTGCTAAAAACAGAGGTGGCTAACTTCATGGCACCCATGCAAATGGTAGTTGCATGACTGCCAAATCATACACCAATGCATTGTATGAACACATAAACAAATGCATGGATCTTGCCCTACCCAATAGAACCAAGATGCTCTCCTCCAAAAAAAGGAAGCCAATCTGGTGGTCCCCTGCTATAAACAAACCCTACAACAGAAGGAGAAACCTAATGCGGAACAAGGTGAAGTCCAAAGACTGGAAAAACTCCCTTATCAGCCTCAACAAAAAGTTGAGATCCCTCATCAAATCCTCGAAAGCTAGCTATGAAAACAGAATTGCAGCAGATAGTAAAGACAACCACAAGGACTTCTATAATTATGTAAAGAATCTCCACGGCAATACCCAGATTTGCTCTGAGCTACTGCACAATGGCACCTCCTATACCGAGCCAACAGATATTGCAAATATACTGGCCGATAGATTCAGTGCCAACTTTACCCCTCCCTCCCCCCAAGGAACCAGTCACAGTACCAGTAGATTGCCAGGCACTCAGTATTACTGCTGCGCAGCTTAAAACAACACTGTCCAAGGCCAAAAATACAGCTTCTATGGGACCTGACATTATCCCTGGCTGTGTTCTACATGAACTACAGAGTGAACTGGCACCTCACCTGTGTGCCCTGTTCAATCACAGCCTCACCTCAGGCTTTGTCCCTACCAAATGGCACACTGCTACAGCCATTCCTCTCTATACAAAGGAGGAGTGACTACAGACCCTGGGAACTATTGCCCCATTAGCCTGACGAGTCTGATATGCAAAGCTATGAAACACATCATCATTGACCTAATAAACAAGGATATAGGGAATCTCCAAACTCTGGATCCCACACAGTTTGGTTTTGTGAAGGGTAGATCATGCCTGCTCAACTTGGTTGACGTCTTTGAGTCAGTCACCAGAGCTTTGGATGAAGGCAAGGTGGTTCATACACCCTACTTTGATCTGGCCATGGCCTTTGATAACATTCCTCACTCAGTAATCATAGAAAAACTCATTAAGCTAGGCGTCAATCCCTATATCACTAGGTGGGTTGCAAACTGGCTCACAGGTAGAACCAACAGTGTGAAAGTAGCTGACTCCAAGTCAGACTGCTGAACAATCACAAGTGGAGTCCCACAGGGTTCGGTCCTGGGTCCTCTCCTGTTTGGTATCTACTTCTCTGAAGTCCAGGCCAACACGAAGGGACTCTGGCTGACAAAGTCTGCAGACGATTGCAAGCTGGGAACTATTATTAACTCCCCAAGTGATGTTGACATCCTACAGAAAGGCTTCACTGAGATCAACAACTGGTGTCAGAACAATGGCCTTAAGCTCAATGCCAAAAAATGTGTCATTATCCCCTTTGGGAAAAAACATGTTTCCCATGAATTACTACATCAATGGTAGTCCACTGAACACAGGTGTTATAAGAGATATGGGAACACAGGTTGACAGCAACCTCTCCTTTGACCACCACATTGCCACTGTGGTCAGAAAGTCCTTCTATGTGGCACATTTCATTACTAAGGGTTTTGCATCCAGGAAGAAAGAGGTAATTGTCTCCCTCTACGTTTCCCCTCATTAGGCAAGTCATTGGGTACAATGCTCCAATTGGCATGTACCTCACTAAACACCTGCAACAAATGGAGAGGCAGCAAAAGTACCTCACAAAGTTGATCCTAGGCCTTAAACATTTGTCCTATATGGACAGACTCAAAAAACTCCAACTATTCTCTGTCTCATATGGCCTACTTAGAGGCGATCTCTGCTTGACTTACAAAGCCATGTCTGACCCAGCTCTATTAGAAATGCTACATCTAAAGAAATCCCAATCCCTCCACACCATAGGCTCCAGAGACCTCAACCTCATTACCACAATCAACAGAACATGCTGGAGGGACAGGTTCATAACCTAGAGACTGCCCATGCTATGGAATAGACTTCCCATACATGTCAAGCAGAACACCTTACTGGCCCTCTTCAAGAGAAATTGTGATGAGTGGATGGGAAATACAAAATTCACCCCAGGGATCACTCTAATGGCTTTATTCGACAGAGGCATTGGGAACTAAAGTCGGATGGTGCAATGCCAGGTTAATCCTATGGGCTAGGCTTGTAAAGGCTCCAGGGCCATTAGCCTACACACCTATGAACCTATGAATGACATCCCCTCCACATATATTGTACTATCATTTATAATGGAGTTCATCCAAGTTTCAATGAACACAAGTAAACAACTATTTCTCACCTTAGACTCTGTGGAAAGATCCATCCTTAAATAGTTCATCTTGCTCTCCAATGAACTTACATTTGCCAGCAGCATGGAAGGAAGTGCAGGCCTGAGTGGATTTCTTTTCTGTTATAAGGTGTTGTCTAACAGCTCAAGCCAAGTCAACACTGTAGTTATACTGATCACAATGAAGCAGGTAGAACTTCTATTTGATGTTAAATATTGACTTTCTGGCTGGAGAATGAAAACCATTTCTATGAAGGCCATACAGCATGTGAGCAATACCATTTCTGCAAAAATATATTTTGTTGTGATGTGAAAGTCCTTATATTTCCATGAAAAATGTTTAGCCCCTTCAATCCCTAAACTAAATATAATCATCTTCAAGACTGCTGCAACTCAGACAAAGGCAGTCCTTGACCAAAACAGCCTCATTCAATCAGCAGGGATTTTTAGGTAAGTGAAAATGAACAAGCACTAGACGATTACGTTACTGTCTAAATACCACACAGCCTAGGCATAAGGCTCCAAAAATGAAATACATTTCAGGAGTAAAGTATATAAGTGACTTCTTAAACATAGTTTATTACTTATCAGAGTCAGTAACAGAAAGGCAGATACTGTGCACCTAAATACTTGTTTACTTATCTATTACATTTAAATACTACTTACAAGCAAGATACACTGAGTACCTTAGATAGTGCTGTAGAAAATTACTCCAGTGTTGAACTTGAATATGAAGTCTCAGTGGTTATAAAATGTTCGTCTTGATTTGTCTGTCTTAATACCTTCTGTTCAGTGGTTAAAATGGCATATATAAAGAAGCAACAGTAGTAGAAGTTGATGGTCACTGTCCATCTAAACAAACTATTCATGTTGATGAGGCTTTATAAAAAATCTTTTTCTAAGGAAGGTCAAGGAACAATGAACTGTGAAGCTGGTTTGTAAGGTTAAACATCTATATAGACAGACTATATCATATAGATTTAAAGGCTTTTCTTTAACTTAAAAATGCATTTTATTTTGAAACATAAATTCCCCAATTGCCTTGTGCACACAATGTCAAAATTGAACCCTTCCAACTAATTTAATTGCAGTTTGTTACGTTTTGCTGTGAACTCGGTCTTTTACATTCTTCTCTATTCATACCCCCTCTGATGCCAGACTGCATCTAAGAATGAAGATTACATTGCTTTGTAATAAAACATAGCCATGTCTTTCAATTGTCCAAATTTTTGCCTCATATTCTTGGTCTGTTTCTCATAAAATCAGTGTTTTGTTTTGGCAAAATAATGAGGATTGAAGTCACCAAATAATGACATAAATTTCAGTTTCAGACTTCATATCCTTCAGTAAATGCATGAGAGCACAAATCCTATTACTCTACCAACTTTCTAAATTAATAAGAGCAATACTGAAAATCTGTTCACATTTTTGGTTCTTTGCCCCCCCCCCAATTATTTTAGGTTTTGTCCAGATTTTTAAGAGGTTGAGAGATATTAACATGGCACTCCCCCCCTTTTCCTGATGCTATGCAAACTTACATTAAGAATATAATAGTAGCAGAGGTATTTGTGGCCAGAAATTGGAGGTGGAGGGAGCTCATCTTTCCCTTAAAAATTAAATTTAAATTTAACATTTATTTGCATTGCTTTGTGGATTCCAGGTGTTCAGTGCATTCCAAACTGCACATTTGAGAAGCTGAGATTTGTTGTAAGATGCATTACATTGCAATAGTAAAGTAGATTTGGTTTTAATTGTTGCATATTAAGCACTTCATCACAAACATACTCGATGTATTTAAAACAGTGGCCCAGTGTGTATTTTGATATTGCATTTGAGACTATGGTTTTGCAAGTCATTATATTTTCTTTTACATTACTGATTATCTTTTAAAGGTTTACGCCAAAGGGGGTGAATTTTATTTGGCTTGATCTCACATTTGTGTAATCCATTAGGATGCCTGAGCTTGAATTTTATAAAATGCAGGAAGTTTGGAAATTAGTTGGCTGGGTAGGTCTGCGGTACTTGTTTGTTATTTAAAACTGTGCTTTAGTTTCTGGATAATGCCCAAGTAACAGATATTGATAATGAAATAAGGATGCATGGTTGAACAAGTTACCACAGCAAGATATAGAAAACACTTCATAAAAGACAGCAAGTGAAAACAAAATTAATCAGACACATAGGAAGTATGCTTCGAAACAGACAAAGAAGGCTTAATGGACAATAGTGTCAAATGTACCAGGTACCAGATAAGACTAAATTATTTGAAGTAATAGCTACTAAGTGAGACTTATGACTGTTGAGCCAGCCTGCATTTGCATGCTACAGTTATAGAAATAAATTGTATTAAAATGACCTTTCAGAACATAGCAATAATGCTTCATTTGTATAATTACAGTCTAGTTACGTGCATGGGAATGAATGGTCCTTGTCAGCCGCAATGAGAACTCATCCTATTTACAGAAAGAGGAAGCTACATTCAATTCTAGGTGAATAGTCTCTATTCACTACAGGGGAAACCATTTTCAAACAGGCAGTGTTTGCAATTTACATTTTCCAAAGAGATGAAAAATATTTTCTGTCTGTTTGCAAACAGTTCTTGAGCAATGTTCTTACAGGCAAGACAGCATGATTTTATAACCCATCATTGTTCTAACATGGTTTATAGTGTACTCATGGGTTGGTATTATGATATATGAAACACAGTTACAGTGTCTAACAAATATTTGCATAAATGAGATTTACAGATTTTCTAAAGACCTTTAATTAAGAACATACCTTCAGTGTTATTGTTTAAAATAATATTTACTGCAACGTCTTCATTTTATATGTTGCTTTACAGGTGATAGTCTTATTCCATGTACACCTGGACTTGAGATACCAACCCTGTCTGGGTATTATATGAATGACTTCTGGACATCCTTAGTGTGTTTTGCTCAGCACTTTAATGATTATGTATCTGTTACTACATGTCTGAAGAAGAAAATTGTCTATATGTTTGGAGATTCAACACTCAGGCAATGGTGGGAGTATTTGACATCACATGTCCCAAGTAAGTGAAGCTACTGGCAAAACAATTAATGGGTAGAATGAAATGCAAGTGTTAAGTTTACAACATATAAACATAATAATGAATGTAAAGGTAATATAGGAAGAAGGGCAGCTAATGAGATGGAAAAGAAGAACAAGATGAGTAGAAAGTGACCACTGGCTGAATGTATGATCAGTGGGCCTTCGCAAAAGAAGTAAGTATGCATGGCATCATAATACTCACTTACCATGGTTCTAAACCCTTGCCCTTTAACAGGTTTTCTGACTGGAAAATGAGCACAGATTTGTAACAGAAAATAAACTGCTTTAATTTTTAGTTATTTTTTAAGCATAATTTAATGTATTCATTTTTGAAAGGGTTAAGAGAAATGGTCATCATGGATTTTTTCAGGTCTTCTGTAAAATACATCTGTTACTGCTGATTCAATAAAATATTTCACACAGAAATTGTTACTGCAAGGAAAATCCTTAATGTGATGGTGACACCATCATTGCATGCTAATACATATTATTTTACAAAGTCTAGTGAACATGTGGGAGAAACAAACAAATGCAGGTTTTGTAAAAACAGAATTGGAAACAGCTGCACATCTTACCCAGTGACTACAGTGTCTTATGCACAGAGAGACATAAAGTCATAAAATACCAGGATTCACAGGCAGAAACAAGGGTAATGAGGAAGGATACCCAGCAGGTTCCAATAGTAGTAGGAACAATTGATCTTACAAAAAAGGATTTACAGTCCTACTTAGCTATGCTACCAGTACATGTAACTCCATATGAATTGCAGAAGGCGTCATTTCTGGGCATATTGCAGGTCCTGCAAAGAGCACTTCTGGCTAACATCAAAGATTGAAACAATATTAATTTCATGAATTTTAATCATACTTTGATGTAGGAATGGGGTCCATTCCCATCATGTTATTAGAAACCCAAAAGACCTGGAGAAATTAAAGTGATAAAACATATACCAATAGCTATTACTGATCTCTAACATTTACATGACTGATCTACATACCAGTCGAACAGCTTTTTAAAGTTTAAGAAAAAGAGTACAGTCTACCAGATATGCATTCTATACATACTGATCAGTGGTATGTTGAATGTGCCAAACTCCATCAAGCAAGATACAGTGAAACAATATAACAAGCAAGGCTGCTGACACAGAAACTAATTGATGTACTTCATATAAAAACAAACAATTAATTATCATGATACCAATATACATTGTATTTTGTTTTCAGAATATTGTTATATGCTTTATTAATCTATCTGGACTCTGGAGTAATATTGTATGCAAAGTATCCTACCCTGAGAAGCACTACTGAGTGTTATATGTCAAATACTTATTGGTGTCATAAAAATGATTTATTTTTATGTGCACTATATCACAGCACTGGGTACTACATCATAGACTGATTGTAACCAAGGACAGTCATAATTTATATGAATGCTAGATTACTAACCTGCTGCTTAACCTTCTCACCATTATTGCAGCCCCACAACCCCACTACTTAAATATTTCAACCCCGGGATTTCACTACAGTGAGAAAAAAGGGAAATCTCCCATTCTGCACTGTATGCAGATCTCCATTCACAATGTTGAGATTTCAAAAGTTCGATCATATGGCCTCGGCCATATGAAATTTGACCTTTCTGAAATTCGGCATTGTGAAGTGTTCCCTTATATATATATATATATATATATATATATATATATATATATATGTGTGTGTGTGTGTGTGTGTGTGTGTGTGTGTGTGTGTGTGTGTGTGTGTGTGTGTGTGTGTGTGTGTGTGTGTGTGTGTGTGTGTGTGTGTGTGTGCCCATGTGTGTGTGTGTGATCTGTATTGCTTGTATATACATAAAACATAAACATTATGCATGTGTGCACATAAATAAATAAAGCATTCAAAGTGGGGAGAGGGGTGATGACACATTTAATTTTATATGCCAAGAACAAAAACTTTTGTTTTATGTAGTGAAAAAGCTACAAATTCCAGTACAAGCAGGTTGCTGGGGTGCTATTACTGAGACAAAAAAACTTTATTGGCAAATAAAATTTTGTGTGTGTGTGTGTGTATGTGTGTGTGTGTGTGTGTGTGTGTGTGTGCGTGCGTGCGTGCGTGTGTGTGTGTGTGTGTGTGTGTGTGTGTGTGTGTGTGTCTCTCTCTGTATATATATATATATATATATATATATATATATATATATATATATATATATATATATATAAAGCATATATTTGGGGTGAATTTTTAGATTTTGTATTATTTATTTCGTAATAAATATTTGAGTTATGCTGGATGACATGACTAAGATAGAACATAGCCATTAAAATTCCTTATGTTTGACTTGCCTCTAGCTTGGATTATGTTGTTGGTTGACATATTGCCAGACTGAGGTTTTTAGAAATAAATTTATATTTTTGAGACTTAATTGCTTATCCTTTACTAGGATACTATATATTATTTATGTTTATTTTCCCAGTAATCTTTTATTTATTTTTTTATCATTTCCATCAACATAGTAGCAAAACAGTAGATAATCCAAAACCATAGCAACATTTGAGATCATTCTTATGAATTCTTCTTTGAATTCTTTGGAGGAACAGATAGGTCCTGAACAATGGCATGATATCAAGGAAATATGTGATTTTTCAGCCAAAACCATCTTTTTTCCAGTTTTCCCTAGTGAGCTGAATATACATATCTATATGCAGTTCTTTAAGGTTCATTTAATTACTTTCTTATTAAGAAGCAACAGAATATTCTTGGGGCAAGAACTCTACAAATTATTTTTCTATCCCTTTTATCAAATACATTTGTAGTAGTAACTTAAATGACTGTTGTGGATAAAGATTGTGTATTACTGATATTACCCTAATAAACTCATTTTTGAAAAAAAAAAGTTTATATTGGCACTTTGTTTTGATTACAATGTTTCTCCTCTGCACAGCCTTTCTTACTTTGTCTATAGTCTAATCTATTTACTCCTTATCCTTAGCTGTACAATACCGTACCTGCGAGCAGTTCCTACTTGTCTGTAGACCTGAAATTGTTCTGTTCCCCTACACCACTTCTATATACTATTAGCCCCCTGTCTTTATTTTCTCTCTGTCCTTACCACTGCATTTTAGTATTTCCTCCCTTTCATTTAGTCACAACTAAAATAGCGCCAGTTATATTTATCTAACATTTGCCTATACTCTGAGTCATAGCCTCATATTTTCCATTGTAGTTGCCTACATAAAAAACATTACAGACTGTGTATGTTGCTACAAGCTGATCTCTTACCTGCAAAAAAATCTTCTATTGGAGATAGTTTATTTTTAGCTTTCTGTAGTTTTTTTTTTTTAGCTTTCTGTTGTTTTTACTGCTTTCCGAAGACCGAGGCAATCTGGCTCATCCATTTTTTGCGCTTCCTTGTAGTAACCCCCTCCCCCTCTTCAATATTCTGCCTCTAACTGGTTACCGACCCAAGTTTACTTATTCTCTGCCCTCCCATTGGTGCTATCTTTGAATCTGTACTTTTCCTATGAACAGAGCATTTCTAATAGCAGCATGCTTCCACTGTAAGTGTTTTTATTTCTTTTATGTAAAATTTAATACAGAAACTCTTGCTATGTATGGATTTTTCCCCAGGCACTGGGGATGTACAAGGCAGTACATTTCTTTGTGCCGGTCCCAAGCCCGGATAAATGGGGAAGGTTGTGTCAGGAAGGGCATCTGGCATAAAATTTTGCCATATCATACATGCAGACAACAGTACAGATATACATACTGGATCGGTCGAGGCCCGAGTTAACAATGACCGCCACCAGTACTGTTGGTCAAAAGGATGCTGGCAGAAATTGGGCTACTGTTGGCCGAAGGAGGAGGAGAAGAGGGGGAAGGCATGCCCGAAGGCAGATAAAGGCTAGGACTGTGATAGTGAGGGTCGGAACTTTAAATATTGGCAGTATGACTGGTATAGGGAGAGAGCTAGCTGATATGATAGACCGAAGGAAGGTTGGTATATTGTGTGTGCAAGAGACCAGATGGAAGGGGAGCAAGGCTAGGTGTATCAGAGGTGGGTCAAATTCTTTTATCATGGTGTGGATGGGAGGAGAAATGGCGTAGGGGTTATCCTGAAGGAACAGTATGCTAGAAGTGTTTTGGAGGTGAAAAGAGTGTCAGATAGAGTGATGTTTATGAAGCTGGAAATTGATGGTGTAATGATGAATGTTGTTAGTGCATGTGCTCCACAAGTTGAGTGTGCGATGGATGAGAAAAAACAATTTTGGAGTGAGTTGGATGAAGTGGTGATGATTGTACCCAAGGGTGAGAGACTAGTGATTGGAGCAGATTTTAATGGGCGTGTTGGTGAAGGGAACAGAGGAGATGAGGAATTGGTGGGTAGGTATGGTGTTAAGCAAAGGAATGCAGAAGGTCAGATGGTAGTGGATTTTGTGAAAAGGATGGGCATGGTTGTGGTGAATATGTATTTTAACAAGAGGGACGAGCATAGGGTGACATACAAGAGTGGAGGAAGATGTACACAGGTGGATTATATCTTATGTAGAAGGGCCAGTCTGAAGGAGATTGGAGACTGTAAAGTGGTGGCAGGGCAAAGTGTAGTTAGGCAGCATAGGATGGTGGTTTGTAGGATGACATTGGTGATCAAGAAGAGGAGGAGGAGTGTGAGGGCAGCACCAAGGATCAAATGGTGGAAACTGAAAAAGGGTAATTGTGAGGTGGAGTTCAAGGAAGAGTTAAGACAGGCACTGGGTGGCAGTGAAGAGTTACCGAATAGCTGGGTAACTACAGCAGAGCTAGTAAGAGAGATGGCTAGAAAGGTGCTTGGTGTGACATCTGGAAAAAGAAAGGAGGACAAGGAGACCTGGTGGTGGAATGAAGAAGTACAGGAGAGTATACAGAGAAAGAGGTTGGCGAAGAAGAAGTGGGATTGTCAAAGAGATGAATAAAGTAGACAAGAGTATAAGAAGATGAGGTGCATGGCAAAGAGAGAGGTGGCGAAGGCTAAGGATAAGGCGTATGAAGAGTTGTATGAAAGGCTGGACACTAAGGAGGGAGAAAAGGACCTGTGGCTAGACAGAGGGCCCGAGCTAGGAAAGATGTGCAGCAGGTAAAGGTGATAAAGGATAATGAGGGATACATACTTACAACCAAGGAAAATGTGTTGAGCAGATGGAAAGAGTACTTTGAGGGGCTGATGAATGAAGAGAATGAGAGGGAGAGAAGGTTGGATGGTGTGGATGGTGAATCGTGAAGTGCAGTGGATTATCAAGGAGGAAGTAAGGATAGCTATGAAGAGGATGAAGAATGGAAAGGCTGTTGGTCCAGATGGCATACCTGTGGAAGTATGGCGGTGTTTAGGTGAAATGGCAGTGGAGTTTTTAACTAGATTGTTTAATGAAATCTTGGAAAGTGAGAGGATGCCTGAGGAATAGAGAAAAAGTGTTTGCTTACCGATTTTTAAGAATAAGGGTGATGTGCAGAGCTGTAGTAACTACAATGGGATTAAATTGATCAGTCACAGCATGAAGTTATGGGAAAGAGTAGTGGAAGCTAGGTTAAGAAGGGAAGTGATGATTAGTGATCAGCAGTATGGTTTCATGCCAGGAAAGAGCACTACAGATGCAATGTTTTCTCTGAGAGTGTTGATGGAGAAGTACAGAGAAGGTCAGAAGAGTTGCATTGTGTCTTTGTGGACTTAGAGAAAGCATATGACAGGGTGCCTAGAGAGGAGTTGTGTTATTGTATGAGGAAGTCGGGAGTGTCAGAGAAGTATGTAAGAGTGGTACAGGATATGTAACAAGGGTAGTGTGACAGCGGTGAGGTCTGCGGTGGGAGTGACGGATGCGTTTACGGTGGAGGTGGGATTACATCAAGGATCAGCTCTGAGCACTTTCTTATTTGCAATGGTGATGGACAGGTTGACAGATGAGATTAGACAGGAGTCCCCGTGGACTATGATGTTTGCAGATGACATTGTGATCTGTAGTGAGAGTATGGAACAGGTGGAGGAGACTCTGGAGAGGTGGAGATATGCTCTAGAGAGAAGAGGAATGAAGGTCAGCAGGACTAAGACAGAATATATGTGTGTGAATGAGAGGGAGAATAGAGGAATGGTGAGGATGCAGGGAGTAGAGGTGGCGAAGGTGGATGAGTTTAAGTACTTGGGATCAACAGTTGAGAGTAATGGTGAGTGTGGAAGAGAGGTGAAGAAGAGAGTACAGGCAGGATGGTGTGGGTGGAGAAGAGTGTCAGGAGTGATTTGTGACAGATGAGTACCAGTAAGAGTGAAAGGGAAGGTCTACAAGAGGGTAGTGAGACCTGCTATGTTATATGGGTTGGGGATAGTGGCATTGACAAAAAGGCAGGAGTCAGAGCTGGACGTGGCAGAGTTGAAGATGTTAAGATTTGCACTGGATGTGACAAGGATGGACAGGATTAGGAATAAGTATATTAGAGGGTCAGCCCAGGTTGGAAGGTTTGGAAACAAAGCCAGAGAGGCAAGATTACATTGGTTTGGACATGTGCTGAGGAGGGATGCAGAGTATATTGGGAAAAATATCCTAAGGATGAAGCTGCCAGGTAACAGGAAAAGAGGGAGGCCTAAGATAAAGTTTATGGATATGGTGAGAGAGGACATGCAGGTGGTTGGTGTGATAGAGCAAGATGCAGAGGACAGGAGGAAATGGAAACAGTTGATCCGCTAATGGGAGCAGCCGAAAGAAGAAGAAGAAGAAGAAGCAGTGCCAGTTGTACTATCGGTCATTTAGCGGTTGATTTATGTTCATTTCTCTTTGTACCACATTATCATATATGTTTTAGTGTTTTTAGATCTAGCGAATGACAAATGGTTTTGTATTACAACTTTATTGAATGAGCTGTATTCTATAGCTGTGTTATCTGTTCAATGGTCTATAGTCTATAACTTGTCCAATGGGCTACATTCAGTAGCTGTGTTATCTATTTTCTTTGTCCTATTTGTGGATTTATGGAACTGTTTTAGTGCTGATATACCTTTAGGAGTACATATAACACCACAGTCACTGCAACACTGCATCTACCTCCAACATTTGGCTACCTTTCTGTGGCTAGCACTTAAGATAAGGCTATTTAGATGTGCAATCAGTGCCACATGCAGAGTAATTATTTTGGCTTTACAGATGTGAGGGGATCTTCTTAGTGACTAGAGTTTAAAGGAGACGAAAGAGAATTTCTGTATGTACTGCCTGAGAATGTTATTTGGTGCTGTTATATAATAATTACATATATCTAACTGTTAACTATTAACAGAGAAATATAACTTACAATTGTGCTCCATTCTTTTAGCACACCCTGCCACCTAGAAGACTTTGCAATCACTGTCCTGCCTTAAGTTGTATCAGCCTGCAGCAAGATTACATTTAGAGAGACCAGGCTTGCTAGCAGCTTTTCAGGCGACCCTCTCCAGCTTAAAGAAAGCCATTGTTGTATGTCCAGCTCATTGTATTTTTTTCTATGTAATTGTATTGTCCTTGTTCCCTGGCAGTACGCCACAAAGAAACCTCTGTACAACCCTTTCTCACTTTGTCTATGCTCCAACCTATTCATTCCTTGTCCTTAGCCATACAATACTGTACTTGCGAGCAGGACATGCTTGTCCCTAGCACTGAAACTGTTCTATTCTACTACACCACTTCTATATACTGTTAACCCTCTGTCTTTATTTTCTCTCTGTCCTTACCCCTGCATTTTATTTACTCCCTTTTATTTAGTCACAACTAAAATAACACCAGTTATATTTATCTAATATTTGCCTATTCCCTGAATCATAGACTCATATTTTCCAATGTATTTGTCTACATAAAAATGTTACAGAATGTGTATGTTGCTACAAGCTGATCTCTTACCTGCAAGTTAATCTTCTATTGGAGATGTTTTTTTTTTTTTTTTTTAGATTTCTGTTGTTTTTATGGCTTTCCAAAGACTGGCACATGCCGCTCTGTTCATCCTCTCCTGCGCTTTGGGCTTACTCCGCTCCTCTACCCTACTCCCATTCCTACCCACCCCCACTTTCATTACATTTAGACTCCCTCTGACCTCTCCAATTAATTCACACACCGATAAACTCACACAAACAGTTAAATATCTAAAGACCCACCCCATCTCTCTACTCCTACATACCTAGCCCTACTATCTGTTTCACAATGACTTCCCCTATCCAGACTCTCCATCACACAGCATTCTTACTTTTCTTTATCACCTACATTGCTTTTCTAGTCCTTATAATCCAAACTACCTCCACACATACTATCTTATACTCATCACCACCAACATCCAGCAACCAAACCCTTCCATTACCTGATAGCACAGATAGTTACTCAAATATCTCATCCTCTTTATTTGTAAACTGTATCCACAACACAGTCAAAATAAAATTACTCCCTACCAGTTCCAAACTTTAATTATATCTTTTACACCACCCCAAACCCTTCTCAAAAAATGCCAACCATATACTACTATTCTAGTTCCCCTCACTCTAACACAATGTGGAGAGCTTCATCCCAATCCAGGTCCAAAATACCCTCCAAAACCCACCTCAAATCCAAAAAAACAACTGCATCTAATAACAATAAACACATGCAGTATTTGTAATAAAATTACCGAATTTCATGCCTGGCTAACTACTCACACCACAAAGCAATAACTGAGACATGGCTAAAACTACACATTGCTGACACTGAAATTCTTCCACCAGAGTATAACATCATTTGCTCTGATAGACTCCACAAGAAGGGCAGGGGCATAGCATTAATCTATGAAAACTCCCTAATTATTACAACTTACCCCAAACCAGTCCCTTCTTTTGGAAACTTAGAATATTTACTGACATCCCTTCATATTAATAGTAACAAAACATCTAAGTTTTGCACTACTTTACATTTCCTGATGCCATAATATTTCCATTCTAGAGAATTTTCTATCCTGGATAAACCAACATGTCTCACAAGAAACCATAATCCTAGGAGACACCAACATTAATTGGAAAAATCTAACTTCCAGCTCTCCAGTCGATAGTATAAATCTGTATAGCTTCACAAAGCTTAGCACAACTTCTACCCATGGTCTATCAGAGTCAAGCTTAGATTGGATACTCGTATCCCACCCTCACAATTACTCAAACTCAGGCACCCTGCCCAACATACTAAGAGACCACCTCCCAGCATATAACATTCACCCTCAAACAATCAAAACACACTCCTACAAAACATCCAGTAATCTCACCCACTTCAACCAAAATACTTTCATAAGCATTTTCAAAGCTCAAAACTGGGTCCCACTAACAACACTTCCCTTAGATAATGCTGTTAGCTACTTCAACAAATTTTTTCTGGAAACTCTTAACAGCCTAGCCCCTATATGAACCAAGCAAACAAAAGTTAACCATACCCCTTGGCTAACAAAACAGCCCAAACAAAGTCTCCTACATAGAGACAAAGCATGGAAACAGTGGCAAAAAAAACCAAAACAAAATGAACTTAACTACAAACAACCTTGAAATAAAGCCAAATAATTAGTCATACAAGATAAAAAACTACTTTTCCTCTAAGCTAGCCACCTTAAACAACATTCCAAAAAAGTTCTGGAAGTCTGTCTCCACTCTGCTTAATCATGGCACCTTACAAAATCCATCCCCTGCACCTGATAAGAATCCACAACAAATTTCCCATGACTTCAACACCTATTTCATCACTACCATTCAAAAGCTAATCAAAGACTCATCAACAAACATAAACTCAAACTCCCAGTATAAAACTAATTCCTTACTTGAAAACAACAGACTTTCTTCTCCAGACATAATCTAGCAATACTCCCACAACTCCTTCCTTTACTATTCAGCCTGTACCCACCTCTCTCATACTCAAACTCCTAACCAAACTCAAATCCTGCTCTATTTCTGCTGATAATCTTACCCCAGAGTATCTACAACTAGCAGCAAATCTGATCTCATATCTAATTAGAAGTCTTATAAATCGCTCTATCTTGGAATGTTATGTCCCCCATTTGTGGAAAAAAATCTATTATAACTCCATTACATAAAGGTGGAAATTCCCATGACCTCTCTAACTATTGCCCTATCTCTCTACTTTCTCCATTACCAAAAATCTTAGAAAAATGTGTACAGACACAACTACTTAAATACCTCTCTGAAAATTATCTTGCTCCCACCCAGCATGGGTCACAGAACTATCGCAGCCCTTCTCGCTTTCACTGATGCTGTCAACAAAGCCTTGGATGCTGGTCATCCTACTTCAGTAATCTTACTGCATCTGTCTAAGTCTTTCAACACAGTATCATATACTAAACTACTAAACCAACTATTGAAACTAGGATGTTCGCCCAAATCTCTCAACTGGTTTACCTCTTATCTAAATAATAGGGAACAATCAGTCAGATGCCACAATGTAAAATATGATTACCAGGCAAACAGCATAGCAGTGCCATGGGGATCCATTTTAGGGCCACTACTTTTTAATATGTTTATCAATGATCTTCACAAAACTTCCCAACAAGGTAGTCTCATCCGATATGCTGATGATTCTACAATAATATCTACCTCCAACAATTTCTCAAACCTACTTAGAGTTACACAAAATGCATTCACAATGATAGAAACCTAGCTAAATAATGTACAATTGTTGTTAATCCCCTGCCCCAAAAAACAAACTTTTACTATTCTATACAAAACCACCAGATATAGATTTCAAAATAATTTCTAAAGATAGTACAGAAACTGAAATAGTGAAGGCAAACTTAACTGGCCAGTACCTTACTCATCCCTTCCCTTCTATATGGAAGTGCCATATTTACTAACTTTCACTCATCCCTTAGCAATAAACTACAATCCTGCAATTATAAAATAAATAAACTTCCCTCAGGAAAGCCTAACCACTCACACCATTGCCAAGCAATTTCAGAATTGAACTGACTTGAGTTTTCCCACTATCTCAATTATACCCAACTAACTCTAGCCCACAAACTTATTTATAAACCCAACACCTGCCCAGAACTCTGCTCCATCCTACAAACTTATACTCCACATGAACATTTAGATCCTCAAGCAAACAACTTTTAAACATAACCAAACCCAGCAAAAGAGCTGGACAGTGTCTGTACTCACATAGCATTGCTAAACTTTGGAATATCTTACCCTCCCACATAATTCAAATTGACTTTATAAAAACCTTTAAATCAGCACTAAAAACCATTACCTCAATAACCCCTCCTGCCCCTGTAAAACAAACAGGCCACCTTAAAACTGTCCCTTACTTATTTCATGCATGTGAAATGTCATATAGCATGTTTTATACTGACGAGTAATCAAACTCCTGTCTAGTACACAGCTGTGCAAATTCCTTCTAACACACACTATGAATGGTACTGTTGCATATCTCTGCTTTTTATATATGTAACTTCTTCTGCCTTGTATATTACATTACTAAGTCTTTCAATAATGTAAACTTTGTATTGTACTGTATTAGACATCTCTGCTTTCATATATGTAACTTCTATTATCATTTTTGTTAAATTTGTGTACTTCAGTACTTTGTGGAGCTTTTCTCCCCAGGCCTCCACTGAAATGGGTTACTGACCCAGTGGACTTTCCCAGTCAACAAATGTCAATGAATAAATAAATATGTACAAATAGTATTTTAGCCATCAGATTATAAAGTGAATAGACTTGCCAGTAACCACAAATTTAAATTCAAGCTTACGTGTAATATAACATGCATAAAATTCCTATATATTTTCAAATATTGCAGTACCTCTATTGATTGCAGGGTGAAAGGTATAGGTAGCATATTTTTGAAATCTTAAAGGTTGTAATAAATCTTCAGTAAACAGATGAATGCAAAGCCAATTACAATTATGGCAGTTAATGGCTGTTTGGACTATTAAATACTTTTTTATGATCACAGAATCATAGAAATTGCAAGGTAAATAAGTCATGAGGCCATTTACACCTTGTTCTTGCCCACCCTGATGATGGCCCTCCTACATCTAAAAGGACAAATCAAGTCAGGCAAGGGATACATTTATGGATGCTCATCCACAAATCAAGGAAGGATGCATGAGTGTCACTCTGTTTAACAAGGAAAGTTTTTTTTTTTTCAGAAATGGGGGTAAACATTAGGTAATAAATCTATCCACCCAGCATGTTCTATTTATGTGCTGGTGGAAATGTAACTCCTTTGCCTAGTGTCTGTGGAACTATTTGTCTTGCAAAGATGCAAGTAATCAAGGAGGGTTGCATACTTAATGACATGGAATGCAAGACATAGAACTTCACATAAGAATTTGCAAGAGATGGGTATAGAGATAGGTCTTCAAGCCTGTCTTGAAAGCAGGTTCTTTTTAGATGAGTAAGTTTTTTAATTATGAACTGCTGGGGCCTTTGTAGCTGTATGATGTGTATGGACAAATGCATATCAAAGGGACAGTGTGCTTTATGGACAAATGCATATCAAAGGGTCAGTGTGCTATACAGAAATATGCATATCAAAGGGACAGTGTGTTATATGGACAAATGCATATCAAAGGGACAGTGTGCTATATAAGTGGTCTAATTAGAGCAGAGTAGAGAGAGATGATGGCTTCTTTTGTCCTAGGTGAGATCTCTTTAGGTATCTGCTAAACAGAAGGATTTCTTAACCACTGCTGCTACGTGATAGACAAATAAGAGGGAACAGTCAGCTAAGATACTAGGAACCCTGAGTACCATACCAGTCTGTGGTGGGGTGTTGGCTATACTGCAAGTTGGAGATGGGAGTTGTTTTTTACCAAATGTGACAATATTGCACTTTTTTCATTTCAGTTTTAACCCTGTTTGCCTGACGTCTGCAAGCTGAACTGGTAAAATGGTAGCTCCTTGAGTTCTCTGTCACGCTGATCTTATCTCCCCAAATATGCATTAAGAAACTTTTACCATTTGATGAATGAGAGCTCCTTGACTTCTGTCTCTGTGATCCTAGCACCCCAAATATCCAAGTCCCAGAATGATTTAACATTATTTGGTCACATTTCAAGATCACAGTTTTAAAAACCACATTTCAGCTTTTAAGATATTTCTTTTTCACTGCAATCAGAGTTAGTATATACGCAAGGAGGTGTAGTGAACAATGTCCTCTACATGGATTGTGCAGGGGAAGCCTGCTATAGTGCAAAAACTGTTTTTTTTTTTTCCATAATGTCATTCCTACCTTTGGGAGTTGTCTCATGCAATGAATTTTACTTGTCCAGATTGCTGTCTGTGGGTTGTGCACTAACTTTTCATATTGGGCACATTACACTCTCTGATAATATATAAAGAGAAAATTCCAATAAAGAACCTATTTCAAGATTATTTTGGTCCTATTAATAAATGCCACATCAGGTGGAATCAGTTTGATTGCTATAAAGAAAAGCAACTTAGGGAGAACCATTATTTTTATATAACTGAGTCTACCAACAAAAGAAAGATGTTGACTTTTTATACTTCTGAGTTTATCCTGATGGAATCCTAACATTGTTTACTTATTTATGGCTGGTTCTGTCATTGTTTTATCTACCAGGATTTTTAAATCTGTAATATAAGGAATATCTCTGCTGGTTTTCACTGGTCGAGCCACTGGCATAAGTTGTGATTTGTGTTCATTAAGTCTGTAATTGATGTTGCTGACTTTTTGCAGTAGGTTGAACGAAGAAGAAAATAATATCCAAGTTCTGCTTATTACAATATAGTTTGCATGGATAATAAAACTCATGAGCAGATGTTTGGCTATTGCACGTATTAAGGATATATCTTTAGTTAACCTGTGAAATGGCACTAAGGCTAAAATAAATAAAGAGAAATTCCAACCACTTACTATTATCACTGTTCCTTGACCTATCAAAAGCATTTGATACCGTCTCTCACCAAAATCTACTCACAGAACTTTCGTCATTCACCCTCTTTCATTCAGCCCTGTCATGGTTACGCAACTGTCACAGACAGACAGAAGGCATTAAAATGGCTCCAAGATTTGTCATCCTTCCTACCTGTTTCAATTGGAGTTCCACAAGATTCAGTACTTGGTCCCCTCTTATTCAGTATCTTTGTAAATAAACTTCACCCATCCACCAGGCAGGCAACCATAATACATATATGCAGTTGATGTCACTCTCATCTGATCTGCACCATCTCTCTCAAAATTTCATCCAATGAAATGGCTAAGAAATGTTCACCTTCTTCTAAGTCTTAAACAAACAAAACACATGCTTTTCATTCTAAAACACTCCTCAGACCAAAAGATCTTTCAAAATACTGTCCAAAAACAACACCAAGAGAAACAGCACAACAATCAAAGTGGCTGAGTACTGCAGTAGATGAAAACTTAAAATTTGATCTACCTTTTCTCCAAGACATTAAAAAACACCATCAACTTGGTTTTATTATAGAGAAGTAAAGACAAGCTCACTGGTAGCACTAGACAAAACATTACATCACCCTACATAGTGCCATCTCTCCTTTATGCCTTCCCCTGATTAATCTTCATAGCACCCAAAAATGAAACAAGACAGCAATTGCACCAAAATTGCTAGATTTGCCACCAGTCCACCTATGGAAAGTCACTTCTGCAAAGTCTCAAAACAACTGTACTGTCTTAGAACTCCAACAATATCTTACCTACTCACAACTACTTATTGCCGATAACTTAAAATATACAACAGGAAACTGTCTAGCACTACAGAATGCCACAAAATATTATTCCCCAGCCATGGAACTATACTTTCAAAATAAATCACTTTGACTCAGCACCAAATCTAATAATACTGTTGCTGACTTAATCTGCTTCTACTCTGTCTCCGAACTTTGGAATCCTACTACTACTGATATAGTAAATTTAAAAACTTAAAGTTTTCAAAAACATAAACAATATCTATATCTCCTGGCTATGCTCCCATGAAACTCCATGATAATACCTTAACTGTATGAGCCATAAACTGCTGTTAATTTACTACTCATTAGTTCACTGCATCGTAATGATGCTGTATGCAGAGTTCTGCCCCCCAGCCTTCACTCTGTTTTATAACACAGGTTTCTCTCTTATATTATGTCTCACTTCTGAAATAAATATCTCTCTCTCTCTCTCTCCAGTAGTTTCTCTCTTTTCTCCTCAACTTGATCTTTGACATCAAACCAAAGTGCCCAATTTTATTACACGCAAATATCTACTACTATATTGTAATGTAACTTATGTTTAGCCAATGTATGTCAATGTAGGTTCATTACAATATTGCAGAACTTGAATTATGTTCATGTACTTTACTGAAAGTTTTTGTTTCATCCTATGTCTTTGTACAGCAGTTTTTATACTATGTGACCTTTTATTCTTTGTATTAATGTATGACATTGTATAAGCTTTGTATGGAGCTTTTCGCTTTTGTCCTGAAATGAAAAGTTTTTTTTTTGCCTAGCTGGACTTTCCCAGTCAAAAAATAGAAATAGATAAACGCATACATACATACATACATACAGTGGGCAACATTGGCCAGTCATGTTGAACTCTGATTGCATGTACCTTAATAACTGTTTCCCAGTAATACATACAAATACATACAGCATGGGAATTAATGCCCTTCTAGCTTGCCAATATACCAAAACACTTATTCGCATAATAAGTATCCAGACTCCTCTTAAAAAAAATCTAAACTAGTACTTGCTTTAATGTAATTAGGTAATCTGTTCCATGCACCAGCTAATCTGAGAACCAACTGGTACATTACTCATTCCTATAGAATCTTCTACATAGGTTGTCTAATGATTCTCTACTACTTTTTGATAACCCCAAACATTCCCAGCGGTAGCTGTTTCTAAATGCCCTATATACCTGAATAAGATCTCTTCTTAGATATCTATAAGAGACACTGTACAAGTTAGATATTTTAGTCTTTCATAATAACTTAAATTTTCACATCCATGGATGCCCTTGGTATATTTCCGCTGTGATCTTTCTAGTTTATTCATGCATGTTTTCTTATTGGGTTTCCATATTGTTATTCCATACTCATGTTTTTGTCTAATGTAACTAACAAACAACAACTTCATTATTTTTGATTTCCTAGACTTTATAAATATTTTTATGCAACCTATAGTTCTATAACTATCATTAACCAATTGGATGACATGATTAGAAAAACACATAGCTGAATCTACCCATATACCCAGGTCCTTAAATGAGTCTACAGTTTCAATCACTGTGTGCTGTATTAAATATTCACCTTTGAATTTGTGTCTGTCAAATCTCATATGCTAAGTTTCTGATGTATTTATCAGCGTATTATTCTCTTGTGCCCAAATGGTCAATTTAGTCAAGTTATTTTGCAGACATGCCTTATCCATAACACATGTAATCAATTTACCCAGTTTGAGGTCATCTGCATATAGACTGTAGAACACCTTAGATGAAAAAGTTAGGTCTGAAAGATACAATCTAAACAAGCAAGGGTCTAGGACAGAGCCCTGTGGGATACCTTGACTGTATATAAGGATTTTACCTGTCCAGTTGCTGTATGGTACTTGCCATGTCCTATTTGTAAGCCATACAGCTATCCATCTTATCAAGAGTACATCAATACCTATTTGTACTAATTTATTGATCAGTGATTTGTGTATGACCCTGTCAAATGCTGAAGTTAAATCTATATAAATTGCATCACATCACAATTTTTCATACATAGCTGTTATTATATTGTTATAGAACATCATGTTACATGTGGTAATAGATCTGTTTTTAACATATGCATGCTGATATATGCTTTTAAGTCCTGACTTATCCAGTTCTGACAATAACATATCTAATGTTACCTTCTCCATTATTTTTTCACAAAATGAAAATGAACTTAAGAGTCTGTATGACCCTGGGTTTGTCCTACTCCCCTTTCCCTTAAAGACAGGCTTAATAAGAGCATGTCTCCAATCTTGAGGAATCTCTCCATATTTATACAACCTAGTGAATAAGTGTTCTCAAGTCATTTTTACTAATTTCGTCTCCTCCCTGTGTTTTGTTTGGATCCAGTTTGCTCAGTTCTTTTTCAGTATAATCTAATTTGATTCCAATATCTGGAGTTAACCGGATGTCACTCGAACAACTTATCACCTCTTTTGTGGAACCAAACTGTTTTGCATAAGATTTTGTAAATATATCTATAATCTGTAATGTCTGAGAATAAATTTTAGAATCTGCACACAGTTTATCAATTTGTGTGTCTTTAGTCCTTCTACATCTTGTGTATCTATAAAAGGGTTTCCTATTATGCTCAATATCTTTATATACATTTTCTTCAAAATTTTCTTGATGTTGTCTCACACTATGCTTAATCTGTTTGTCTAGCTTGTTTATTTCAGCTTTCAAAGTTGTAGTTTTACCTTTCTTCCATTTCTTATATTTTTGTCTCTTACCTTAATCAGATATCTTGTATGCCGCGGTGGTGCAGCGGTAGCGTTGTCACCTCACAGCAAGAGGTTCTCCCAATCAATTCTCGTCTGGAGCATTTTCTGTATGGAGTCTGCATGTCCTCCCTGCGGTTGAGTGGCGTTCGAAAGACATGCATGAATGGACGTGCCTTCGTTGAAGGTTGGGCGTCGAGCTGACACCTCAACACCGCAAAACTCTACTGCCAATCATTAGTGGACCGGAGTTCTGCTGTGGTGACCCCTAACCGGGAAAAAGCCGAAAGAAGAACAGCAACAACCTTAATCAGATATCTTGTTCTTATGGAAATATATCTCCCTGATGTTATATGCCTAGATCCTGATGTTAAACATTTTTTTGATTTTTTTGCACTCAAACAATTTCTCTTTCTAAACTTTTCACATTCCATCTGCAGTTTTTCTACTGAACACCTCACTCCAGTTAATTTTACACAGTGACTGTTTTGCTTCCATATAATCTGTAATTAACCTTTTGTGCATTGGCTTAGATTTCAGTTTGGCAGAATTATCTAGCAACAAATTAACCTTTATAACCTCATGATAATTTCACTTCAATGGTGGTAAACCTTGACTTGAAGTTACAGTAATTTCTTTGGGAACACAAACAATGTCTAGTATGTTCTATCCCCTGGTAGTTTTTTTTTTACAGTCTGAAGCAATTGTTGTTCTGAATATACACTGTGAATAATTTCCTTGCTAACATTGTTGAATCAATATTATTCAAGTCTGTTTCTGGTAAATTTAAGTCCCCAGCTAATATTATTCGTCCCTTCTTTGTTTCATGCAAGAAATGTATGAATTCCTCTAGGTCACCTGCACTTGACTTTGGCTGTCTATACACTCCAACAATTGTTATATGTTCCAGGGCTGTCTTTATTGTCACAGTTACACAGTCTATAGTATTGGTGTTATCACTGAACATGTAATAATCACAGGTCTCATAACTATCTTTAATCCCTATCATAATACCGCCACCTGATTTTTTGTTAGAATGCATGTTACAGTAAAAACATTTATACCCTGACAGAACTGGTTTCTAGTCATTGTTCTTTAACCATGTTTCGCAAACAATAACATCAATCCTGTGAGAACGTAGCAAATTTTCCAATTAAAGGAAATGAATTATTAATGCTCCTAGCATTAACAACCATCAGAGATGCATCAGATTTTGGTACCTGTGAACTGTTAAATTTTCAACCTGGCAAAAATCCTGCCAAGTATTTGTCAAATACTTAAAATATCTGCTGCAAAAATTCTCTTCCCTGATCTTTACAAATGCACACCATCCTGTCTGAACATGTGTGCCCAAAATTAGGCTTGGATGCTCTACACATTTCCATTTGTTAAAACAGGACATTTTTTCCATGTAGGTATTTACCCCCAAAATCTTTTCATTCACAGTGACCTGACTATCCTTTCTATAGGTGATTTGTGAAAAATACGTCTTAACACCAGTACAAGCAATACTATCCAAGAGGGCTGTCAGTTCCCTACTAGCAATCAGAGAATCCTTACGGGTCACATTATTTATACCAACACGAATAAAAACAGATCTATAGTTCCTTACATTAAGGTATTCCAAGGCTTGTTTCACATCTTCTGTTCTTGCTCCTGCCAAACATAGCACTATTTGATGTCCATTATCATCTCTGCAACTATAAGTATCAGTTCCCTCTAATAACTGAATCTCCAATTACAAGAATATCTTTGCTGGCCAGCTCTGAAGAATCTTCAGCTTCTAATACAGTAATATCTGCTCTATCAATTGTTACAAAGGATAGATCTTCAACACTATTAGTCTTATGAATCCCACTGTTTTCATCGTGTATTAAATTCTCATCCAGCTAGTATTGTAAATCCACAGCTTGAACCATGTAGTCAACATCTGTCTTTCTCTTCTTTTTTCTTACAGTAACGTTCTTCAATCCTTCCACTTTCAGTTTTGATTTCTTCCTTTTCACCTGCTCCTTGCCTCTTTTTACTACCTTTTTTGTTGGAAAGATTATGCCTTTTTCTGTAGACTGAAGGTTTTCTGATATAAAAATGTCATCATTCCCTGTAACCTGTGTGTTGCATAACAAAGCAGAATCCTTTTTACTATGTATTCTCTTTCCTTTGCAGTCATTAATCGGTTTCTTTTTCTTCCTTGTTATTTGTTGTAAACTTCTTCCTTTCTTTCTTTTTTGTTTCCTTCTAAACAAACTGGATCCTCAGATTGCCGAATACTTGCATCCAGGATTCTAAAGTTGTCAGGGGCATCATCTTGTTTCATAGGGGTTGAATGATATTTGCAGACAACAGATGCATCATTTACTAAATGTGTTCTATTTGTTCTATGCCTAACATTATTTAGTTCATCAGTCCAGTCATTAATATATGAAACAACAGTTCTCCAAGCAGTGCCAATTGCACAAGTTGAATCATCGTCATAAAGTCTAGATTTACTTCTAACAATGGTAGTAAACAAATCATCCAGGTTTTGACATGGGGAACACAGATCACCAGTGTTATCAGCTGTTACCTTAAAATATGCATAGCATTTATTACACTGTACAAGATATAGGTGCATTAGCAAATTATTAATTGCATACTCGTTTAAGGAATCCATATTCAACTTCAAATGAATAAAATATTGCAAAAGAAAAGATTAATCAAAAGCAGTATCCACAGAATACAAAAAGAACATAAATCAACTTCTATGACAAAATCACATCAGCAATATACAACTAAATAATAAAGTACAGTAATGACTACCTAGGCCTCTGTTTTATCAAATGAAGATTTTATCATATTAATGAGGTGTTCTGAAAAGAAAAACCACGTTGAAGTATTTTGAAGATGAATTCTTTGTTAATGTGTCAAATTGCTTATCACTTGCTAAAAATGTTACATCTTCGTATCTGAACTCCTGAGTGCTAGTATTTCTATCTCTGATATGGTTAACTTGTAGTAATTGTCTTGCTGACATAATCCAAAATGATATTGGGAAATTACCTGTTTAGTGCCTTCAGCAAGAAAATTGTTGTTTAATAATGAACCGTGTAACCTATCATTTCTTGAATTTTATTATTGTTATCTTGTTGCATAAAAATTCCCATTGCTTTTAGTAATCAATAAACTTTGTAATTAGGTAATCAGTGTTTCTACATAAAAGATTTACTACATGAATTGCAGGCATAAAGGCTGGGATTCAGAAAAACTACAGTCACAGTTGCAGGCCAGCTTCTTAATGTTTACCTTGTTTGTGTGATAAGACCCGATGCTCATTAAGAATGAATATGTGCAGAAAAGGCACAAGGACTATACAGCTCATTAAACAAACTATTTGCAGGGGGTGCATAGAACTATGTTGCAATAGCAGTACTTGTTAGTACCGCCTGTCCCTTGATGAGGCTCTGCACAGTCCTGCCCACATTGTAGCTGCAAAAAGGAGACATTACATGGAAGCATTAAAGGACCGTGATGCATGTGTGCTAACCTATTTTTTGTATAAAATAAAGGTCAAAAATGGGAATATAGGAAAATGATGAAAAAGGGAAGCAAGCTAAGGATAGAACATAATAAGAAATATTACAGAATTATCAGGCTGGATATAAGGAAAGATAGAAAAAAACTATATATATATATATATATATATATATATATATATATATATATATATATATATATATATATATATATGAAGAGAAGGTATGTTGAGGAAGGTAGTAAAGGAAGTAAAAGGAAGGTAAGAGGGTAGCAGGGCACAAAAACATAGAAGACTGGCATGACTGACAGGAGAGGTGCTGACACAATGAGGAATGGGGAAGACGATGGAGAAGGAGGCATCAGATACACAGAAGAAGGACAGTTGTGATGGGGAGGTTTAGACCACCAGTGGCATCAGGCATTGACACAAAAGAGAGGGGAACACCATGGAAGGGGAATAGGATGTGGTGCAAAACTGTATTCCTGCCAGCCAAGACCCAGTGGGAGCTCAGTTGCCACCCTGGGCTTCCTCATCGCTGTGGCCTAACTGAAATGGTAGAGCCAATGTAGGACAGGGGTGCGACTCAGTGAGTATCTCTAACCAGCTAATGTGAGCTTCCAGTGGCTGCTATATGTCCATCCACTTCAAAGTATGATTAATGGCACAGTAAACAACTGGGGGGGGGGTGCTGAACTCTCAGCCAGTGCCACATGATAACCAAAATCTTGTTGAGCAACATCTGCTCTGTAAGCAAGGGCTGCAGTGACATCCACAGTAATGGTGTATGTCCCACAAGTAAGAATTAAAGAGAAAACATGCAGCTCAGAAAATATTTACATCACAGTACTGAGACAGCACTCAGAAGGACAATTAAACAGCCACTGGAAATTGTGTGTAATGCAACAGTTAACAAGTAGAGTTTGGGAATAGATCCCTTATCCAACAGCATATGTAATACACTTGTCAAAGGCTCTAGATGATGAAACACCTGCATAATCAAGCCAAGTGCTACAGATGAATATGCATTGTTGTCATCAGTCCAAACAGCTTGATAAAGTAGTTGTATGAAATGTATACTAATGACACAGAGACTGCAGCTCTCACATAATTTTCCATGAAATGTAGTATTTGTAGTACTGTAAAGTACAACACACACAACACCATCAACCACTGATGTCAAAACAGTCCACCAACAGGGAAATTGAACACTCTGGCATTATAAGACTATGATAGCAGTGTCTCACTATACTAAGCTTCACATACAAGTCTGAAAAAGCACGCACCCACAGACATATACAACATCAACAATTCATAGTGCTATCAATTAGTCTTGAATGTACAATGTGCCGATACTGTATACATTAAGGGATAAAACCTGCCCATCTTTATGCAGAACACTCTTTATGGGCAGTTGCATCCTCTGAAATAACAGGGAAAATATCAAATGTCCCAAACAATTAAGACAGCAAATGTTTCCTAATATTCCTGCTGCAGTTGCATTAAACCATTACATTTGCACCTGAAACATCTTAATGTTATAGGACAGAGATCACAAACAACTGACATTCTTCAACACTGATCTTGTTTTAAAGTCTTTTGCATTGTTTGTAGTTATGGTAATTTCTGCCAAAACATTGTGTTTTTAAAAATAAAATACCACTCTGGACACTTGATAAGATGGCAACCTGTGGAAGACTTGTATATATTCTGACTACAGCAAGAAGAACTGATCAGATTAAAATATGCATGCCTACTGCCTATAAAAAGCATACTCACCCCATGGGTCTCTGAAGCACTCCAGCCTCCACATGTGCAGCTGTACATTAGCTGTAATTGCTTCAGAGGGCTGATGAAAAAGGAATTGAGTGCACTAGAAACGTGCATGGCAAACAGTGGCAGCTTCAAGTGAAGGTAAGATGGAGATTATTTACAATATAAGGTGGTGAGTTCATCCTCACCTTGGCCTTCTCATGGCCTAGAAGGTCAGGTCTCCTTAGGTCTCTATAGTGGTGATGGCATTGTTCCCAATTACAGGTTATCCCTGAGGCATGTGACAACTCTTGGATCAATAAGTTCCAAGCCTCTGCTTTATATTGAGTGCTTTCATATCCCTCATCCAGGAGCCCTGTCCTGTAATTTTGATGCAGTAAGTTGTGAAATATTTGTGTTTCCTCTATACATCATCTTTGTGCATGAAGTACAGTAATACCAACACCCTCAAATGCCATAGTGATGCCTTTCACAAATTGCAAAGAGAAATATTTGAAAATTTGCACTCACATCCATTATCATGTGTGGCAATTGCTGCACAATCATGGAGAGCTCATTTGGGTGACATTTAGTGGAAAAGCCCAAAATAAGTAATGCATGGCAATATCTGCACAATACAGTTTGAGGTGTGAAACATGGCAGCCCAGCTTCTTGGTATCAGCAGGTAGTGATCTAGTCATTACAGTGACTCCACTCTTAGTATGTGGTTTCTGGAATTACAGATATTCCTGTAAAGGCATGAACTGAACAGTACATTTGCAGTGCTGCTCAGAGTTGCCCAGGCACATGCAGGACACTATACAGAACTTTGCACAGTTTGGCTAGTAGGCATGATGTGAAACATGTCTGTAATGCACCCTCATTTGCACAATCATCATACCCATACATGTGAATTAGCTGGATATGAGCATGAAGGAAAGTGCAGAGCCATATTGAACTAAGATTTAAAATCATCCACCTCATAAAGTCAAAAACAACAACATCAAAATGATACTAAGCATGTGCCAAGAAACAACCTCTTTGAATGCAAAATCTAACACTAAAAAAATGACAAACTTTTTTGTAGGGAGACAAGCCCCTTACAATCCTGCATGAAGGGCTGCTCCTCCTGCCTCTCTGCAAATTATATATATACTAACTCCAAGATTGCACAAAATCAGGGTAAGGACATATTCCCCAACTCTCAGATCTTAGACACCAGTTGACCATCTGCTTAGTCGATCTCACACATTCAACAAACAAGTACTCCTGTATACATACATATAGTCACACTCAGATGCACACACATCTATATATATATATATATATATATATATATATATATATATATATATATATATATATGTATAAATAAATATATATATATATATATATATATATATATGGGTCTACTTCAGAGGTTTGAAATTTCACAACATCCGACTTCACATCATCTGAACATAAAAAAAATCGAAAAAGAGAAAACGTCTTCCTTCATGTTTTTGCAGGGAGGCAAGCCTCCCCACACCTCCCACACCCCCTGCTACTTAAATATACCAACTCTGGGATCATACCACAGTGTAGAGAATGGTAAATCTCCCTTTCTGCACTATACAGTGATCTCCATTCACAGTGTTTGATGTTTCATAATTTCGATGATCCAATGATCAGGGGTTCAATTTTGTGAAATTTTGATGCTTTGAAGTAAACCCATAAACAGTATATGTATGTATGTATATATATATATATATATATATATATATATATATATATATATATATATATATATATATATATATAATGGGCAGGATTCACGAAGCCTCCGTGTAAGAGATGAGGGCATGCTGAATCACACCTAAGGCTAACACGGTCCGTGGAAGACAGTAGGGGGCGTGTACGTAGGCCGAGCCCTGCAAGCGGACACGCCCCCAGAAGAGTAAAAGTGCCCAAAGTAAACCCCCACAACAGAGTACATGGAAATGTGAATAAACACAACACATGCCCCCACAGACTATGAACATAAAATTATATAAACGAACATGTTATATATTTTTTTAATTGTAAAGATGTTTTCCCGTGAGTGTGCTCGTTTGCGCGGGCGTGCCCGTAGCTCAGCCACAGTTAGCAGTAAGTGGAAAAGCATATAAAAACTAACTATGCAAAATTAGCCAAAAAGGAATAGCGTAGCAGTAGAGATGCTGGCTGAAGAGCAGGCAGTCATGGTTCAATCCCCCACAACATCAATTTGTATTTTTAGTGAAATAAGCACGAAACAAGTCCCTGACATATATGTACACATATAAGATTATATTTTATGTAAAATGTAATGAAATAGGCCATTTATTTTGAAGAAATGTGAGATAACAAAATAATAAAAAATGCCAGATGTGCCCATAGCTGAGCTGTAGTTTAACAAGTTGAGTGTATCTGCCCGTAGGTGAGCAGTGGTTTAACAGGTGCAAAATGAGTGCCCATAGGTGAGCAATGGTTCAACAGGTGCAAAATGAGTGCCCGTAGGTGAGCCGTGGTTTAACACGCTGAAACTGTGTGCCCCTAGCTGAGCTGAGCGTAATATGTGTGCTGACAGCCAAATGAAGCTTAAACCAGCGTAACCCATTTGCGCGGAGCTGCGCACCGCGCCAACAAGCTAACTGACGGGCAACGTTGAGCAAGCTGTAACAAAACTGCCTTTACACAGTCACACCCCCTAGCCTGTCTAGACAGTCATAAAATATAAAAAGCAGTGGCCAAGTTTGAACCCAGGATACCATGTACCATAGTCAAGGTACTGAACCACTAAGCCATGACAGCTGTACTTAGAAATGCAGTAATAGCAAATATATAGGAATGAATAGAAAGAGGAGCATGACAAAGCAGGTTTTGTGAAGCTGATACAATTCCAAAATGGCCAATCACAGATAAGTGCGGGAAAAACGGCATATATAAGCCCCATAGGCGGGAATACACAGCATAAACGATTGTAGAACTGACTTGCAGCCAGAATGTCAGGTGTAGGTGAGGGTAGTTGCTTTCGAGCACAGAGGTGGGGCGTTGAGGAGTCCAGATACATGGTCTGGCTCCTAGTCCACAATCATGAGGCCCAACTCATGCAGGGCCAGGTCCTGTGGGGAGCATATAGGGCTGAGGCGTGGGACCGGTTGGCTCATGATCTCACCAGTGCCACAGGGATTCCAAGGACTGGTGAGCAGGTCCGTCACCACCATGCGGACCTGAAGAGATGTAAGCAGGACCAACTGAACCTTTGGATCCAGGACACCCGGCAAATGCCCAACACCCCACTACTGAGTAAGTTACATTTAATTATGTATGTAAGAAATTAACCTAGCTGATATTATGGAGATGTGTATTCCAATATTACTTTATTTATATTACAGCTGCAGGTGTCCGTTCTGCGAACCGCAGAGCCTATGGCGATAGGCTGGTGCGGTTGCGCCACCAGGCAGGTCAGTAATCCTCTCCCTGTAACTGTAAATAAATATAAAAGTATGACAGTTAGCAAAAGAGTGTAGTGTAGTCACTAAGTAATAAAATGTGAAAGTAACAGTGTAAGAGTGTTTGCAAGTATTGCTTGATTACAAAAGTGTGTTGCAGTCTGTAATCCAAACAGAAAAATGAAAATGTCTGAAATAAAGTCTGAAATAAAGATGCCCCACCTGTAATATAATAGTACCCAACCAGCAGCAGGCTGAAAAGTACAGCTGCAGAAGATGAGCAAATCACATGTGTGAAATATATCCCTGTTGAAATACTGAAACATGACAGAAGTGAGACTGTTGGAAAGGATTGTAATAACTACAGGTAAAACATGTCAATAAAGCCTAGAAGTAAGTACCATCCTGAATTGCAAAATTAAAACAAGTGAGAGTGTGTGAGAAAGAGTTATGAATCCACCAATAAAGTAGTAATAACCCCGGAATAAAGTATACTGCAGTTAGTACGGAATGAAATGAATGTGACAAAGCAGAACCAAACTGCGAAATGTGTTCAAAATGTTCCTGCAGCTGGAATGTGTATCCCAAAATCTGGATATGTTGCTCTCAGTCTGCAATATGCAGATAGTATGATTGTCTGAAATACCAAATATCCACAGTTGTCTATAGCTATATAAAGCAAATGTAGCAGGATGATGTAGCTAAACAAAGCCAGATATGAACGTGTATGAATAACAATAAAATGTATATTGATGTGGCAGTAACAGTCCTATCACCAACTTGAAGTAGTTATCACATAGGAAACTGTAGGTAGAACAGTAGTGTGTATATATCTGCAGCTATTAGAAATGTACAACATATGTATTGGTATTTGAAGGTGTTAATTATATTTTCTTCACCCTACCCTATAACCACATATAATCCATTCCACGTGAAATTGGTATGTGCAATCACAATTAACACCCCTGGACATTTGTCCTGTTGGGTCATACATATTTGCATGTACGTTGATGCATCTGCCCTGTTCATACATCCAAACCTGATGACCTGTTGCCATCAATCAACCCTGCATGTTGTTGGACTGTGTATTGCTGTTCAAATTATGCATGTGTTATGCTCGCTGTTCAATGGTGTGAATATCTGGGTGTTTGGTTAATGGGAATACTAATGCATGCTGTTACAACTAATTGCGAATGGTATTATATGTTACTAACCCAAACTGTCATGACATAATGCAAAACATAGGACGACAGGGAAGGCGGGTTCCAGCAGACCCACCTCTCCCACCTCAGCTGGCGAGTGCACCTGGCAGTAGTGCCCAGTCCGGACCCTCCTCCGGTGGCCCTGTGCCACCTGCGGGTGGAAGCGCTGCAGGGGATGGGGCTTGTACCCCCTCTGCAAGTGTGGCTGGAGGAGAACCACCACTCACCCTTCGTAGTGGTCCGGACTGTGGTGCGTAGGGAGATCCAGGAATCTGTTCTTGGGCCCCTACGCCAGCTTGAGGCACAGGTGGCACAACTTACAGGCATGCCTGTTGCCCGGCCTACACAGCCCCCGGCACAGCCCCGTCCTGGGCAGTGAAGGTACAGTGGCAACTGCTCATGGGTGGGGATATCAGTTCCACTGTTGCCATCTGTGGGCTCATGGGCTCTGGATATCCAAACATCCGTCCCCGTCAATTGTGTAACCCCTCACACGTGTCATACACCGCCCCTGTATGCATCTTGTTTGTCTTGTCTGTTTACCTACCCGACCTACCTCACCAGCTATACCAACTTCCTTTACCTGACATACCACTCTCACCTGAAGGAAAAAAAAAAAAAAAGGGCACTCTGTACCCACAAAAAAATTACACCCCATACATAGCTGCCCATTTCGCACACATGTCTGCTGGACATGGAAACTGTCAATTACAATTTTCTGTACAACAAGTATTATTGTTGTCCTTACACCTCTCTCAGGGGTGGAAGGTATCAAATGTCACACCAAATTACAAACATATGCACAGCTGTTGCTGATGAAGAAATGGGCAGCTATGGGCCTTACCTACATCCCTCCTGCAAAACCCAAGCTTGTTTCCCTACTGTCTTACCCTCTTTGTGACCCCTATTTCACCACTTTCCTGTCTCCCCATTTTCATTTCTTTCAAAGAAAATAGCGTGGGTGTGCGCACGAGTAAGCACTTTTAAGCGGTTGTAAGCAGGTGTGCGCAGAGCTGAGCGCAAGTGCGCATGCGGGAGCTCCGCGCAAACCAGCACTAACCCGGTTACAACTGCTTAAAAGTGCCTTAGTCACTCTGAATGACAGGTCCTGTAGTCAGTTCAAAAGCAAAATAAAATCCCACTTTTAGTCCCGAACCCAGGAAACATTAGTCTGCATGACTTACCACTAAGCCATGACTGTTATATAAGAACATTGTGCTACAATAAATATATCATGTAATAGTAGGAATGAATGTAAAGGGAATATAGGATGTGTAGTACAGAAAGCATGTAATGTATATTTACTGTCAAATCTAGTGGATTTCTATAATAGTAGTGTGTGAACAGAAACAGCCATGGTAGTTGGCAGCTAGTAGGTAATAATGTCAGTTATTATATATATATAAATATATATATATATATATATATATATATATATATATATATATATATATATATATATATAGTTGTAGGTGTCAGTGTACATACACACTTAGTACAGGAAACAGGAGAGATGAATGGAGAAATGTTAATCTATAACACAGCCTGAATTATGAGAGAGATACTAACCTTTACACTCGCAGAACAGTGTCCACAGCATACCAGCATGGTCCCCGCCCTTACAGTCTTAAAGGGCAACGCCTATCTCACATACCCTTTTATAGCACTGTCCTGAAATCACAGTGAGAACTGCAATCAGTACACAACTGGCTGCATGCAATCAGCAAATGCTGGCTAACAATTGGTGCAGAGGCCATCACATGGACATATGCAGATACCTACAAAAGCATCCTGTACTCCCAGTCCACACATGCAATACTTTCATTGCACCGTCTGGAGGCAGAGAGAGAGAGAGAGAGAAAGAAAGAAAAAAAGGAAATAAAAACACAAACAAAAACTACACTTAAGAAAAACTAAGTTGAAGCTGTTATCAGTGACAGTATCAAGCTGAGCTAGCAGCAGCAGGAACCTATACTAACAGTAACGCAACCAGCTGTGACAAACACAGGTAATGTAAAGTAACAATTTAATAGTCTACATACTGTGAACCCTCCATATGTGTTATTGGTCTGTATCTATATGTATGTCTATGTGATAAGTTGTGTGTACGTTGTTTTACCAAAAGGGAATGACTGTACATTTCATGCCATTCAGTGTTAGGCCATGATTCTGGCACCAGTTGTCCGTTTCAGTGAGGCCTGTCTGTAGGATGTGTGTGCCAGCTGGTGTATCGACTATGGTGCCTAGTGTGCAGTCATCTGGGAACTTTGTCATCCACAACCCGCCCATGTTTGCTTTCACAGCTGAGAAGTAAATGCCATACAAGAGGGGTCCTAGGACAGAGCCCTGTGGGATACCACTTGTGACTGGCTTTGAGTCTGACATATCTCCTGCAATGTTGACTTTATGGATTCTGTTGTTCAAAGTTTGCAACCCATCATGTGACATATGCATTAACATTTAAGCTGATGAGCTTGTCTATGATGCCTGAGTGGAGTATTGTGTTGAAGGCCTTAGTCAAGTCCAGGTAGGCTGTATGGACTGCTTTGCCCTCATCAATGACTGTAGTGACTGTTTTGAAAATGTCAACCAGGTTCAAAAGGCAGGATCAGACCTTCACAAAGCCAAACTGGGTGGGATCAAGTGTCTGTAGGTCCCCAATATCGCTGTATATGAGTTCCATAATGAATCTTTCCATAGCTTTGCAGACCAGGCTGGTTAAGCTTATGGGGCAGTTGTTCCCAGGTTCAGTAGAGGTGCCTCCTTTGTGGAGTGGGACCACTGTTGCTGTATGCCAGGGTTCAGGTACATATCCCGTAGTAAGGCTAAGGTTAAATATCAGTTTTATATGCGGTTGTAGCTCCTCTTGGAGTTCACGTAGCGCACATCCAGGGATACCAGCAGGTCACATTGATGCTGTGTGTTCTGCTTTGCTGAGGGTGGCCCTCACCTGGACATCTGAGATGACAGGGAGGTTACATTCAGCTGTGATAAGTATTTCTTCATTTGGGGGAGAGGGAGGGGGGATATTTGCACTGAACCTGTCTGCCAGAATGTTGCCAATATCTGTGGGTTCAGTGAATTTTATGTAGTTGTGTACTAACTCTGAGCATATCTGAGGCTTTTGGTCCATGTTTCTAACAAAACTGAAGAAGGCCTTGTGGTTATCTTTAGTGTCCTTGGCCATGTCTCTCTCAGAGTTGGCCTTGGATGTTGTTATGAGAGAACTTAGCTTATTACTAGTGCCGACCACAGATGTCTTCCCTTTATGTGATTCTGCTCTGTCCTGCAGTAGCCTCCTTCTATCGTTATACAATTTGTCTTTGGCTGGGGTCCACCAGACAGGATGCTTAACCTTTGTGCATAGGGTCTGGGTTAGAATTGTGTGCATGTTCCATGCATTCTTGGGGATGTCCATGGGAAGCATTTGCAAAGGGGTCAGCATTGTGGGTTGTGGCTTCCACTGGCCCAGTGGGCTGCATGGATACCATCTCAGTCCTAACAAGTGAAGATCTGTCTATTCACATATATTTCAAAGTAGTCTACTGTGCTGGTGGTGGTGGTGGGATATGTATATCCAGGCCAATTATTTTGTGTCCAGATCACACTAGTGGATGACGTTCCACATACAATACCTTGTTATGAACCCCTAGAGTGAGGTGGTGCATTGGACCTGTCTCAGTGTGCTGACTGATGGGGCTTGGTACTATGTTGTATGGAATGTGGCAGGTATTGTTGCACAGGTGTCGGCTGAGCACTGATATCTGGCCATGTACATGTGTATCCACCAAGAGACACACGTGCTACATATGGGAGTAGTAGTATATCACTACAGTTGAGTATCATGTATAGTATGTGTGCCATATTTTGCTGACATACTTTGCTGATATCCTGTTTGTGTTCTCTTTCAGGGACATGGCGCATCAGCAAAATCCTGCCTACTCTGCTGCAGAAGATGAAGAGATACACCAGAGCCTGGTGCAGGATTATGACATATTGTTTTCCCGCACCAGCCAGAATCAGCAGGAGAGGGCTGCACTGTGGCAAGACCTTGTTCGTAGGGTAAATGACATTGGCACGCATAATAGGACATATGAGCAGGTACGACATCACTGCAGTGATTTAATCAGAAATGTCCATCAGCGTGCGTCGGATATCCACAGGCAACAGGTCGCCACAGGAGGTGGGGTGGCCACACATCCCCCCCTCACCAGCCTGGAGGGGCTACTCCTAAGTGTTGTGGCTCCAGCCCAAGAACATCAACAGCAACACACCTGCATTATGATGGAGGCTGCAGCCACACAGCAACACGACATGGAGCGTGCAGGTAATATGCCATATGTACACTTGACTGTTCTGTACACTGTTACTTTATGCATGTGTAAGGTGTGTCCTTGGTATGTAGCTGTAAACATAGTATGTAATTGTGCAGGTGTGATATTGCCAATATCAGCAGCTGACATGTGAAAGGGAACTGTTGTACTACTGAACTGTATCATACGCAGTATCAATGGCACAGTTGTGCCCACTGACACTAATCCCCTCATTTCTGCAGGTCCCTCCGGTGTTACAGCAAGGCAGCCCAGCCATGCTGGTGAGTGTGTTTTAACAATACCTATAATAGTCCTGATGGTGCTAGTAATAATAGTGTACCTCAGTAGTGCTCTGTGTGTATACTGCAGGGTGTGCATGTGTGCGTGTGTCCATGTGTGCATGTGTGCATGTGTGCATCACTGGCAACATTGTGTAGACATTGTAAACTGTGTTTCCTGTCTTCCTCCCACAGGTTCTGGTGCTGCTCTGGTGTCCTGCAGCAGGGAACCTGAATCTGGTGCCACAGGTACTGATAATGATGATATCTGTGTAATGGCACAGGAAGGTGTGTCAGGGTCCATCATTGGTCAGCCAGTTGACAGAACACAACTGTCAACCCCATCATTGCGCACAGTCATCCTGCCAGTACATCCTATGTCACCAATGTCCCTAGGTGATGGACAGGATTCAGTGGGCATTGACCAGGGTAATGTGGTATCTGTGGCACATGCTTCCCCACACAGCAGCCATGGGCAGGGTCCTGAGATGGTACCACACAGACAGTTGCCCATGGGTTCACGTGGGAACATCCATGGGCATACTGCCTCTGGCACACATGCCCAAAGAGGTCTGTCAACCTCAGCTATGTTTCAGGCTGTCATGCAGGCACAGTCACGTATGGAAAGGTACACCAGACAGGGTCTGAGGGAGCTGAGAGCATGTCGCACATCCATGACTGATAGTATGCGTGACATCGCGGATGCTATCCGTAATTTCACCGATGTCATAGACAGACGTTGTGGGGACATATTTCAGCAGTTCCACAACTACATGTCCATGAGCCAGGGCAATGGTGGACGGTTGCAGCATTGACGTGGCCATATGCCAGCAACAGCAGCAGCTGGCAGTCGGCGCAGATGACAACAGGCACGCGGACGCCCCCATAGTGCCAGCAGCAGCCCCAGCAATGCTGGGTCTGTGCTGTCATCAGACCGCCCTAGGAGACCATGTGCACGTGGCTCTGGACAGTCCCAACAGGGACCTGTGTCCAGTCAACGAATACCCACTTCTGATGACAGGACCCAGTCTGGCTTAGTACTGGATACGGTCCATAGCACCCCTGCCAGGCACAGGTACCGTGTCCATGGCCACAGGCACTGATCTGTATGACTTGCCAGGTGCAGTCTGTGGCTGTCCACAAACTCCAGTATATGGCAGCCATGAGGTGGAACTGTGGGCGTGCATACACACATGTGAAATGTTAACATCTAGGGCTCCCACATACACGCACACACTGCACCAACAGTGCCCCACCCTGTACTGCTATCCCTCACCAACACACATGCACATACATGTCAATTGGTGGTATCAGTGGCAGACTCAGGCATACCTAGTTTACACCCTGTGCATATGATGAAACTGTGCCACCTCCTGCAATCTCCAACATCAGTGCAGGAACAGGTTAACATGTTGCTGATGCACAGGGTGACTACATAGAAGTGTATTACTAGTATCATGTTGGTAACAGTATGGTGTGCTGATATGATTGTGTGTATATCCCAGCATGCCTGATGCAGTAACTGTATGGCTGTCCTGAATTGTTATCTACACCCATAGTAAGTACCATAGTGTAACAGCTGCACATTATTGCATACCGGTGGCAAGGATGTCAACAGATAGCCACATACATAGGTAGCACAAGGGAGAAGGTAATGTAAGTAGTGATACGCAATGATGGACATGTACACTAATGGTGGCATGTTGCCCACAACGACTATGCAATGTGGATGTTTACATGATGATATGTGTGCAGTACCAATTTAATTTAAATTAAATTAAATATTAAACAATATCAGTTTTACCATGGACATCTGAGCTGTGCATCCCTGGGTACATGTTTATAGTGCCTGCATATTTGCACTGTTACCTACTGGAAGTGGTACCCCTTCTTTGTTGTACAATGGACTACTTCCAGCCCTGCTTACTGTAGCTTTGTTTGCATGCATGTTTGCTTGAGGTTCCCTGGAACACTGATTCCACCTGCAATGCAGATTTACAGAGCTTCTGTGGATTCCTAGTGACATCTGCATAGCGTACTATCATTATGTCAATTTTCCACTTGACAGAATGTCACTGTCTGTCCTGTTCGCATGTACATTGCCTGTGACACATTGCATATGACTTACCTGGCATTTACCCATGTGTGCAGTCATAAATGCCAGCGCTATGAAATCAGTAGCAGTACACCCACACATACTCACCTTCAGTATGTTGTTCCCCATTGGCCCTATGTGTTGGTAATCACCATGGCAATCACACTACTATGGTAGCATGTGCAAAGGTAACCTGTGAATCACCTCTATGGTCCAGTTGTGGTTTATGTGAGTCATGTGGCAATGTCACAGCTGCCACATGTATGCAGTCAACCCTCTCCCCTGGCCAGGAACGTACAACACATGTGTGAGATGCAACCACATAGCCAGTCTGGGGACTGAGCACTCTGAACCCAGTACTGCCATACCCTGTCAGGTGGCATGACATACTTCAGTGACTACAATACCAGTCTGACATAGACCCGCACTGACAGCAATCCGAACACAGTGGGGCATACTTGGAGCCTCAGAATAGCATCCTGCCTGAGCATCACACACCTCCCGCAGCTGGCACACAGGCATACGTTAAGTTGGAACAGAGCACATGCCACACATGGCACACACATCTCATGTGCCACACACTCACAGCCTGTAGGGCTACACAACACACCTGCTACAGATGTGTCAGGTACCTCTCTTGGCCGGTGCAGTGGGGTCCCACTCAACAGGCTGTACATGGTGAAGGTCACAGTGATATGCCCGTGGGGCACTATGGTCCACCACATAACACATGCATACAGGTCAGTCAGAGGCATGGACACATATGACACAGTCATTGTCCATGCCAGTATGGATGACCTGAGACGTACCTCCCTGGACTACATGATAGGGAACATAGAAGGGCTCTCTCAGCATGTGGCACAGGCTGGTATGAGCCTGACCTTGGTTGCCATCATACCCTCACCAGGTATGCTACCACAATATGTAGGAAGGGTGTTCTATGTCTACATTCTTCTCAATCTCCAATGTCATTCATAGGGTATCCAATGGCTGTCAGCGTGTGCTTACATGCTAGGGAAGCCACAATGATTTGCGAGGGGCAGCTTGCACGTGTCACCCATGGGCCATTGTATATTGGCAAAGCCCCTTGATACACACATAGTGCCTTTTGCTGCAGGGCACAGATTACATAGCCACCTCCGTGGGTATCACACAGGATAGGACACTAACAGTAATGCTACACAACACCAGCAGTGTACACCGCAAGATGCATGCACTGGACACTGTCCTCAGCATGGTAAACTGCAATATCTGTGCAGTAACAGATTCCTGATTCACGGCTCACAGGTGCAACTCATCACTGCCAGGTTATACCTCATACCATGCCTGTCGTCCCCTACACATGCACCACACATGAACGGGGGGGTGGTATCTCAAGGCACCACAGATACACACACCTCCAGGTTGTTGGCACAGCACAAAGCATCAGGGCCTATCCATGTGCAGCTAACAGTGTGTTGGACTGCCTTCTGGTACATAGCCTGGCACACACAACCCTCCCATACAGAGGATACCCACCTGTCCTCCCTAACAACACTGGGAATATGACAGTCTCTAGATATGTCTTTATATGGCTGGACTGCATCCAGCCGAACATTGTGTGTGAGCATTACTGTAGCTACAACACACTAGCTGAAAGGTTCCCAGCATGTAGGCACTGAATTGCAGTGGAACAACATGCTACCACTCCCACAACAGGTGGGAACAGGCAGCACCTGTTCATTGACTACATGTAGACTATATGGCCCAGACCAGATGTGTATCCCCCGCTGTTAGGATGATACCATATACAACTCACACTGTATATACACATACCGCATGCAGCCCCTGCACAGTAAGACACAGTCATAATGTTATGCATTGCAAATACCATTTATGCACTTGAGGCACGTGTCAGACATGGTAACTATTGAAGGTCACAGGTATATATGTGTATGTGTCATACACATACATCATGTGTGCATTGCCATTGCTGGTTTAAGCAATGTCATGCATTGTTATGAACAACAACCAACACATGGTCATTTTGTGTGACACAACCACACGTGGCAGTTGTGGGTTTCCAAAACATACCTATCTGTGCTCTGACAGTGGTAATAGACCCAGTAACGGAGCGCACTATTGGCATTACTGGGCAATTAGCCCTGTTTGGCTGTACTGATAGTGGGGTGACCTCACCTGTGTTTACTGGTGGAATATGCTGCATCTGGTGTATTGTAGTAGTTGCAAAAAGAAACTGTTCGCTCACACTTGCAATTGCACACACCCTACTACCCCCCCCCTGTGTTTACTGGGGGAATATGCTGCATCTGGTGTATTGTAGTAGTTGCCAAAAGAAACTGTTCGCTCACACTTGCAATTGCACACACCCTACTACCCCCCCCTGTGTTTACTGGGGGAATATGCTGCATCTGGTGTATTGTAGTAGTTGCCAAAAGAAACTGTTCGCTCACACTTGCAATTGCACACACCCTACTACCCCCCCTGTGTTTACTGGGGGAATATGCAGCATCTGGTGTATTGTAGTAGTTGCTAAAAGAAACTGTTCGCTCATACTTGCAATTGCACACACCCTACTACCCCCCCCCCCGTGTTTACTGGGGGAATATGCAGCATCTGGTGTATTGTAGTAGTTGCCAAAAGAAACTGTTCACTCACACTTACAATTGCACACACCCTGCTACCCCCCCTTGTGTTTACTGGGGGAATATGCAGCATATGGTGTATTGTAGTAGTTGCCAAAAGAAACTGTTCGCTTACACTTGTAATTGCACACACCCTACTACCCCCCCTGTATTTACTGGGGGAATATGCAGCATCTGGTGTATTGTAGTAGTTGCCAAAAGAAACTGTTCGCTCACACTTGCAATTGCACACACCCTACTACCCCCCCTGTGTTTACTGGGGGAATATGCAGCATCTGGTGTATTGTAGTAGTTGCCAAAAGAAACTGTTCGCTCACACTTGCAATTGCACACACCCTACTACCCTCCTGTGTTTACTGGGGGAATATGCAGCATCTGGTGTATTGTAGTAGTTGCCAAAAGAAACTGTTCGCTCACACTTGCAATTGCACACACCCTACTACCCCCCCCCCCGTGTTTAGTGGGGGAATATGCAGCATCTAGTATATTGTAGTAGTTGCCAAAAGAAACTGTTCGCTCACACTTGCAATTGCACACACCCTACTACCCCCCCCCTGTGTTTACTGGGGGAATATGCAGCATCTGGTGTATTGTAGTAGTTGCCAAAAGAAACTGTTCGCTCACACTTGCAATTGCACACACCCTACTACCCCCCCCCGTGTTTACTGGGGGAATATGCAGCATCTGGTGTATTGTAGTAGTTGCCAAAAGAAACTGTTCGCTCACACTTGCAATTGCACACACCCTACTACCCCCCCCCCATGTTTACTGGGGGAATATGCAGCATCTGGTGTATTGTAGTAGTTGCCAAAAGAAACTGTTCGCTCACACTTGCAATTGCACACACCCTACTACCCCCCACCCTGTGTTTACTGGGGGAATATGCAGCATCTGGTGTATTGTAGTAGTTGCCAAAAGAAACTGTTCGCTCACACTTGCAATTGCACACACCCAACTACCCCTGTGTTTACTGGGGGTATATGCAGCATCTGGTGTATTGTAGTAGTTGCCAAAAGAAACTGTTCGCTCACACTTCCATTGCACACACCCTACTACCCCCCCTCCCGTGTTTACTGGGGGAATATGCAGCATCTGGTGTATTGTAGTAGTTGCCAAAAGAAACTGTTCGCTCATACTTGCAATTGCACATACCCTACTACCCCCACCACCACCACACACTTGCCATTTGCAGAATTCATACCCCTACCTAACTATGTTATGACACATGAGAAAGATGCATTAGCGAAGCACACTATTCAGATTACTGCGAGGTTTCTCTTCTCCGGCTGTACTTATAGGGTGCTGACATCATCAGTGTTTGGAAAGGGTAATGTTCATCATGTAGTGTGTTCTCCTAATTGCCAAAAAGCACATATTTTTCATACAGACTTGCAAGCACACAAGCTATCTTCATCCACACACACACTTGCCATTTGCAGGATTCAAACCCTTACCTAACTACATGTTGACACTTGATAGAAATGCATTAGTAGAGCGCACTATTCAAATTACTAGGAGGTTTTTTTTCTCTGGCTGTACTTATAGGGTGCTGACATCTTCAGTGTTTAGAAAGGGGAATGTGCATCCTGTAGTGTGTTCTCCTAGTTGCCAAAAGGGACATTCTTTTTATACAGACTTACACACACACTAAACCTGCTCTACACACACTGGGCATTTGCAGGATTCAAACTCCTACCTAACTATGTTATGACACTCAAGACGTATACATTAGCAGAGCGTGCTATTCGCATTACTGGAGGCTTTCTTTCTCCTGCTGTACTTATAGGGTGCTGACATCATCAGTGTTTAGAAAGGGGAATGTGCATCCTGTAGTGTGTTCTCCTAGTTGCCAAAAGGGACATGTTTTTCATATAGACTTGCACACACACGAACCCCCCTCCACACACACTAGGAATTTGCAGGATTCAAACTCCTACCTAACTATGTTTTGACACTCGACATGGACGCATTAGCAGAGCACGCTATTCGCATTACAGGGAGGTTTCTCTTCTCCTGCTATACGTATAGGGTGCTGACATCATCAGTGTTTAGAAAGGGGAATGTGCATCCTGTAGTGTGTTCTCCTAGTTGCCAAAAGGGACATTCTTTTCATACAGACTTGCATACACACTAACCCCCCTCTACCCACACTGGGCATTTGCAAGATTCAAACCCCTACTTAACTATGTTATGACACTCAAGACGGACACATTAGCAGAGGGCGCTATTTGCATTACTTAGAGGTTTTCCTTCTCCTGCTTTACTTATAGGGTGCTGACATCATCAGTGTTTAGAAAGGGGAATGTGCATCCTGTAGTGTGTTTTCCCAGTTGTCAAAAGGGACATTTCCCTCACACAGACTTGCAAACACAACAACCCCGCTCACCCACACACACACACACACACACACACACACACACACACACACACACACACACACACACACACACACACTGAGCATTTGCATGGTTGAAACCCCGACCTAACTATATTATGACACTTGAGGGAGACGCATTAGCAGAGCACGCTATCCGAATTACAGGGCAGCTGTTCTGCACCTTCAGTATTTATAGGGTGCTGACATCTTTATTTCTACAGAGGTATGTACATCTAGTACTACCTGTCAGGTGGGGGATAGCATATATATGCATTTGCAGCCACCTACTTCAGGGTCAGATATGCACATCGCACTGGCAGGTTATGTTCTATACCATGCTTTGTGACCACAGGACTTGTAACACACAACACAACCAGTCCAGAACACCCGTCCCACATCCAGGACACGCACTTTGCTTCCCTGGGAACAGTGCCAGGATATGGAGGTGTTCACATACATCATTCCAATTGCTAACGTCAGGTACAGGCATATTGTGTGTGGGAACTACTCAGGCCTCTACAACATTACCCTACAGTCACTACAATTTGTGGGTCCATGTGCTATGGCAGAACCACTCACCACAGCCACATGGGGGTATACATATTGCACCTGACCATCTGCAACATGGGTACTCACTGTTCCACACCAGAGGTAGACCACCATTGCTGATATCTGACCATACCCACCTTTCCCTGGACATCCATATCCCATCCCCACCCCAAGGCAAGGTTATCACTGCAAACAAACTGTATTTATCAGAAGCAGACTTTACACTTGTGAAGACTGGGGTGGAAGACTTCAAAGGACCCATGCTGGGGGACTATACTGGCCACTCTGCATAATCCTTGACAATTGCATTCTATGAGCATGTGGAAGGTTTCCATTGATCATGCTATCCCAAATATACCCATGACTGCTCCACAACAGGACACCTGTCAGGCGTACACCAGCCATATATGAGCTGTCCAACAGACAGAGTGAGCTAATACATTGCATAGCTGTAGCCCACAGAGGGAGGACATCTCTGAACAGTACCGGCACGACACTTCAATCCCACATAATCATCACGACACAGTGTTGACAGTGAAATTGTCCAGACGATGCAGATAAGGCTCCCCTCAGTCTGTTATTGACGCCCACTTACTGTTAGAGGTCCTCAGCAACCCTCTTCCAGCACACACCAACAACATGGATGTGGCTTAGCACATTCAAACCCTGGGATCTCCACTGTGTCCCTGCTTGACAGAGGCACAGCACACTAGCCTCACATGATGCCTTATGTGACCTACTTTACAGTGGCACAGTAGCCTACTGTACTGGGGAGGCAGACGCCAAGCACACTCTGGCTATGCTGTCATTCCCTAGGGCAAACAGCCTAGTGTTGACCTCTACACCCATATGTTTAATTGTCAGATGCACATTATTTGTTGCTGATAGACTGTTTGCAGGTCTTTATTGCCATAGCATTCCCTGTTTGTATGAACAACGTGTGTATCTGTGGAAGATGTTTGCATATGGGAGGGATCCTCTATATCACGTATGTCTCTGTAGTTATTTAACTGTGTGCACTGGGCAGATTGCTGTAATGTGGTTGGTTCCTGGAACAACACGTACACATACTAGATATGTGTGGCCAACTGCTAAACTGTGATTTGACCTAAGTGTGTGAGCATGCCCAGTTCAGCCTTCCCATGGCATGTTGTCTGACATATGTCTCATTTATCAAAGTGTGCGAGCATGCCCAGTGTGTGCTTTCCATATGTTGAACTCTGCAGCCCACCACATTTGTGGATGTGTGTGAACTTCAACAATATCTCCCGTTTATGGTTGCGTGTTGTGTGTCATGTTGTGTAGTTACTGTCCAACGGCTTTGTGTGTGAACACAACAGGGATTATACTGTGCCTGCAGGGTTTGCATGGGATACTTTGCATACAGTTGTCAACATCCTTTCATACTGACCTAACACTGTAGTACCGTATAGTGTACTGGTTCAGTACTTTCACTGTGGTGGACAGTATACTGGGCTTTAGTCCTATCACTGCTTTACATTTCCATAGTGAGCACAACAGCCTGGTTAGGGGCCAGTTGTGCACAGCTGACCATGTTGCATTATGTTCAGATATGAACTACTGATACCAGGCTTGTCCAACATTGGTAGTGTATACCACAACATAAGTGTACATTGGCAAACAGTAGCGATGTGTCCTAGGCCATATCTAATGCTAGTCAGAGAGTGTGTTTGTCCTTCGACACACATTGTAAGTGGAGTTTGCCATAACATATGTCATGGTTAGTATACTGTGCCTCCGTCTACCTGTGACATAACAGTGATACCCAGGGTAAACCTACCATCTCCCATCCACTCATCACAATTCCTCTTGAGGTGAATAGATGAGTGACTCTATGGATAACCTGTACTGGGAGTTTACTCATGAGTGGGGGTGACTTCTGTGTTATGGATCATGCAGTACAGCTTGTCCTATGTATGTCAGTGCTGGGGTTCAGGTCTCTCATGTGCATAGCTCACTGCCATTCAGATTGTACAAGGTGCAGCATGTTCATTGATTCCAGCTTGGACATGGCTTTATACATCAGGCACAGCGTGCCTCTGGTTGGGCAGTATGGCAGTGTGTGGAGCTGCAGTTTGTTTAATCAGGCAACACATGGCATCTGTTCAAGCTCTTTGCTACTCCTGGTGAGGTACTGTTGGGGACTTTACAGTTGATGGAGGTGTCTGCTGAGGTACATCCCACAGGGGCTACTGTAGTCAATTGTAACGCTCATGAAGGATGACTGCAGAGCCACAATGACCTCCCCTTATCTAGATCTGACAACCTTCATGATTAGGTGGGTATATGGTATATTTCTGTGAACACTACAGCCACATGTTTGTCCAATGCAGGATATCTATCACCTTGTGTCCCCAGGTCTCTCATTACATGTTAGGTACGTAATGGGTTAGCACCTATGTGGTAATTGGTGGGCACTTACTGTATATCCACAGGGGCTGACTATACACTGTTCTGCAATTAGCTTGCTGACATGGCTATGGCACCAGTTGTCTGTTTCTATGTGGCCCTTTTGTGGGATGCTTGTGTCAGCTGGGGGGTCAGATATGGTGGGCAGTTTGTAGTCCTCTGCATACATGTTCAGACACAGTCCTTCCATGTTGGCCTGTACCTATGGGACATATATACCAAACGAGGGAGGTCCCAGGACCAAGCCTTGTGGGATGCCACTTATATCTGGTTTGTAGTCTGACATGGCTGCAGCATGTCTGACCATGTCAGTTCTGTCCTTGGTCTGGTTTGCAACCCCTCTACTGACATAGGGGTTATATTTAAGCTGGTGAGCATATCTATACTGAACACGTAAGGTATTGTATGGAAGCATTTGCAAGGTCCATCTACGCTGTGTGGACCACATTGCCCTCATCAATGACCTTAATGACTGTTTCAAATGGGTCAAACATGTTTAGGGGCGGGATCTGCACTTAAGAAAGCCACACTGGGTAGGGTCCAGTGTCAGTAGGTCCCCAATATATTTATGTCTGCGGTACATGCTGATCCTTTCCATAGCTGTGCAGACGAAGCTTGTCAGGATTCTGGAGTGGTAGTTTGCAGTATCCATTCAGGCAACACCTTTGTTGAGAAGGACCACTGTTGTTGTACACTGCTCTTTGGGTACATATCCTGTGGTGAGGCTGACATTGAGCAGTAGTGTGATTTGGCATTCCATTCTTCTTGGAGTCCATGTTGTACTCAGCCCAGGACACCATCTCATACCATTGCTGCTGTGTGTTTTGCTTTGCAGATGCTGGCTGTTACCTCAGCATCTGCAATGTCAGGGGGCCAGCAGTCTGCTGGGATAGATATTTTGCATTCTGGGGGGGCGGGGGGTTGCACTGCACCTGTCAGGTTGTATGTTGGCAATATGTGTGTGTGTTTGGTATGTTGTTTGTAATATTTGTGTGATTCAGAGCATATCTGTGAATTCCCAACACGGTTCCTACCATCAGTTGAGTAAGCCTTGGGATTATCCTTAGTGTCCTGTACAATTTGTATCTTTATAGGTTCATAGGTTCATACTAGGCTATCCACCCTAGGGCATTTGTAAGCCTAGCCAGAGTGTGTGTGTCTTTCACTGCCCCTTGCTATGTGAATATTATGGCCATTTATGATTTACTTTACTGTGCCTCTGTCTGGACATGACACAGTGAAGACCCCAGTGTACATCTACGATCATCCATCCACTTGGCAATATTCCTGTTGAAGAGTGTCAGTGAGGGGCTCTGCCTAACATGGAGTGGGATCCTGTTCCAGGGTGTGGGGAGCCTCTGGGTTATGTATCTGTCCCTCCAGCACATCCTATTTCATTATGTGTTGAGGTTGACATCTGTCACTCTCACAGCTCCAATGGCTTTGATTTTTCTGGGGTGGAGCATGTCCATTACTCCTGTGTTGGACATGGCCTTGTACAACAGACATACAATGCCTCTGTGTAGGCAGTATGTGACTACATTCAGCTGGGGTGTCTACAGCCAGGCAGCATATGACATATATTTGAGACCCTTTATCCTCTTGGTGAGGTACCTATGAGGTTTTTCTAACTGCTGCAGGTGTCAGGTAAGGTACATCCCAAATGAGGCATTGTACTAGATTATGGGTTTGATAAGAGAACAGTACAGGGGCACAATGACCTCTGTTGACGTAGATGTGAATCCTTTCATGATACGGTGTCCAATATAGACAGTCTTCCTAGCCACATTGGCAATGTGAGTGTCACATAACAGGTTACTGTCCACTTGTGTCCCTAAGTCCCTGATTACTCCTTCCATACATAATGGTTTACCACCTATGTGGTAATTTGTGAGTACCTTGTTTGGTATTTGGTGGGACATTCATACTGTCCAGTGTCTTCAGGATGTCTGGGTGGGGTTCCTGTGCGTGAGAGTGTGGTCTGTAGCATGCTACAGACTGTACAGCAGTTTTGACTATGGTTAGGTGCACATGGGTGGTCTTCGATGCTTCGTGCATTGTCAGTTACCTGGACGTATGGGTGTCTGTGCTGCATATGGATACTCCCCTTCCTTTTATGTTTTGGTCCAGGTTTTGGGGCCATAACGCATGATATGAGGTATAACCTGGTAGTGCTGGTGTGCTGTCAGTAGGCTTGCAGCAGGTTTCTGTCACTGCACAGACATCGATGTTCTCCATACAGGGGAGGGCCTCAGGAGCATGCATATTGCGGTTTACATGTCTGGCATTGGTCAGCATTACCCTTATGTTTCTTACCACTTATGTTTTCTAGGTTGGTGGGTTAGTCTTTTCAGCCTTGCCTACGTACTGCTCTATGGAGGTGGCAAAAGCCTTATCCAATATCCAGACGCCCAGGGATAACAGGTACAAGCCATCCCTGGAGCAGCATGGCTTGTCATGCATGACATCCCAAGCAGACAGACATTAGATCCTCTTGGACTGACAGCTGTAATTGTGCCACCTGTTAAAGCTGATCATTCTGTGTTTGTACTGTAGCATCATTCTTGGTGAGGGTAGGATGCTGCAAACGGCCAGTGTCATACCGGCCTGGAGTACATACTCAGAGAGCTCATCCATGTCTCTTTTCATGTAGTCCAGGGAGGTACATCTCAGGTCATTCACACCAGCATGGACAATGACTGCATCATATTTCTACTTGCTTTGGGGTGACCTGCGTACTTGTGTTATGTGGCGTATTGTAGCAGCCTAGAGGCAGCTTACTGTACCCTTTCCCTTGTTCAGTCTGGTGAGTGGGACAGCAGTGTGTCTGCCTATAGAGTCACCTATTACAACTGTATCAGGCATGTTGTTTCTCCTTCTGGCGTGTGACTGTTTAGCACACCAGCTTTGTGTACTATGTGTTGCATGTGCTATGTTTGGAGGTTGTGGTTGCTTGGGGGTCTGCTTTGGAGGCCTCTGTTAGTGTGGTGTGTTTGTAATTAGGGCCTCTGGGAATGTTTTTCTGTGTTTATGTGTTTGGTTTACAGTTGTGATAGGTCTATGTGGGACTGGGTTTGTGGTGTGTGTGCTTACCTTCTCCTCCTGACTAGTTTTCACAGTACTGAGTTGAGGGAGCTCAGCCGCCGGTTTGGATAAATGGTTGCATCTCTCACATATGTTTGTATTTATTGGGGGGAGTTGAGGGTTGTCTGTGTACTTGGGGCAGGTGTAACATTGCCTCAGGATTCACAGATTCTACTTGTTGTAGCTGGCCTTAGTGGATTGTATGTGTGGAAATATTTTATTGCCATACTACTGATTAGTGATGACTTCCCTTTTTATGTTTGCTCTATCATGTAGTAGCTTCCTCATTCTCTTGCATGGTTTGGTAATGGCTGGAATCCAGCATGCCAGATGCCTGAGTGTATGGCATTGTGTCTTGTTATTTGTGATTGCATAATCCAAGCATTCCTGGCTGTGTTCATGGAATGCCTGTATAACAGGTTCTGCGGTGTGTCCCATATTTTGCACCTGCACAGGGCCTTTAATGGATTCCACATCAGTTTGGAGGGGTGCAACTTATGCTTTACACATGTTTTTCACTGTGGTTTTCTGGCCAGGGACTGTGGTCAGGATGTGTATATCCGGTGTGATTACTCTATGGTCTGGTCTTACCAGTGAGGGATACACTTCTCATCTTGCCATCCAGTACCCATGTTGCTGATTATCACATCCAGTATGCTTACCCCTCTTGTGGGAGTGGTACGTTGTTCCTGGGCATTTTGGTTTATGGATTCTAGGAACTTTTCTCCTACAGTGTTGGTGCTAGTACAATGCTCCCAATGTATGTCTGGGTATTTTCAGTCAACCAATATAATGTGGTTTAGGAGGCTTGATATATTCATGTATTCCAACATAGGCCAGGTGCAGTTTCTGGTGTTAGGATGGTAGTCTGTAGCAGGCTATAAACTGGGAAGCAGTTTTAGCCATTGTTACTTGACCATGGCTTGTCCATGCTGCTTCTTGTTGTGGTACCAACATGGGGGTGTGGTTATCCTTGACAATTACTGCTAGTTACCCTCCTTTTGTAGCTTGTTCCATGTTTTGAGGCTGTACAGCACAGTATGAGGTGTAACCTGGTAGTGTTAGGGTGCTGTTGTGAGCCTTGACCCAGTTTTCTGTTACAGGACCGATATCAACATTCTCCATACTGGGTGCATTTACACTGCATGCATCTTGCTGTTTAGACTTCTGGCATTGGGTAGCATTACATCTAGGTTCTTATCCCCTGTGGTACCTATGGAGGTGGGTTTGTGTTTTGAGCCTTACCTATTCAGGGCACGCTGTGGGTAATGACAGCCTTTGCCAGTATCCATGAGGCTTGGACTGAAAGGTACACACCACCCCTAGCAGGTGGAGCATCATGTCATGCTCAGCATGTCATCCCAGGCTGGCACACATTGGCTCCCCTTTGACTAACTGCATTACTTCAGCCAATTATTGCAATTGATCATTCCATCGTCATATTGTGGCATCATGCTTGGTGAGGGTAGGATGTTAGTCAGGGTCCTCATGTGTGCATATAGTACATGGTGTTACATTACTTAACACATGCCTCAGGTGGTGCTGCAGGGCTGCCTCTGTCGGATGCACATATTACACTCCCTGTACATGTTTGAGAGCAGGTTATGTCATTTTAGGCATCCATGTTATTATATGAGTGAGTCAGAGAGGGCTATCATTCCCAGGGTTCCTACTGAGCCTGTGTATGTGCTATGTGTTGCCTCTTTGCCAAGGCCAGGGCATACTGGGCACACCTCCTTCTGCCTACTGGGGCAGGCTCAGGTTGTTCCTCCTCTGAGTCAAGCTCGGCCTGTGATGGCCTTGGCAATGGTGGGGGGCTGTTTGGCCTGGCCCTATGCTGGTCCTGCTGCAGCTGTTTTCGCAAGATCATATTAGCAGTAGCATAGCACATACCATGACAATTTGGGTACATGCAGTTGGTGAGTACTGCAAGGCTCCACCAGATGTGTCCAGACACCGGAACCGTGACTTGAGCAGCCCAAACACATGCTCTATTACATTACGTGTTTGTGCGTGCTCCTCATTATGGCGTTCCTGTTCAGGTGTGTGTGCGTTTCTGATGAGTGTCATCAGCCACGGCTCCAGTGCATAACTTGCATCCCCCACTAGGTGTCTGTGTGGGATGTCACCATTGACAAATGTCTGGTACAGCTGCGTCAAATGCCAGATATGGGAATCATGGTAGCTCCCAGGGCAGCCAGCACACACATTCATTATTATGCCCTGGGTATCACACATGACCTGGCAGTTGATGGAGGGGAAGCCCTTGCGGTTAATGTAGGCCCTACCCCGATTACCAGCTGGTGCTTTGATGCATATGTGCGTGCAGTCTATTGCAGCCACTACCTCAGGGTATTCCGCTATTTGCTGGAAGAGACGCATATTGCTGGCCAATACCTCACGGGCATTGGGGAAATATACATGATTACTGACATGTGCTGACATGGCATCCAGGAACTAGTGCAGTACCCTGGAGGCTGATGCCTGTGATATCCCCATCATATCACCAGTTGGTCTCTGGAAGGTACCTGTTGCTAGTATTCTTAGGCCAACACATACCTTGGTTTCCACTGGGATGGGTTCCCCTCTGTTGGTTCTGTATGTGAGGCGTGGCCTGCACAGCTCGACAATTTGCTGCAGGAGGTCTCTGTCCACTCTATAGCACTCTACTATCTCCAGCTCATGTAACCCATGGTAGGTGACCCTGGGCCTGTACACTCTTCTCCGTCTCCTCACTGTGGGTTGTCTGGCACCATCTGCATTGTCACCACCCTCAGCAAGTCGCCTATGTCTCCTTATGACAGCTATGGCAGCCCCTAGCATTTCTGCTTTGAGTTCAGCTTTTTCAGTTTTCACTTCTAATAGCTTACTCCTGTCTTGCAGTGTCTCTTGAGAGATACATCCTGCACTGCTGTTTGCAGAGTTTTAAGTGCTTGGCTGAGCTACTATTCTGCTTGTGTAATTGCCTGCTTTCTAATTGTTTTCATCTGCTAGCTCCAGCAGTATTCCCTGCTAGCTTCCTACTAATTCTGTTGCTTCCTTTTTCCTTTCTGTTTCCTCAGGGGGGAGCAACGTGCATACCAGCAAAAACACGCTCACAGTGGCTTACACGCGCGCACACATGCTTACACGGTTCGGAATCTGCTTATTCGGGTTAAAACGCGTGCACACCAGCACAAACAGTCTTACAAGTCTGCCAACAGGCTCCCACATGCTCAGTCTGCCCTACACATGCGCACACTAGCACAAACAGTCTTACAAGTCTACGAACACGCTCCCACATGCTCAGTCTGCCTTACACGCGCGCACACTGTCCTATCCGCGCCTCATGGCATGCACACGTGTGCATGCACGCCCAACAAGGAACTTTGGTGTAAGTAACAGTGTACACCTTTCATTTCTTGACTTTCCCATGCTTATCTTGTGGCACTACTCTTTCCATGATCGGTGTCTGACATCTGTCATGTAACACTGACCTCCAATGAACTGCATTTCTTTCTACCATTCCCCCCTGTGATGTCACCTATCTCCTACTCTATTCCTCCCCCTTATGTATCTCTTACACTACTCAGACTGTGCTCATTTGCTATGTGACAGTGGGATTCAGTATCCTAACACTCATTTACATCAGATTGCCTACTAATGCTTAGTTACATGTCTTAGACTCAGCTTCCCCCCTTAGCAACCACTAAACGGTGGCCATGTTGCTTTTGGTCTACTGGTCCCTGCATTGTAAATCCATGTATTGCATAAAACCCACATTTGTGGGTTTATAACCTTCATTTTTATGTTTTATATAGCACAGCTTGTTTGCGCGGGGCTGCGCTGCATTTAAACACCGGCCGAAAAAGATATTTATTTCTCATATTTACATCGGGGTACCTTGCCAATGGCCACATATTTGACACATATGCACCCTTTATTTGGAGCTGACATGGCTGCATTGTGATTTTTGCAGAAACGTACTCAGTTGTCAACTAAGTACATTTCTGCAACTAAAACGGCTCTTACACGGGCTGCTTTCTGTTTCGTGGATCGCTACTCTACCTCATTTGCATGCGTTTCAGCTGCAAGTGAGTTATTTAGCATATCCACGCCCAGTCCGTGTAAGAGACGTTTTAGCTGGTCTCTTACACGGAGTTTTGGGCTGTTCCTGGATCGCGAGGCTTGCATGGAGTCTTACACATCTCTTACACTCCGTGCAAGCCTTCGTGAATCCTGCCCAATGTGTGTGTGTGTGTGTGTGTGTGTGTGTGTGTGTGTGTGTGTGTGTGTGTGTGCATATGACAAACATTCAAAATATCAAAATTAATGCCTGTAACCCACACAAAGCTGTTCAAATTGGAATGATTTGAGCACACAACACCTCCATTCACAAAGATTCAAACAAAAATAAGATTCAAACAAAAATAAAATCTACTTTTTTTGCAGGGGCAATCCTGCACCCCTACCACACCCTGCTAATTACATATCATCTCTGAGATCACAATACAGTGGGGAAAGATCCCCACTGTACCATAATTCTGCACAGTAAAAAAACTAGTACATTTTATCAGCTGTGTTTTGATCAGCTGTACCTCCTTTTTTGTAGGTCAAAAGTTCAACTTGTCAATGGGTGAATAGAATCCATATGCATATATATATATATATATATATATATATATATATCTATATACACATGTGTGTGTGTATGTGTGAGAAACACTAATTAAGTGAAACACAGGTAAAGTTGTTATCTCTTATTCAACACAATTTGGTTGTCTAATTCCATTCCTTTGTATTATGTAATCTTGTAATTTGAATATAAATTTTGCATGGGTTGTGGGGGTGCAAGGGAGGCCTGTCCACCTGCGACAACACTGCTTTATTCTGCATGCTCCTAGGTTGTGTCTTGGAGTATTTTTATTTATGTGTGAACTTTTTTTCAATTTTTTTGTCAATGTTAAAGACATTCAACATTTGTGTTTAGTTATGATAATGATATATATATATATATATATATATATATATATATATATATATATATATATATATATATATATATAGGTCCCCTTCACATGGTCAAAATTTCAGAATGTCGAAGACTACATGGCCGAGATCATATGATCGACATTCAAAATGTCAACCATGCGGAACCAGCATCTCCATACAGTGCATAATGGAAAGATTTCCATCTTCCACACTGTAGTGCAATCTCGGAGTTGGTATATTTAAGTTCCTGGGGTGTGGGGGTGGATCCCCCCCCCACAGGGGGTGCAGAGGTGTTGACCATGAGTAGTAAATCCATATATATATATATATATATATATATATATATATATATACATACATACATACACATGTTGGAATGCTGACTAGCCTAAAGGTTTATGTTCGTAACATCAATTCTACAGCATCAAAAGACCCAACATTAAAGTGCCATATACTTGTAGACTGGAACATAATAGAAATTGAGTGGGTGATTGTGCAAGATCTCGGTACACTTGGGAATGGGGTTTTGCCCTTTCTCAGCTGTAGTTTTATCTCATAGATGGCATATATAATTAACAAGGGGTAAAGCTGGTGCAGGGGGACTTTCTCCCTGCAAAACATGTATTGTCAATATTATAGTTTTTGAGCATATGGCACTTCAATGTCAACCTTTTGGCTAATCAACATTCCAACAAAGATCCATATAGAGTCACATCACAGTTTCTTTAGAAATAGAGATGCATAGAGTTTGGTTGCATTAGTGTATCTGTTACTGAAAGTGTAGTTGTTATTAGGGGTGATAGGTAGGGGAACACTATGAAGAGGACTAAGGAAAAATTATGGAAATGTATAAACCTAGTGTATTAAAGACTGTAGTAAAGCAGCAGTAGAGAGGGAGACACTAGTATTCAGAGTTCATTCTATGTATGTGCTTTTCAACTTGTCAGATGTATCCTTGTCCAATCTGATTATTGATAGCTGATTTGGATCTACTCAGTGCAGTTATTTTCTGAGGTATTTAACATCTGTTTGAGTGTTTGCATCCTAATCATTAATAAGCCAACCTTAGGCCTAAAGAGTCTTGAAAAATTATGGCCATATCTTTAACCTTTGGATCTCATAAAGGTGCTCACTTGCTAGTAGCTTGTGTGAGGTCCTCTGCCAGGCCCAATAATGAAGGAGACTGAATCCTGACCACTGACACTGGAGAGGGACATTCACTTGGAACAAAAATGGATGCATCCAGTATTTCCAGATACAGCTGTCTGTATCATGCACAGTTTCCTTAAGAGCACCCAGGGAACACAGTCTGGGGTTTGCATTTCTCTCTCTCTCTCTCTCTCTCTCTCTCTGTCTCTCTCTGTCTCTCTCTCTCTCTCCAGTGTCCCAGTGAGACTCCCCACTGGCACAGCTGTAGTGCTGATTCCTCAGCCGAGTGTCCAATCCAAGTCTTCTAGCACCGTTTCTGTGAAACCAGTACTTCATGTCCCTTCTCCAAGCAGCTGACACACTCTTACAGATTTGATTTGCGCACACACACACACACACACACACACACACACACACACACACACACACACACACACACACACACACACACACACACACACACACACACACACACACACACACACCTGGCAAAGGTTGGCACAGATTTACTAGCTATGCCCCCTTCTGCCCAGACTATAAGGTACTTACACTGCCAATGGACACTCAAAAGCCAGCTACTCTAAGGCTCTTACAAGAGTACCCAATTATACTGAGTGAAATCAATATTAATACAAATGATACTGTTCAACCAATGCAGTAAGGCTTTCAGGAGTGGCTACAGAGTCACCAAATCGATATAAGTACTCTCAAAGGTTAAAATATTCTCTAAAGGACCAGCCACAATGAAAAGTTTAAATATATTTAATAATAAATAATAAAAGTACATGAAAGTACTAAATATCTATTTACAATAAGCACCAGAGTTTCAGCCACAGGAAATATTAAAATAAGACAGATGAATGGATTTACACAGATACAGAAAGACAGTACTTAACTAATCTCACTATATTGTCCTGACCAATTTAAAGAATTACTATTTCCTGATTCACTTACTACAGCAAGGCAAGATGAAGTGGCTGAGAGATCCTTCTTTGTCAGGTTACAAAGACAGACTGCTTTAAGACTTCAGTCTCATGTAGTATTAAAACATACGTTTTGAACTGGATTACAAAATGCCATCACATACATCTGGTCACCTGACTTCCGGTTCCCATACTACCCCCTTTCCTAGCAACTGACCCAGAATCCCACACATATGTGTCAATAATACACAAACACAGAGCTTTGCTAAGATCTGTTGCAGCTTCTGGAAGTCATAAAACAATAAAACACTTCCACTCTTTCTACAGGAGCTAATAAACTATTCTCTGGCACAGACAATTCATCTCTGGCTGCAATCAGAACTGTAAGATACAATCTTTATTGCCTAAATTAAGTAATTAATTTTATACTATTTTGCAAAGTTAGTTGGAGCTGAGCTTAACCTCTTCTGTTCCAGTATCCTCATTACAACATATTCATTTCCACAGTTACAACAGTACAGTCTGGCATACATTTATATTTATTTTCTGTCCAGCAGGACACACTGTTGATACATTTCTAAAACAAGCAGTTTTACAAATACATTTTTCAACACAAGCATCTGTACAAATCAGTTTGATATACAAATGACATATAATTCTTTACAAAACTCCAGCTAGCTATACTGGCATATGTTACACATCCACTGCCCTACTACTCCTGGTATAGCTGGCAATACCTCACATTGTTACAGCTTGCTACACACAGGCTTGCTGTCACTTGCTCAAAAAAGCAAGTGCTCAAACTCCCAATAGCCTGAACACCCCTTTCTATGTAGTCCTCTTAATACCTGACCCTATAAAACAATATAACCCTACCAGAACCTAAACTATAACCCTAAAACTACCACATAGTTCCCAACATGAATCCTCTATCCCTTTTCATTAATGAAAAATATTTCATACTCCTCCACCTTCTACTAGATGGAGATATTCATCCTAATCCAGGCCCACAGCATAATAAAACCATTACACACAAAATACAAACCAAAACTACATCTCTCTCATTCTCTAAACCCACCGATTCTCTCTCTATTGCCCATCTCAATATACGAAGTATCTGTAACAAAACTAGTCAACTTCATGCCCTTCTAGAAGTCCATCAATTTGATATTTTATGTCTAACTGAAACTTGGCTAAAGCCTTCAATTTATGACAATGAAATCACCCCACCTGGTTATAACATCATTAGACTCGACCGTACTGCCAAAAAGGGAGGAGGGGTATAAAACAAAACTCCAAATTAGTACCTTAAATCTGACTCTTACCCTAGACAATAATGCTGAAGTAATCAGCTCTAAACTTCAAGTCAGTACTACTAAATCCATAAATATCATTTGTGCTTATCTCCCTCCTGGAAGTAATATCAACACCCTTCAACATATCCTTGACCTACTATCAACCAAACTCCCTCAAGAAACACTAGTCTTAGGAGACTTTAACATAGATTGGCATTCCTGTAACAGTACTAACCCCACTTCCCATATCAACCTATATGGCTTCAAACAACTCATTAATAGTCCCACTAGAACTAATAAAACCAATAATACTGAAACCACATTAGACTGGATTCTTACTAATACTCCCTTACAAACCTACAACTCAGGCATCCTTCCAGATGATCTTAGTGACCACTCTCTAACCTATATCATTAGATACAAAACTAACCTAACCTTACCTACCACTTACAAAACTCTACATACAAAAAAACATTTTAACTCTGCAGAATTTCTAGCTGAACTAATACATTGTAATTGGGCCCCACTAAAACATCTCCCACTTAATGAAGCAGTTGAATACTTCAATTTTACATTCCTATCTATCCTAGATCACCATGCCCCAAGCCATACCATTAGAACCAAAACTAAAGCAGCACCCTGGTTAACCAAGAATACGAAGCAAAAAATTATTCTCAGAAATAAATCCTGGAATAAATGGCGGTCTACTAAAAACCAAACTGACCACCAAAACTGTAGGGAGCTGAGAAACAGCACCAAAAAAGCTATTCTGACAGATAAAAAGAACTATTACTTTCAATTACAGGAAAAACACCATAAAAGAACCTAAAAAATTCTGGACTAGTATTAATAATCTTCTATCCCCAGGCCAAGCAATCATACCGAACCCTCAGGATTCTGACCCAGATAATCCCACACAAATAGCCAATGACTTCAACTCTTTCTTCACCAATGCCATCCAAACTCTTGCAAACCACCTTTCTCCTGACACTTCTAAACTACTCTCACCTAGTTTAAAAACTACTTTTCCTCCCCTTCACCTACAACCTGTATCTACCTCCTATATCCAATCTCTACTCCAAAAACTAAAACCTACCACCCCATCTGCAGACAAGCTTCCTGCAGAATACCTGCAAATAGGAGCCAAAGCCACTGCCTATCCCATTGCCATCCTAATAAATAGATCTATAAAGGAGGGTATTGTCCCTTCTATCTGGAAGATATCCCATATAATTCCCCTACACAAAGGGGGCAAGTCTAATGACTTCTCTAACTTTCGTCCCATAGCACTCTTATCACCCATAGCTAAAATCATGGAAAAATGTATCCATAAACAACTACTAAACCACCTTCTCCATAATAACCTACTTGCCAATAGTCAACATGGATTCAGACCTTCCCACAGCACCACTACTGCATTACTCTCCTTTACCAACTCCATCAACTATAACCGCAACATCAATAATCTCTCATCTTCTCTCTTCATAGACCTCTCTAAAGCCTTTGACATGGTTAATCATAAACTTCTTCTGTACATACTAAAATTTCATGCACTCGATCCCTCCTCCTTAACTTGGTTTACTTCTTATCTTGAAAATCGTCAGCAGGCAGTACTCTGGAAAAGTTCACTATCTACCCTCCTTCCTATCTCTATAGGAGTACCTCAAGGGTCTATCCTAGGCCCACTTCTATTTTCTATCTTTATTAATGACCTCCAATCAGCTATCCCTAACACCACTTGCATACAATATGCAGATGATTCCACTATAATCTGCACTGCTTCTTCTCAAGCTGAACTCCAACCTCTTACCCAAAAAAACTTTACCACTGTTGAACAGTGGTTCTCTGACCGTTGTCTACTCCTTAACCCCAAGAAAACCAAATTACTACTGTTCTCACCTACCCGTAAATCTACTTCCCTAAACTTCTCTATTACTTCCACTGATTACACTCATATTACTCCTGATTCTTCTACAAAACTACTAGGTATTACGATTGACAATAATCTTAACTTTGATTGTCACATCAACAACACAATAAAAGTAGTTAACAAAAAGATTGGATCCCTTTACAGAATCAAATCCTTCCTTACACCTGAAGCCGGACCACCTTAGCCCAATCTCACCTCCTCTCTACCCTTCTATATGCTTCCCCTATTTACACTAATCTCTCTAAAAGTAACCTTAAGAAACTTGCTTCATCTTACCATAATATTGCTCGATTTGCCACAGGATCCCAGTTTAGAACACACCACTGCCTGAACTTAAAACAACTACACTGGCTTGAACTTCCTAACAAGCTCATTTATCAACAGCTCTTAACAGCTCACAACATTCTATATCAACCATCCAAAACACCAATACTCTCTAACCTCCTTACTCCCTACTATAACCTGAAACAATTACGTTCTTCAGATAAACTACTAGTTAATAGTACCAAACCCAATAATGCTGCAGGACATTGCCTTTTTTCCAACTCAGTTGGCAAAATGTGGAACAAACTTCCACCCAATATCTCATCTTTGTCCACTCTTTCACTCTTTAAAAGACAACTGAGAATCCATCTTAATAAACACTGGCTTTGCTCCTGTACCAACCCTGATTAACCTCTCTTCTTCCTTTCCTCTACCACAATACTTCCTTCTCTCTTTACTACATCATGACTGATCCCTACTGACATAACATCTTTGTGGATATAACTTATCTCATATATACTTTATATAAACAAAAAAAAAAAAACAAAAAACAAAAAAAACTATTTTTGACATAGATATTAGTAAGACTATGTATTATTTACACTGCGTTTTGATTTTACCTATACGAAAGTCTTTTTATCTTTTATGCTCAATTTTTGTTTTGTTTTGCTTTGTTATTTTTTGTATTCACTAATCTTGTTATAACCGTTGGAGCTTTTCTCCCCGGGCCTCCACTGAAAATGGACATATATCCAGCTGGACTAGCCCGGTCAACAAATGTAAAATAAAATAAATAAAAATAAAATAATCTCCACTCCCTCTTCCTAAACCTAAAGTCCCAAATCATTCCCTAAACCTAAAACTACAATTCCCCCTCCATAAAACTAAATTCTGTTATTTCTCCTTAACCTTAAAATCCCATTCATGATCCTTAACTCTTCCTACTCACTAACCCTAAAATCTCCCTCTCTGTATCTAAGGATAAACTGACCTTCATATTCTGTAAGCCTTAAATCCACCCCCTGCTCTCTCCACATGGCTGCTTGTTTGAACTCATATTCTAGTTTGAGCATAGTCCCTGCTTTGAAGCAGTGGTTTTCGGGTACTTGGAACATGCGCACATATATTCCTTTAACCTTCTGTTTTTGAGAAACATTAAAAGAGGGTGGCACAAATATATTCATATTTAACTGTTAAAGATCTCTTAGAGCCATTTCAATGTGGTTTCAGGAGAAGAAATGGCAGAGACAGTTCTTACTGGACAAGGAAATTGCTGCCTTTAAGGCAGAGATCAGTGTTGCTTTTCAGCTGCATCTGACACCATGGACTTCTTACTGGACAAGGAAATTACTGCATTTATGACAGAGATCATTGTTGCTTTTCAGCTGCATCTGACACCATGCCCTTGGTTTCATTTGCAGATCTGATGTAGATGACTTGGTTTCACTTGCAGTCTGCTGTGGACCTTCTTCCACAGTACATTATTGATTACTTCTTATTTTATTTTATTGTATTTTCAATTGACAACCAGCCTTGAGCACTGATGTCAATGGATCATTTTTGGGTTCATCCCAGTATTAAACACCAGCAAAAGTAGAAACAAAATCTATATTGTAGACATTTTGGTAGGGAAATTCAGTTGATTATGTTCAGATATCAGTGAATGCAAAAGAAGTTACAGTGTAGTACAAACATATGAATAACATGCAATGGTAATGTTCTTTAACAATCAGTTTATTTACAGGGATATCAAACTGTGCATTTGAGAATGTTTATGTGACTGAAGTTGATATGAGTGCCTGACTAAAATGGAGTATGACTTAGTACAATGGTAGGTGATGATGTTGTATGGATGTAGTACACTTAGAGAAGGAAGAGGATGGATACTATGGAAACATTGGATGTGTGAGAAGTTGGAAGAATATGAGTGCTAGTGAAGGGGGTGAGAGATCTGGAATGGATTTTGAGTAAAAAAGAAAAGGATTGGAGTAAGCAAATGTCATATTTAAGAAGCTGTGATAAGAGTAGATTGGTATAACTAGACAGAGCAGGCAATTATGTAAGAAGGGATATTCTAGGGGATGGTGTGAGAGCTGGCAAGTGATACCATTGTTTTGGATAAGTCTCGTTTTTTAGTTTAAAGCAAAACTTACTGAATGGGATATAACTAATGAGGGGATGGATTGCCATGTTTTGGATCGAGAATTAAAAAGTTGTCATTTTTGTGGAGATTGCTTTGTGCTGGCGGGGGTTGGTGGTCATGGCTGGAAGCCATCAATGATTATATGCTCTAAGGAAAATTTTCTGGTGGAGTCTGATTACAAAAATGGAAATTTTACACTGAGTAGTTTGTGTATACAGTGGATATAAAAAGTGTACACACCCCTGTTAAAATGCCAGGTTTTTGTGATATAAAAAATGAGACCACAATAAATCATTTCAAAACTTTTCCTGCCTTTAATGTGACCTATAACCTGTACAACTCAATTGAAAAACAAATCTGTTAGGGGAAAAATATAAAAAATAAAAACATACAATTTGCTGGATATATAAGTGTGCACACTAGGGTCACCAGCTGTCCCACTTTGCGAGGGACAGTCCCTCTTTGGGCAGCTGTTCCCTGACAAAAAATATTAAAAATGGCAAATGTCCTGAGATTGTAGGACATAATTATGTCCTTTAATGTATGTAATAGTTGCATAAAACCGTTATTCTGTATCTAAAATACCCAAATGTTATAAGAAACAGAATAAGCAACTAAAATGTTACAAGAATAAGCTATTATTTAGGAAAAAAAGTTGAGTTCTATCCTTTGTACTGACCGTGGGTATGTATCGGCCTGTAAAATCTGATGTTTGTCCCGAAAATGTCCCACTTTGGCCATTTGAAAAGGCAGCAACCCTAGTGCATACCCTTAAACTAATACTTTGTTGAAGCACCTTTTGATTTAAATACAGCATTCAGTCTTCTTGGGTACACACCTGCCATCAATTAAAGAGACTCTGATTATCCCCAAATAAAGTTCAGCTGTCCTAGTAGGATTTTCCTGACATTTACTCAGTTGCCTGCAACAGCAAAAGCCAGGGTTCACAGAGAGCTTACAAAGCATCAAAGAGATCTCATTGTTGAAAGGTACCAGTCAGGAGAAGGGTACAAAAAAATTTCCACAGCATTGGATATACCATGGAACACAGAGAAGACAGTCATCAAAAAGTGGAGAAAATATGGGACATCAATGACGTTGCAAAGAACTGGACATCCCTCCAAGACTGATGACAAGACAAGATGAAAACTGGTCAGGGAGGCTGCCAAGAAACCTACAGCAACACTGAAGGAGTTGCAGGAATTTCTGTCAAGTACTGGTTGTGTACTGCATGTGACAACAATCTCCCATATTCTCCATAGGTCTGGACTATGGACTAGGGTTGTAAGACAGAAGCCTTTTCTTACACAGTAAAACATCCAGGCCTGGCTAAAATTGCAAAACAATACATCAAGTCTCCCAAAAGCATGTGGGAAAATGTGTTATGGTCTGATGAGACCAAGGTTGAACTTTCAAGCCACAATTCCAAAAGGTATGTTTGGCGCAAAAACAACAATTTGCATCACCAAAAGAACACCATCCCCACGGTGAAGCATGGCGGTGGCAGTATCATGCTTTGGGGTTGCTTTTCTTCAGCTGGAATTGTGGCTTTAGTCAAGATGGAGGGAAGTATGAACAGTTCCAAATATCAGTCACTTTTGGCCCAAAACCTTCAGGTGTCCGCTAGAAAGCTGAAGATGAAGAGGAATTTCACGTTTCAACATGACAATGACCCCAAGTATACATCCAAATCAACAAAAGAATGGCTTTACCAGAAGAAAATTAAAGTTTTAGAATGGCCCAGCCAGACCCCAGACCTAAATCCAATAGAAAATCTGTGGGGTGACCTGAAGAGTTCTGTGCACAAGTGATGTCATCGCAATCTGACAGATTTGGAATGTTTTTGCAAGGAAGAGTGGGCAAATATTGCCAAGTCAAGATGTGCCATGCTGATAGACTCCTACCCAAGAAGACTGAATGCTGTAATTAAATCAAAAGGTGCTTCAACAAAGTATTAGTTTAAGGGTGTGCACACACAGCAAAGTATTAGTTTAAGGGTGTGCACAATAATGCAACCAGCATATTGTACATTTTTTATTTTTTTATATATTTTTTCCCTAACAGATTTGTTTGTTTTTCAATTGAATTTTACAGGTTATAGGTCACATTAAAGGAAGGAAAAGTTTTGAAATGATTTATTGTAGTCTCATTGTTTATATCATAAAAACCTGGCATTTTAACAGGGGTGTGTACACTTCTCATATCCACTGAAATGGTCTTAGTAACAGTGACGCATAGTGCTGAACCAGTAGCCAATTATCTTTGAAGAGTATGGATGCAACAGTGGAATTCTTTGAGTGACAAAGTTGTGGTGAATCTACATATGTTGTTTGAGGTGGATCAGATGGAAGTAAAGTTCTTTTTTGAGGTGCCAGATAAAAAAAGAAGACCACGTTCTAATTCAGGGAGAAGTATGCCTATTGCCATTCTAGCAACTGGGAATAGAATGTCAGATATTTTTTGGCCCATTACTATTGAAGATTTACTTACACTTTTGTAATTTGAATTTAGTTTTTAAAGTTCAAAGTCTAACCAAATGCCCAGATATCTGAATTTGACAACTTTTTGCAAGGTTTTTGACTTATTCATTTGAATAGATCACTTATGAAGAGCTTTTTATAATTGATCACAAAGAGCAAGGCTTTATTTTTCTAGTGTTAAGTAAACAATAGTGACTGTGCAGCCATTTAAGAGAGAACAGTAGGTCATGTTCTAGGCTATTTTTTAAATTTTGCTGGAGAGAAGCCATTTCTATGAATAGTCATATCATCAGTGTAAAGGAAGATGTAATGTTGGAAAATGACTGCATGCATTTATAGATGAAGAAGACGAATAATGTTGGAGAAGACTGAACTTTAAGGTATTGTTTTCTGCAAGTGGGCTACAAGAAAGAAGTTGAAGTCAACTTGTTTTTTAAGTATCTGTCGTGAAAAAAGGATCTGAACCAGTAGAGGACTACTGGTTTGTCTCTTTGCAAAGATAAGGATGATTTGTGGTCCACTCCACTGAATGTTTTATTAAGGTTAGTGACATGGATGTGAATAAATCTCTAGTCATGTTCTGTGAGATAGCATCAACTAGTATTCACAGGTGATACTACTCCTCCCTGCTGAGAAACCATATTGCCAGGGGGATAAGACAGAGTGCATATTTAGAAACATGGTTGCAGATTAAAACTTCTAGGACTATGGCCAGGTGTGGAAGAATTTAAATTGGTTGAAAGTCATTGGTGGGGTTGAGGATGGCAATTTTGGGCAGAGGTTTGACCATAGCATTTTAATATTCAGAACATAATTCCAGTTGTAAGATAAAGGTAGTTGAAGTATTTGAGCATATGTAGAATGTCATCCTGGGAGAGAACAATCAACCAGGGATTGAGGGCATCAGGTTCTGGATGGACATCAGTAGGAATTTTATATAGAAGGGTTTCAATATCTTTGGATATTATTGCCTTCAAGGAGAAATGAGTGAATATGTGAGGGTTTTTTCTGAGGGGGTGTATGGAGTAGAGGTGCAGGCAGAGAGACTGGGAATGTTGTCAATTTGGCTAGATAGTCAAATGCAGGCAGGGGACTTGCAGAGGAGGGGATGCAGTCATAAGATAAGAAGGGTTTTTTTTCTGTGTGGACTTTCCAGTTATTTGGTTTACTATATTTCAGAATGTTTAGAGAATCTCAGAGTGAGTTTTAAGTGGCTTATAGAAAGGTGGCTTTGTAACTTTTTGCTACTTTATTAAGCTGGGTTTCTTAGAAGTACAAATCATTGTCATTTATTTAAGGATGGAGAGGATTCCCATTGATGCCAAAACTAGTATCTCAGTTTGAACAAGATGGTGAGTTCTTTCGTGACCAATTGTTTAGTATGTTTTAATATAAATCTTGTCATTTAGAGTAAGAATTCATCTTGGAACTGAAGTAAAGTATTATTAATAGTAGTGTCTAGGCTGAATGTGCCTTGTAGATGTAGAAGAGGATCCAAGTTTGTGTGTGAAATATTTCTGGAAAGCTTTAATATTTTATCCCAATTTATGTCTGAAAGTGATTAGTGAGTGGATGTATTACTTGTAGGCCCTTTTGAAGTGAATGTGATAGGGCAGTTGTCACTAAATGAAGGGGTAATTTGCTGAGGTTAGAAATCCAAGTTGGGATGTCTATTATTATCACATCTAGGAAGGAGCAATTGATTCCTTGCTCTAAAGTGTGGTATCATGCTTTCTGTGACCACTTGGGTTACACCATTAGAAGTAAAAAAGTTGAAAATGTCTACATTTGTAGTTTCAAAAGGTTGATGTGGAAGTCTTGTAGTGTTAAAACATAATTCGTGTGGTTAGCTACTTTGAAAATATCATCAACGAGTTTGGATAATTAGTTGTGGTTGAGGGTGAGGAGATAGTCATGTGTGAGTATAAGTGCTTCTTAGTATTCATCTTAATGGGCGATAGCTGATCAGTTTTGGATATGGTCATTTATATAAGTGTTTTGATTGTTGATTTTTATGGGAATGCTATCAACAGATAAAGAATTCCTCTGTATACCTAGTCTAGCACTGAAAATATAGTTATAACCTTTAAGGTGAAAGGCTAAATTTGGTGTTATGGATTTTAGTCAGGAGTGAATTGTAGCTAGCATATCTGGCTTTCATATGAATGCACGGATTTGCTCCAGTTCATTTAAGATGCTGCCTAAATTAATTACACCCACTGAAAGCTGTAAGGTTAATATAGTGTAGAATGTGACATCACGATTATCCACCAACACTTAACATTTTCCTTTTATAATACTTGTCTTACATCTTCTACACTGGCTATCAACAGAGCTTAGATATTCTTTTAAAGTGACAAGTTGCACCTACTGAGCCATACTTGAGGTGAGCATACCTACATAAAGGACATGTTAGTAACTTGAAAACCATCTTTGCTGCTCTGCTCATTCTGTGTTAGTGACTCATAGGCATCACCTGGAGGATACCACACTCAATGTCTTTTCCTTATCATTTTTCTTACCTGAGGAATTCACTTCCACACTGACTGTAGTTGGAACACTCCCTCAAACTCTTTAAGAGGTCCCTAAAGATGTTTTTATTTCAAGTGTCATTTTTCTAGTTTTCTAAACTATTCTTTAGCTTATTATGTTCAGCCTTTTACTGGTTTACTGACTTTCATCACCCTTTTACAGGTTGAGTGACTTTCATCTTTTGCTATGAAAGAAAAATAATATATAATATGCTTCTGTTGTATTTCTTAATATTTTGGCTGATTTAAGTCTAGCATTTGGCTCGATAAATAAACTGATTTGAAATAATGCAGCACTGTGGCACAGTGCAGACAACCCAGGTTTGATTAGTAGCTCATGTATCTAAGATGTTGGCAGGGGAGGACACACAGAACACAGTGCAATTAAATTGCACTTTTGCAGGCCAAAGAAACAATCATGATATGCATCCTAAGGGTGGGCAGGGTGGCTAGACAATGTCTGCTCCATGTAGAAGTAAAGAATAGTTTTCTGTGGTCCACCCATTGCACATTCCATCCACAGGGCATTACAGGGGTATACACTGGGTGGGGGAAAAGGTAGGTAAACCCACCTGTTAGTAGTATAACAAGGACCTGGGAAACCTGATCTTCTCATTTGTCCCAACCTGTATTAGAGCAAGTCTGGTGAGACCAAGATGAGCAGGTGGGCTTAGCAACTGAGAAAATATGGTGTGTGTGTGGGGGGGGGTCACCTGACCGTCATCTGCAGAGTACAATTGGTGAGTCAAAAAATGAACTGAAGTGAATTTGGGGACACATAATACTGAAGATGAGGCAAGGAAAGTGGTGAGTTGGAGAACAATTCAGTGTGAGGGTACTTTGTAAAAAGACAGGAACCATAGTGACCTACTCAGAGATGCTTTCTGAGTAAAAAAAATATCTAAAGGGTTTGTAAAGTATGATTGCATATTAAATAATACTTGGTTGAAGGGGTACATAGAAAGAACATGGGTTCTATGCCAGGGGCTGCCTGCATCTAAGATCTATCTGGGAACATTTGCAAAAATCAAAATTGGAAAAATACATTAAAAGAAGGAATAAACAAGTAAAATGTTAACAAATTAAATATAATATAAGTGAGCAGTATGAGTAATACATGACATGTCACAGAGTGTTTTTTATAAAATAAGCATAATGTATTACTAGAAAAAAATGAATGTAATACAGCTGGGTATATATATTTGGGATCCGTATGGATCACCGAAAGACAACATAACCAAAAGAGATTCGGCCGGGCATACTTGCACGTAAGTGCTTTTCACCGAAAAGCACTTTCGCGTAAGTATGCCTGTTGCAGAGATCGCACTACAGTGGGATAAGGGAAAATACCCTTTTCCCCACTGTAGTGCAACCTTAGAGTGAGAATATTTAAGTAGGGGAGTGTGTGGGGTGCAGGGGCGCTTGCCCACCTGCAAAAACATAAAAGTAATGTTTTATTATTTTTTTTAAACACACTTTAACGAAAGCGATTTTTTGGTGAAAGCGCTTTCGTTAAAGTGTGTTCCGTGATTGTGGATTCGGACTATTGAACTTTCGTTCAATAGTCCTAGATCCATATATTTAAATATGCTAGTTCCTGTGATTTACCATGCTTTTCTGCTAAACATGCTCTAGTTGACATATATTTGGATTTCTTTGACTGATCTATATATAACCTTCAGATTATGCTTGCGTGGATTGTATCACACCTTCTGCAGTCTTTAAAGTATATTGTACAAATGGATTCTGAAAATGCCTTGCATTAATTTGTTGTCTGTTTCTTCTTGCACTTGTTGACTAAATATGGATTTTTTGGAATTTCCTCCATCCATACTTTACTGCTAAAAGTTCATTATATGTCTGAACATATCTTTTCTGTGTATCTGTAAACACTCTTGAGCAATAATCATCGATCAACAGGAATAGTCTTTTGTGGGGTTACAGCTCCAATGGCATTTTGAATGTCGTGTACTTGCAAAACAATGAACTTATTCATATAACAATATTTTAACAATGACACTTCTTTAGATAGTCTTTTAGGTGGTGGTGCTACGGTAGCGTTGTCACCTCACAGCAAGACGTTGTGCCATTTGATTCCCAGCTAGAGCGTCTTCTGTGTGGAAACATGTGTGAATGGGCATACCTTCATTGAAGGTTGTGCGTCAGGGCTGGCAAACTCGGCACGTAAAAAATCTACTGCCAAGCATTAGCGGACCGGAGTTCCGCTGTGGTGACCCCTAACCGGGAAAAAGCCGAAAGACACAAACAAAACTTCTTTAGCAAGTCTTTTCTGCATTTCAAAACTCATTGTCTCTCTTTTCCAGGATGCCAAAGATTGCACCTTGTTCAAACAGCTTTTTAAAGGCATAATATGTCAGGCATTTTACATATAGGAATAACAAAACTAAGTAAAGAAGCTGAGAGGTGACCACGGGAACATAAACTTCAGTTCTTCTTACCACTGGATGCAATAGTGGTCAACTAATCCATAAAAAATAACTGCTGCAAGCCGTAAAAACTCTGTATGAAATAAAGAATTTAATATACCATGCTACAAGTATGCACTTTCACAAATGCTTCATCAGACCATTAAAATTCAAAAACACATTCAGTTAGAGCTTTTTATACAAAACAGTCACATGTTGTTAATTAATTCAATCCAATTACAGATTCAAAGTTGCATCCTAGCTAAAGCCATCACTATGTACTTCCTAAGGTTAAAAAATGGGCTATATCCTGGGAAAACATGTCCATAACATAAAAAATGATATGATATTAAAATGTCCACAATATATAATACACACCTTCGTGAAGGAATCATATAAAAATAAGATAGAATGTATATCCTAGTAATATTGACATACAAAACTCATCAGATATCTAACTCTGTCTTAATTACCTCAATATTTATAAGTTTTAATTGATGTGTGGATGTGGATATCCAGACCCATTTGCAAAATACCTGACCATAATCAATACATTTTGATCCGCATCAGACAACCGCTAAAAAGCGTGATGTCTGATGCTGCATACAAATGGCTCCTATAACAACCGACCGTCTAAAACACATTAACATCTACAATGTATGGCTCTATACTTGTATGCAAAAGTGATATATATCAATGAAAATTACTAAATAAGAAACACATTTTGAAATACTATAGTAATTCCAAAATATGGAGTGCAAAATATATAAAAATACATGCAAGTAATAACCAGTTAATACAAAAACCATCAAAAGTAAAACAAAATAACCTCAGGAATAATGATATAAAATATAAAATGTAGAAACGCCAATGAAGCGGCTCTGCATAACCCTCATGCTTCAATATTATAATGAAAACATTGATTTCTGGGCAAAAAATGTATTAATTTCTGGGCCAAGAATATATAATTCTAAACAATCAATGGGAATATGCTAGAGCTTTTATATTAAGATAAAATAAAACTATGTATATAAAAATTAATATAACATACAATCTTGTAGTTATGTGGTATACTTGGTGTAAGAAACGGAAGAAATTAATAGATATTAAATTTCATCATCATGTCCTACTAATGATAGCTTTAAAACCGAGCTACTAATTATCATATTAACATTATAAGTGCTAAGCTAAAAATTCTACTGACAGACATATAAACTAAATATCAATAACCAAGCCATAATACACTTAAATATAGATGTAACAAAATAAAATAGAGTAGAAAACATATGTGAATGTAATAGAACTATCTAACTGTAATACGTCTGGCTTTAAGTATGGGTTTAATGGAGGCTCGTTCATTTAACCCTTTACCTTTGTCTGCCCTTAATCTCATAATCTAATTGATCTCTTTCTTCTCTGTATGATTATGTATATCACCTCCTCTAGCTGAGGGTACATTATGATCAATGGCCATAAAGGTAAAAGTGTGGTCTTGACCTACAGTTGCAACATATTTGACCAAAGCATTGGTTAAATGTTTGATCCTAATAGCATATAGATGTTCACATATCCTAGTACGAAATGACCTATCAGTTTTGCCAATTTAATAAGACTGGCATTGTTGGCAAGAAGCTAAATATACTATATGAGAGGTGCTGCAACTAGCTGAAACATGAAATCTGTATATCTGGCCATTGTCTGGGTGCATAAAACCATGACCTGGCTCAATGTACATACAATAATTACACTTGCCACATGGATAAGTACCAGTATGTGAAGCTGTAACAGCCTTGCCCAAAGTGTTGCAAAGTAGTCTTCTAAGATTAGGTTTGTTTTTATATAAGAAACAAGGTTTCTCCCCTACAATGTTTAAAATATCATGGTCCATGGTAAGTATACGCCAATGGTTATTGATTAACCCCCTTATCTCTTGCACATCACTGGTAAAGAACATGGATATTTTTGTAACATGTGATGCCCTGTCTACATGTTGATTGTTGGAATGAACTTGTGCAGAAAAATAGGGCACTGCTCTTTCTTCCCTCAGAGTATTAACACTTTCTAGTCCTGTCTTAATTTCATATTCTCTATAACCACGTTTCAAAAGCCTATGTTTAAATAAAGAAGAAAGCACCTCTCATATAGTATATTTAGCTGCAGTTAGATAGTTCTATTGCCTTCACATATGTTTTCTACTCTATTTTATTTTGTTACATCTATATTTAAGTGTATTATGGCTTGGTTATTGATATTTAATTTATATGTCTGTCAGTAGAATTTTTAGCTTAGCACTTATAATGTTAATATGATAATTAGTAGCTCGGTTTTAAAGCTATTATTAGTAGGACATGATGAAATTTAATATCTATTAATTTCTTCTGTTTCTTACACCGAGTATACCACATAACTACAAGATTGTATGTTATATTAATTTTTATATACATAGTTTTATTTTATCTTAATATAAAGGCTCTAGCATATTCCCATTGAGTGTTTAGAATTATATATTCTTGGCCCAGAATTTAATACATTTTTTGCCCAGAAATCAATGTTTTCATTATAATATTGAAGCATGAGGGTTATGCAGAGCCGCTTCATTGGCGTTTCTACATTTTATATTTGATATCATTATTCCTGAGGTTATTTTGTTTTACTTTTGATGAGTTTTGTATTAATTGGTTATTACTTGCATGTATTTTTATATATTTTGTACTCCATATTTTGGAATTACTATAGTATTTCAAAATGTGTTTCTTATTTAGTAATTTTTATTGATATATATCACTTTTGCATACAAGTATAGAGCCATACATTATAGATGTTAATGTGTTTTAGACGGTTGGTGGTTATAGGAGCCGTTTGTATGCAGCATCAGACATCATGCTTTTTAGCAGATGTCTGATGCAGATCGAAATGTATTGATTATGGTCAGGTATTTCGCAAACGGGTCTGGATATCCACATCCACACATCAATTAAAACTTATAAATATTGAGGTAATTAAGACAGAGTTAGATATCTGATGAGTTTTGTATGTCAATATTACTACGATATACATTCTATCTTATTTTTATTTGATTCCTTCACAAAGGCGTGTATTATATATTGTGGACATTTTAATATCATATCATTTTTTTATGTTTTGGACATGTTTTTCCAGGATATAGCCCATTTTTTAACCTTAGGAAGTATATAGTGATGGCTTTAGCTAGGATGCAACTTTAAATCTGTAATTGGATTGAATTAATTAACTTAACATGTGACTGTTTTGTATAAAAAGCTCTAATTGAATGTGTTTTTGAATTGTAACGGTCTAATGAAGCATTTGTGAAAGCGCTTACTTGTAACATGCTATATTAAATTCTTTATTTCATTCGGAGTTTTTACGGCTTGCAGCAGTTATTTTTTATGGATTAGTTGACCACTGTTGCATCCAGTGGTAAGAAGAATTGAAGTTTATGTTTCCGTGGTCACCTCTCAGCTTCTTTACTTAGTTTTTGTTATTCCTTTTTACACCCCCAGCTGAGAGGTGTTTGTTCCGCTGGGAGCTTCTATGCAACATTTTACATATAGGCTTTTCAAGAAACTCTCCCATTCCTAGAAGCCCTTGTGATGCTTGCTTGTTTTCTGGGTTTGTCATTTTCAGAAGTTACACATACTTTTTCTGTATTAAGTTTCAGTCTCTCTGGCATTATAATATGAACCATATATTTCCAATGTGCCACTTCCATTTGGAATTTTGTCTTATTTATCTTTAAATTACGCAGTGTTACAGTTACAGTGCTTTGTTTAGCAGTTTTCTCTTGTCATGCTCATTTCTTGTCTGAACCAACATTCATGTATCATCAATTATGTTTACAAAACCTTCCAAACCTTCAGTTATTCGTGCTGCATCTCTTTTGAATGTATCTGTTGCTGATGAAATACCAAACTGAAGTCAAAACATCTACACATTTTCAGTGGTGTATAAAATATATAGTTTGGAACTTTTTTCATATAGTTTTGCTGCCACATATCCTGGTACGCATATAGATTTTACAGAGAAAAGAGCTAGAATTTGGCATTGTGGAAAGCACTTTTCAAGTGTAAGCAGGTGGCAATATCCTTGATTAATCACTTTCTTCAAATCTTGGAGATGAAAGCAAAAGATAACTGTCTTACTACATAATGGCATCAATACTAGTCAAACATTTTTGTTGTCTGAAATTGATTCTTAATGACCTCTAAGCTTTCCATTATTTTAAAGCTATGCTTAGGTCTGCTACTGAGAGAAAGGTCTCACTCAGACTCTGTCAAAGACTGCTGTGAGGAAAAGATTAGTTTGATTTTCTTATATTTCTTTCTTGTAGATTGCATTGCTTCATTGCTTTCTGTATTGTATATTGTGGTATATTTTCATTACATTGTGTTTTAATTGTGGTCTACTTTCAGTTGCTTATTTAAACTAGTAAAGACACCAGAGCTATGTCTTTTGTGGGTCACATAGAAATTACAACAGCCCAGTTGAGGTTAGTTACATATGAACTGAAGGAGGGTCTGGAAACTAAACCTTGCATTTAATGGGTAAAGTAAAACCTTGTGCAGACTCTGCCATAGACTGCTGTGAGGGAAAGGTTAGTTTGATTTTTTATATTGCTTTCTTGTATTGCTTCATTGCTTATTCTAAACTGTATTGTATATTGTGGTGTATTTTCATTACACTGTGCTTTAATTGTATTCTGCTTTCAATTACATAATTAAACCAGGAAAAAGACCAGAGCTGTGTCCTTTGTGAGTCACACAGAAATTAGAACTGGTCAGTTAAGGTTAATTACCTGTGAACTGCAGATGGAGCTAGGAGCAAACCTTGTATTTAAGGGTAAAATAAAACATTTCAAGGCTTTACAGGAAAAGTTCACTCAGACTCTGCCACAGACTGCTGAGAGGGAAAGGTTAGTTTGTTTTTCTTATACTTATTTCTTATAATTTGTATTGCTTCATTGCCTTCTTCTGTTTTGTATATTATGGTGTATTTTCATTATACTCTGTTATAATTGTAGTTTTCTTTCCACTGCATATTTAAACTAGGAAATAGATGAGAGGTGTGTCTTTTGTGAGTCACACAGAAATCATCTGTCTCTCTAAATGCCCACCCCTTATTTTAATTTGACCACATATTTCCTATCCCTCGCTATCCTCTTTCATTGGCTATTGTCAGTGAGCATGAACTTATCACTTTGTGAAGCTACTCCACTTCAGCCATTTAAATTTTTTGGCTCTCGCACTGTATTCCATATAGCCAGAATACTAAGTGCCCACCCTGTCCAATCTATCCTGGTCTTTTAAAATTAGTGGCTCTCACCTTAGATTGCTAAACCTTGAGTTACCACCACTTTCATAGCTAACTGCTTAGTGCATACTGCATTTTTTATGAGAATAACCCATTTTTCCATCTTACCTTTAAAATCTGCAACATGTAGTTGAAGACAGCCAATTACTGGAGAGCTCATATTCTGCCACTCAGTAGTCATCTTGAGAGTAGTGCTTCTCCTTTGCTAATGGTGAGAGAAGGAGCACAGGGGCATTGTTTTTTGGAGACTGCTGATCACCAAAAAGCCTGATAACTGCTGCATAGTTGCCAGCTTAGAATTTATGCTACTGTTTTGCTTCTGGCAAGAGAAGGAGGAGTGGGCATTGATTACTGACTACCTGTGACTGGACAGATTTCTATTCAAGGCATCTACCAGGAAAGGGATACAACAAGGTTACAGACCCCTACATCATCTGGGACAAGACTGTTGATCACCACAGAGTCTGTGGCCTGCTTCCCATCTTTCAATTGGTACTACTGCTTGCCTCTGGTAAGAGAAGAAGCAAAAGGGCATTGTAACTCAGAAGTGTGAAGCTATGGTGAGACAAGCACAAGTAGTAGCTAGGAAGTATCCAGTTAGGTGAATCCCCGGTATTCATCATTCTTGAAGAAGCTAATGCTTTCTTTTAAGTTAGTAGTACTTGATTAGCTGCTGTCTAACCTAACTTTAGAATATTTCCCTAAATATTTCATCCATAAATCATCAGGGTCTGCTTTAGTAGTTTCCCCTCAAGTGTCTGACAGTGCCTTGTATTGACACAGGCACCATAAGTTGACATTTTTCCTGCTAAAACACCCTTGAAATTTTACCATTACCTACTTGCACACAAGGCAACTAGTTTGCAATGACAAGCACTGGCCCCAGAGTTGCAAACCAGGTATTTCTGACTTTACATTATATTCTCACCACAACCATGTAATCAATAAAAAAGGGCCTGTTGCCATGGATATGATCTTTTCCACTATTTCCATTACCAGCTTGGTGGATATGGGCATGCTAAAGCAATGTAGAAATTGCCTCATTTTTAATGAAACAAACAAATTGATAAGGTATATGAGAGATGCCTTTACACAATGTCATTGTAGGCAAAGCTCTTACATAAAAGACTACTAACATCAATCAGGTTGTCAGTAGTATACATGCTACACTCATCACACATAGGACAAAGCAGACACATTTATTTATTTATTTATTTTATTATTTATTTATTTTACATTTGTTGACTGGAATAGTCCGACTGGATACATGTCCATTTCCAGCGGATGCCCGGGGAGAAAAGTTCCAAACTTAAAAACAGATAAAGACAAGCAAGCTACAGTATACGCACAAACATATTGTATTAACATACAAGTTACAGTCTCACATTTCAAACCTATGAAGAATACAGTTTATATTTAGAAATATATACAAATATGTTGCAGTTTCTCTTATCAAACCTATAGGTGCAGCTATATACAGAGTATCTGCAAAGATGTTACAATTTCTCTTCTCAAACCTTTTAGTGTAAGAGTAAGTCGCTGTGAATAAAAAATTGCAGGGATATGGAAGTAGCTGAGGCTTTAGTCAGGGTTAGAGAGGATATGGAAGTAGCTGAGGCTTTAGTCAGGGTTAGAGCAAGGACATAACCAGGGAGTTTTAATATACTGGGTTAGATTGGTTTTGAACTGATTAAGGGAGGGGTTCAGAGTAAGGTCAGATGGGAGGGAATTCCAGGTATTGCCTACTGAATTTGCAAACAAAGATTCTCCAGATAGGTTGTTAGCTTTAACAGATTAAACCAAAAGTTTTGTAGTGGAATGAAATGGCCTAGCATTTTTTTAGGGATGGATAATGTTTTTAAGGGAGGGTGTTTTTTCTGAATAGTTAATAACCTTGAATACTACAGTAAGCCGATTATATTGAATTAGCCTGGGGAGTTCTAGCCATCCTAAGAGGTTTAGGTTTTGACAATGGTGTGCCCTGTAGGGAGTTCCTGTGGCAAACCTGGCAATTTGTTTGTAGCAGTTAGAGAGTTTGCTGAGATCAGTTTTGTTCAAGATAGTGAGTATTGGCGAGGCATAGAATAGATTTGAAAGCAGATGGGTACGGGCAATGGCAGTCTGAGCTAGAGGGGTGAGAAAAGGTTTGTTTTTGTATAGAGAGCCACGTTTTTTATTAACAGTTTTAATAGTTTGGTTTACGTGCATATCATATTTGAGGTTGTTGTCTATTATAACACCAGGGAGTTTGCTATACATATCTGGTGAGATTATGGTCCCATTGTTAGGTGTTATAATAAATGAAGGTTGAGAGGATTTGCGAGTAGGGGAGAAGAGCAATAGCTTTGTTTTATTAGGTTTTAATATCGGCTGTTGATTAGAGATCCAGTTTTCCACTTTATTAAAGGTTTTCTGGGTTAAACTAAGGAGATCTATAGGGGTAGAGGCTGAGCAAATCAGGGTGGAGTCATGAACATATTGTATACAGGTTGCATCTGGGATTACAGTGTGGAGGTCATTGATAAAGAGGGAGAAAACAAGGGGAACTAATATGGAGCCTTGAGGGACACCAAGGGTAACGGGGAGAAGGGTGGAGAGTTTTTCCTGCCAAAGGACAGCCTGCTGTGTTCCACTAAGATAAGATTGAAACCATTGTATGGCATGGTTGTTTTGTTTAGGGTAAATAAGAGTAGCTGGTGGTTAACCATGTCAAAGGCCTTGGAAAGACTGAGAAACAGGGTAGAAGATAGTTTGTTGTTATGGTTGGAATTTATGACATTAGAAAAGGAGCGGAGGGCTGAGGTGGTACTGTGCTGTGGTCTAAATCCATGCTGGGAGTTGGCCAGAAGATTATGTTGATTAAGGTAGTGTAAGCATTGTTTAAGGATACACTTTTCCATAATTTTAGCCAGAGGGTAAAGGATAGCTATTGGTCTAAAGTTTGACAGCTCAATGGAGCTGCCTCCTTTGTGGAGTGGTATGACGTGATATTTTCCAGATAGAGGGGATAGAGGCTTCAGTTATGGTTCTGTTTATCAAAATAGAGACAGGGTATGCTATAACATCAGCAGCTTTTTGCAGGTAGTCTGCAGGGAGGAGGTCAGCTGAAAGGATGGTTGGTTTGAGTTTTTTAATTAGGGCTCTAATGAGTGAAGTCGGAACTTTTTGGAAGCTAAAGGAGAGATTGTCACTGGGTTTAGGGGTTTCAGCATTAGGACAAGTGGGTTTAAGTTTGCTAGCAAGGGCCTGGATGGTTTCTGTAAAGAAACTGTTGAAGGTGTTTGCAATGGACTCTGGCGATATTTGGGTTGGGGCTGAGGGTGTTGGAGCTGTGGATTGCCCTGGGTGGAGGAGTTTGTTAATACCTGCCCAGAACTTTTATGGCTTGTTGTGGTGTTTCTGCTGTAGATGGCAGACATAGTTTTTTTTTGTCTAGTAATATGGATTTTTTTGTATCATTCCTATGTTGGTGAAATTTGAGTTGATCTTGTGGGGCTTTAGGGAAGCACCAGGTGCTCCAGGCATTATTTCTTTGGATGATCTTTAGTTTGGTTTCTTTAGTGAGCCAGGGGGTAACTTTTATTTTAATTCTAATAGAGGGTGCAGGTGCGTGGTTGTCAAGAATGGCCAGGAACGTGTTATTAAAGTGTGTTACTGCCTCATCTAGTGGTAGTTGTTTTAGAATTGACCAATTGCCTAATTTAAGTTCTTCTAAGAATTTATTACGGTTAAAGGTTTTGTTATTTCTTATTGCTTCATAGATGGGTAGATGTGGACATTCAACTTTATGACTAAAAGTATATGTTAAGAAATGATCACTTAGATCTTCAGGGAGAGTACCTGTTTTGTACATGTGGTAGGGGCTATTAATTAGTATCCAGTCTAGGATACTTTCTTTTGTTGTTAGGCTTGCTGATCCTAGTAGGGGAGGTTATAGTTTGTATTAAACCATGTAGGCTTTACATGGATGGGTGGGGGTCTCTACAGTGCAGGTGTTCCAACCTAATATATTGAGGTCCCCTAGAACAATGATCTCTGGGGGTAGGCACTGGATAGCCAGTAGGAGGATGTCTCTGTGGGTCCCTGAGTTATTACCTGGGAGAATATAGACTTACATACTATGTTTATACATTTGTTTTATTTCGGGGGACTGGCGGTGCCAGACAACCCACAGTGAGGAGACGGAGAAGAGTATACAGGCCCAGGGTCACCTACCATAGGTTACATGAGCTGGAGATAGTAGAGCGCTATAGAGTGGACAGAGAGCTCCTGCAGCAAATTGTTGAGCTGTGCAGGCCACGCCTCACACACAGAACCAACAGAGGGGAACCCATCCCAGTGGAAACCAAGGTATGTGTTGGCCTAAGAATACTAGCAACAGGTACCTTCCAGAGACCAACTGGCGATATGATGGGGATATCACAGGCATCAGCCTCCAGGGTACTGCACCAGTTCCTGGATGCCATGTCAGCACATGTCGGTGATCATGTATATTTTCCCAATGCCCGTGAGGTATTGGCCAGCAATATGCGTCTCTTCCAGCAAATAGCGGAATACCCTGAGGTAGTGGGTGCAATAGACTGCACGCACATACACATCAAAGCACCAGCTGGTGAGCAGGGTAGGGCCTACATTAACCGCAAGGGCTTCCCCTCCATCAACTGCCAGGTCATGTGTGATGCCCAGGGCATAATAATGAATGTGTGTGCTGGCTGCCCTGGGAGTTACCACGATTCCCACATCTGGCATTTGACGCAGCTGTACCAGACATTTGCCAATGGGGACATCCCACACAGACACCTAGTGGGGGATGCAGGTTATGCACTGGAGCCATGGCTGATGACACCCATCAGAAACGCACACACACCTGAACAGGAACGCCATAATGAGGCACACGCACAAACACGTAATGTAATAGAGCGTGTGTTTGGGCTGCTCAAGTCACGGTTCCGGTGTCTGGACACATCTGGTGGAGCCTTGCAGTACACACAAACTGCATGTACCCAAATTGTCATGGTATGTGCTATGCTACATAATATGATCTTGCGAAAACAGCTACAGCAGGACCAGCATAGGGCCGGGCCAAACAGCCCCCCACCATTGCCAAGGCCATCACAGGCAGAGCGTGACTCGGAGGAGGAACAAACTGAGCCTGCCCCAGTAGGCAGAAGGAGGCGTGCCCAGTATGTCCTGGCCTTGACAAAGAGGCAACGCATAGCACATACACTGGCTCAGTAGGAACCCTGGGAATGATACCTCCTCTGACTCACTCAAATAATAACATGGATGCCTAAAATGACATGACCTGCTCACAAACATGTACAGGGAAGTGTAATATGCGCATCCGACAGAGGCAGCCCTGCAGCACCACCTGAGGCATGAATGCCATGTGTTAAGTAATGTAGCACCATGTACTATATGCACACATGAGCACCCCGACTAACATCCACCCTCACCAAGCATGAAGCCACAAAATGACAATGGGATGATCAAGTGCAATAACTGGCTGAAGTAATGCAGTTAGTCAAAGGGGAGCCAATGTGTTTCAGGCTGGGAAGACATGCGGAGCATGACATGATGCACCACCTGCTAGGGGTGGTGTGCACCCATCATGCCATGCCCCATTGATACTGGCAAAGGCTGTCAGTACCGACAGCATGCCCTGAATAGGTAAGTCTCAAAACACAAACCCACCTTCATAGGTTCTACAAGGGATAGGAACCTAGATGTAATGCTACCCAATGACAGATGTTTAAACAGCAAGATGTGTGCAGTGTAAATGCACACAGTATGGAGAATGTAGATACCAGTCCTGTAATAGAGAACTGGGTCAAGGCTCACATCAGCACCCTAACACTACCAGGCCACACCTCATACTGTGCTGTACAGCCGCAAAACATGGAACAACCTACAAAAGGAGGGTGACTAGCAAGAAATGGCAAGGATAACCACACCCCCATGTTGGTACCACAACAAGAAGCAGCATGGATTAGCCATGGTCAAATACCAATGGCTAAAACTGCCTCCCAGTATATAGCCTGCTGCAGACTACTGTCCTAATACCAGGAACTGCACCTGGCCTATGTTGAAATACATGAATATATCAAGCCCCCCAAACCACATTATATTGCTTGACTGAAAATACCCAGACATACACTGGGAGCATTATACTAGCACCAACACAGTAGGAGAAAATTACCCAGATTCCATAAACCAAAATGCCCAGGAACAATGTACCACTCCCACAAGAGGGTAAGCATACTGGATGTGATAATCAGCAACATGTGTACTGGATGGCAAGATGAGAAGTGTACCCCTCACTGGTAAGACCAGACCATAGAGTAATCACACTGGATATACACATCCTGACCCCAGTGCTGGCCAGAATACCACAGTGAAAAACATGTGTAAAGCATACGTTGCAGCCCTCAAAACCGATGTTGAATCCACAAAGGCCCTGTGCAAGTGCAGAATATGGGACACACCACAGAACATGTTATACAGGCATTCCATGAACACAGCCAGGAATGCTTGGAGTATGCAATCACAAATAACAACACACAATGCCATACACGCAGGCATCTGGCATGCTGGCCTCCAGCCATTACCAAACCATGCAAGAGAATGAGGAAGCTACCACATGATAGAGCAAACATAACAAGGGAAGTAATCACTGACCAGTAGTATGGCAATAACATATGTCCACACATACAATCCACTAAGTCCAGCCACAACAAGTAGAATCTGTGAATCCAGAGGCAATGTGACACCAGTCCCAAGTACACAGACAACCACAACACCCCCCAATAAATACAAATATATGTGATAGATGCAACCATGTATCCAAACCAGAGGTTGAGCTCCACCAACTCAGTACTGTCAAAACTAGTCAGGAGGAGAAGGTAACCACATACACTACAAACCTAGTCCCACATAGACCTACCACAACTGTAAACCAAACACATAAACACAGACAAATATTCCTGGAGGCCTTAATTACAAACACACCACACCAACAGAAGCCTCCAAAGCAGATCACAAGCAACCACAACCTTCAAACATAGCACATGCAGCGAATAGTGCATAAAGCTGGTGTGCCAAACAGTCACAGGCCAGAAGGAGAAACAACATGCCTGATACAGTCGTAATAGGTGTCTGTATAGGCAGACACACTGCTGTCCCACTCACCAGACTGAACAAGGGAAAGGGTAGAGTAAGCTGCCTGTAGGCTGCCACAAAATGCCACATAACACAAGTATGCAGGTCACCCCAAAGCAAGCAGAGATATGATGCACTCAATGTCCATGCTGGTGTGAATTACCTGAGATGTACCTTCCTGGTCAACATCAAAAGAGACATGGATGGTCCCTCTGAGTATGTACCCCAGGGCGGTATGACACTGGCTGTGTGCAGCATCCAACCCTCACCAAGAATGATGCCACAGTACAAACACAGAATGCTCATGTTTAACAGCTGGCACAGTTACAGCTGTCAGTCCAAGAGGGTCTAATGTCTGTCTGCTTGAGATGTCAAGCATGACAAGCCATGCTGCTGTTCCAGGGATGGCTTGCATCTGTTACCCATGTGCGTCTGGATACTGGATAAGGCCTTTGCCACCTCCATAGAGCCGTATGTAGGCAAGGCCAAAAAGACTACCCACCACCCTAGAAAACATAAGTGGTAGGAAACATAAGGGTAATGCTGACCAATGCCAGATGTGTAAACTGCAATATGCATGCCCCTGAGGCACTTCCCATGATGGAGAACATCAATGTCTGTGCAGTGACAGAAGCCTGCTGCAAGCCTAGTGATAGCACACCAGCACTACTAGGTTATACCACATATCATGTGTTATGGCCCCAACACCTGCACCAAAAGATCAAAGGAGGGGTATCCATATGCAGCACAGACACCCATATTGCCAGGTAACTGACAATGCACAAAGCAGCGGAGACCACCCATGTGCACATAACTGTAGTCAAAACTGCTGTACAGTCTGTAGCATGCGACAGACCACACTCTCACACACAAGAACTCCACCCAGACATCCGAAGACACTGGACAGTATGAATGTCACCAAATACCAGACAAGGTACACACAAATTACCACATAGGTGTCAAACCATTATGTATGCAAGGAGTAATCAGGGACCTAGGGACACAGGTCGACATTAATCTGTCATGTGACACCCACAATGCCAATGTGGCTATGAAGATTGTCGATATTGGACACCGTAGCATGAAAGGATTCACATCAACATCAACAGAGGTCACTGTGCCGCTGTACTGTTCCCTTATCAGACCCATAATCTAGTACAATGATTCATATGGGATGTACCGTACGTGACACCTGCAGCGGTTCGGAAGACCTCATAGTTACCCCACCAACAGGATAAAGGGTGTGAAATATATGTCATATGCTGCCTGGTTGTAGACACCCCAGCTGACTGCCGTCACACACTGCCTACACAGAGGCATTGTATGTCTGTTGTACAAGGCCATGTCCAACACAGGAGCAATGGACATGCTCCACCACAGCAAATCAAAGCCATTGGAGCTGTGAGAGTCACAGATGTCAGCCTCAACACATAATGAAATAAGATGTGCTGGAGGGACAGATACATAACCCAGAGGCTCCCCACACCCAGAAACAGGATCCCAATCCATGGTAGGCAGAGTCCCTCACTGACACCCCTCAACAGGAATATTGCCAAGTGGATGGATGACCGTACATGTATACTGGGGGTCCTCACTGTGTCATGACCAGACAGAAGCACAGTGAAGAACTTCATAAATGGCCATAATTGAACATAGCAAGGGGTGGCGAAAGACACACACACTCTGGCTAGGCTTACTAATGGCCTAGGGTGTATAGCCTAGTATGAACCCATGAACCTATGAAGATACAAAACGTACAGGACACTAAGGATAATCACAAGGGTTACCCAACTGATGGTAGGAACCATGTTGTGCATCCACAGATATGCTCCGAATCACACAGATATTACAAACAACATACCAAACACACACACATATTGCTAACATACAACCTGTCAGGTGCAGTGCAAACACCCCAGTGCAAAATACCTATCCCAGCAGACTGATGGTCCCCTGACATTGCAGATGCTGAGGTAACAGCCATCATCTGCAAAGCAGAACACACAGCAGCAAAGGTATGTGATGGTGTCCTGTGCTGAGGCCAACATGGACTCCAAGAATAATGGAATGCCAAATCACACTACTGCCCACTGTCAGCCTTACCACAGGATATGTACCCAAAGAGCAGTGTACAACAACAGTGGTCCATCACAACAAAGGTGTTGCCTGAATGGATACTCCAAACTACCACCCCAGGATCCTGACAAGCTTGTTCTGCACAGCTATGGAAAGGATCAGTATGTACTGCAGACAGAAGGCTATTGTGGACCTACTGATACTGGACCCTACACAGTGTGGCTGTCGTAACTGCAGAACCTGCCCCTAAACATGTTTGACCCAGTTGAAGCAGTCATTAAGGTCATTGATGAGGGCAATGTGGCCACACAGCGTAGCTGGACCGTGCACATGCTTCTAGACAATACCGTACGAGTTCAGTATGGATATGTTCACCAGCTTAAATATATACCCCTATGTCAGTAGAGGGGTTGCAAACCAGACCAAGGACAGAACTGACATGGTCAGACTTGCCGCATCCATGTCAGACTACAAAGTGGATATGAGTGGCATCCCACAAGGCCTGGTCTTGGCCCCCCCCACCCCCATTCTGTATATATGTCCCATAGGTATAGGCCAACATGGAAGGACTGTGACTGAACATGTATGCAGTGGAGTACAAACAGCCCACCATATCCGACCCCAGCCGACACAAGCAACCCACAAAAGGGCCACCTACAAACAGACAACTGTAGCCATAGCCATGTCAGCAAGCTAATTGCAGAACTGTGTATAGACAACCACCATGGATATACAGTAAGTGCCCACAAATTACCACACAGGTGTTAACCCATGAGGTACCTAACATGTAATGTGAGACCTGGGTACAAAAGGTGATAGATATCCTGCACTGGACAAACATGTGACTGTAGTGTTCGCAGAAACATGTATCATATACCCACCCAAACATGAAGGTTGGCAGATGTAGATAAGGGGAACTCACTGTGGCTCTGCAGTCATCCTCCATCAGCGTCACAACTGACTACAATAGCCCCTGTGGGATATACCGCAGCAGACACCTCCATCAACTGTAAAGTCCACAACAGTACCCCACCAGGGGTAGCAAAGAGCATGAACAGATGCCATGTGTTGCCTGAGTAAACAAACTGCAGCCCCACACACCGCCATACTTCCCAGCTACAGGAAAGCTGTGCCTGATGTATGAAGCCATGTCCAATCTGGAATGAATGAACATGTTGCACCTTGTACAATCTGAATGGCAGTGAGCTATGCACATGAGAGACCTGAACCCTAGCACTGACATACATAGGACAAGCTGTACAGAATGATCCATAACACAGAAGGCACCCCCACTCTTCAGTAAACTCCTGGTACAGGTCAGCCAGAGAGTCACATATCGACACCCCTCAAGAGGAATCCTGATGAGTGTATGGGAGATGGTAGGCTAACCCTGGGTATCACTGTTATGTCAGAGGTAGGCGGAGGCACAGTATACTAACCATGACATATGTCATGGCAAACTCCAGTTACAATGTGTGTTGAAGGACAAACACACCCTGTGACTAGCATCAGAAATGGCCTAGGGAACATCGCTAGTGTTTGCCAATGTCCACCCATGTTGTGGAATACACTAGCAATGTTGGACGAGCCTGGTGTAGGTAGTCCATATCTGAACATATTGCAACATGGTCATATGTGCACAACTGGCCCCTACACAGTCTGTTGTGCTCACTATGAAGATGTCAAGCAGTCATAGGACTAAAGCCCAGGATACTGTCCACCACAGTGAAAGTACTGAACCAGTACACTATACGGTACTACAGTGTTAGGTCATTATGAAAGTATGTTGAGAACTTTCTGCAAAGTATCCCATGCAATCCCTGCAGGCACAGTATAATCCCTGTTGTGGCAGACACGAAGCAGTTGGCCAGTTAGTACACAACATGACACCCAACACACAACCATAAATGTGAGATATTGTTGAAGTTCACACACACCCAAATATGTGGTGGACTTCAGAGTGCAACATATGGAAAGCTCACACTGGGCATGCTCGCACACTTTGATAAATGAGGCATATGTCAGACAACATGCCATGGAAAGGCTGAACTGGGCATGCTCACACACGTAGGCCATATCTCCGTTTAGCAGTTGGCCACACATATCTGGTATTTGTACGTGTCAGTCCAGGAACCAACCACAACACAGCAATCAGCCCAGTGCACACAGTAAATGACTACAGAGACATAAGTGATATAGTGGATTGCCGACATATGCAAACATCTTCCACAGATACACAAGTTGGTCATAGGAACAGGGAATGCTATGGCAATAAAGACCTGCAAACAGTAGAACAGCACAACAAATATTGTGCATCCGACAATTGAACATATGGGTGTAGAGGTCAATACTAGGCTTGTTGGCCTAGGAAATGACAGCTCAGCCAGAGTGTGCTTGGCATCTGCATTCCCAGGATAGTAGGCTACTGTGCCACTGTAAAGTAGGTCACAGAAGGCAACATGTGAGGCTAGTGAGCTGTGCCTCTGTCAAGCAGGGGCACCGTGGAGGTCCCAGGGATTGAATGTGCTAAGCCACAGCCATGTTGTCGGTGTGTGCTGTGAGAGGGTTGCTGAGGATCTCTGACAGTAGGTGTCCATCAATAACAGACTGAGGGGAGCCCTATCTGCATTCTCTGGACGATTCCACTGTCAACACTGTGTTGTAATGAGTATGTGTGAATGAAGTGCCATGCCGGAACTGTTCACAGATGTCCTCCTTCTGTGGGCTACAGCTCTGCAATGTATTAGGTCACTCTGTCTGTTGTACAGTGCATATATGGCTGGTGTACAGCTGACAGGTGTCTTGTTGTGGAGCAGTCATGCGTATATGTGGGATAGCATGACCAATGCAAACCGTACACATGCTCATAGAATGCAATTGTCAAGGATTATGCTGAGTGGCCAGTATAGTCCTCCAGCATGGGTCCTCTGAAGTCATCCACCCCAGTCTACACAAGTGTAGAGTCTGCTTGTGCTAAATACAGTTTGTGTGCAGTGACAACCTTGCCTGGGGGTGGAGATGGGATATGGATGTCCAGGGAAAGGTGGGTATGGTCAGATATCAACAATGGTGGTCTACCTCTGGTGTGGAACAGTGAGTACCCACATTGCAGATGGACAGGTGCAATATGTATTCCCCATGTGGCTGTGGTGTGTGGTTCTGCCATAGCACATGGACCCACAAATTGTAGTGGCTGTAGGGTAAAGTGGTAGAGGCCTGAGTAGTTCTCACACACAATATGCCTGTACCTGATGTTAACAACTGGAATGGTGTATGTGAACACCTGCATATCCTGGCACTGTTCCCAGGGAAGCTAAGTGTGTGTCCTGGATGTGGGTGTGGTGTTCTGGACTGGTTGTGTTGTGTGTTACAGGTCCTGTGGTCCCAAAGCATGGTATAGAACATAACCTGCCAGTGCGATGTGCATATCTGACCCTGACGTAGGTGGCTGCAAATGCATATATATGCTATCCCCCACCTGACAGGTAGTACTACATGTACATACCTCTGTAGAAATAAAGATGTCAGCACCCTATAAATACTACAGGTGCAGAGCAGATGCCCAGTAATTCGGATAGTGCACTCTGCTAATGCGTCTCCCTCAAGTGTCATAATATAGTTAGGTAGGGGTTCGAATCCTGTACGTGCTCAGTGTGTGTGGAGGGGTTTAGTGTGTGTTCAAGACTGTTTGAAAGAAGTATCCCTTTTGCCAACTAGGAGAATACACTACAGGATGCACATTCCCCTTTCTAAACACTGATGATGTCAGCACCCTATAAGTACAGCAGAAGAAGGGAAACTTCTGAGTAATGCGAATAGCGCGCTCCGCTAATGTGTCTGTCTCGAGTGTCATAATATAGTTAGGTAGGGATTTGAATCCTGTACATGCTCAGTGTGTGTGGAGGGGTTTAGTGTGTGTTCAAGACTGTTTGAAAGAAGTATCCCTTTTGCCAACTAGGAGAATACACTACAGGATGTACATTCCCCTTTCTAAACACTGATGATGTCAGCACCCTATAAGTAAAGTAGGAGAAGGGAAACCTCCCAGTAATGCGAATAGCGCGCTCTGCTAATGCATCCGTCTCGAGTGTCATAACATAGTTAGGTAGTGGTTTGAATCCTGCAAACGGCAAGTGTGTGTGTTTGGAGGAGGGGTGTTAGTGTGTGTGCAATTTTTTTGTGAGGGAAATGTCCCTTTTGGCAACTGGGAGAACACACTACAGGATGCACATTCCCCTTTCTAAACACAGATGATGTCAGCACCCTATACGTACAGCAGGAGAAGGGAAGCCTCCCAGTAATGCGAATAGCGCACTCTGCTAATGCGTCTCTCCCGAGTGTCGTTAAGTAGGAGGAGTTTGAAACCTGTAAATGGCATGTGTGTGTGTTTGGATGTGGGGACTCTGTGTGTGTGCAATTCTGTATGAAAAACATGTGCTGTTTTGAAATCAGGGGATCACACTACATGATGCACATTACCCTTTCCAAACAGTGATGATGACAGCACCCTATACATACAGCTTGAGAAGAGACATCTGCCAGTACTCAGAATAGCGCAACCTGCTACAGCGTCTCTCTCAAGTGCCATAACTTATTTAGGTAGGGGTTTGAAACCTGCAAGTGGCAAGTGTGTGTGTGTTTGGATGTGGGGAGTTTGTGTGTGTGCATTTCCGTATGAAAAACATGTTAGCTTTGGCAATCAGGAGATCACACTACCTGATGCACATTACCCTTTCAAAATACTGATGTTGTCAGCACCTTATAAGTACAGCCAGAGAAGAGGAACTATCTAGTAATCCGAATAGCGCACTTTGCTAATGCATCTCTCTCACGTGTTGTGGCTTAGGTAGGTAGGGGAATGAATCCTGCAAATGGCAAGTGTGTGTGTGTGGGGGTAGACAGTGCAATGAATGTATTGCATGTGTGGAGTGTTAGTACTGGATGCTTTTGTAGGTATCTGCATAGGTCCATGTGATGGCCTCTGCACCAATTGTAAGCCAGCATTTGCTAATTGCATACAGCCAGTTGTGTACTGATTGCAGTTCTCACTGTGATTTCAGGTCAGTGCTATAAAAGGGTATGTGGGATAGGCGTTGCCCTTTCAGATTGTAAGGGCGGGGACCATGCTGGTATGCTGCGGACAGTGTTCTGTGAGTGTAAATGTTAGTATCTCTCTCATGATTCAGGCTGTGTTGTAGATTCACATTTCTCCATTCCTCTCTCATGTTCCCTGTAGTAAGTATGTATGCACAATGACTCCTACAACTATATATAGATATATATTTATATATATATATATATATATATATATATATATATATATATATATATATATGTACATATACATACATTTATATATGTACTTTAACTGACATTATTACCTACAAGCTACCTACAAGCATGGCTGTTTGTGTTCACACATTACTATTATGGGAATCCAGTAGTTTTGACAGTAATTCTACATGACATGCTTTGGGTACTACACATCCTATATTCCCTTTACATTCATCCCTACTATTACATGTTATATTTATTTTAGCACAATGTTCTTGTATAAAAGTCATGGCTTAGTGGTAGGTCATACAGACTAGTGTTTCCAAGGTCCTGGGTTCGGGACTGACAGTGGGATTTTATTTTGCTTTTGAACTGAGTACAGGACCTGTCAATCAAAGTGACTAAGGCACTTTTAAGCAGTTGTAACCGGGTTAGCGCTGGTTTGCGCGGAGCTCACGCATGAGCACTGGCGGTTAGCTCCGCACACACACGTGCACACCCGCTTACAACCGCTTAACAGTGCTTACTCTGGCGCACACCCGCGCTATTTTCTTTGAAAGAAATGAAAATGGGGAGACAGGAAAGTGGTGAAAAAGGGGTCACAAAGAGCGTAAGACAGTAGGGAAACAAGCTTGGGATTTGCAGGAGGGATGTAGGTAAGGCCCATAGCTGCCCATTTCTTCATCAGCAACAGCTGTGCATATGTATGTAATTTGGTGTGACATTTGAAACCTTCCACCCCTGAGAGAGGTGTCAGGACAACAATAATACTTGTTGTACAGCCAATTGTAATTGATAGATTCCATGTCCAGCAGACATGTGTGCGGAATGGGCAGCTATGTATGGGGTAATTTTTGTGGGTACAGAGTGCCCTTTTTTTTTTTCAGGTGAGAGTGGTATGTCAGGTGAAGGAAGTCAGTACAGCTGGGGAGATAGGTTGGGTAGGTAAACAGACAAGACAAACAAGACGCATACAGGGGTGGTGTATGACACGTGTGGGGGGCTTACACAATTGACGGGGACGGAGGTTTGGATATCCAGAGCCCATGAGCCCACAGATGGCAACAGTGGAACTGATATCCCCACCCATAGGCAGTTGCCACTGTTCCTTCACTGCCCAGGATGGGGCTGTGCTGGGGGCTGTGTAGGCCGGGCAACAGGCATGCCCGTTAGTTGTGCCACCCGTGCCTCAAGCTGGCGTAGGGGCTCGAGGGCAGAGTCCCGAATCTCCCTACGCACCACAGTCCGGACACTACGGAGGGTGAGTGGTGGTTCTCCTCCGGCCACACTTGCAGAGGGGGGGTGAGCCCCATCCCCTTGCAGTGCTTCCACCCGCAGGTGGCACAGAGCCATCGGAGGAGGGTCCAGACTCGGCACTAGTACCAGGTGCACTCGCCAGCTGAGGTGGGAGAGGTAGGTCCGCTGGAACCCGCCCTCCCTGTCGTCCTATGTTTTGCATTATGTCATGACAGTTTGGATTAGTGACATATAATACCATTCACAATTAGTTGTAACAGCATGCATTAGTATTCCCATTAACCATACACCCAGATATTCACACCATTGAACAGCGTGCATAACACATGCATAATTTGAACAGCAATACACAGTCCAACAACATGCAGGGTTAATTGATGGCAACAGGCCATCAGGTTTGGATGTATGAACAGGGCAGATGCATCAACGGACATGCAAATATATATGACCCAACAGGACAAACGTCCAGGGGTGTTAATTGTGATTGCACATACCATTTTCACATGGAATGGGTTATATGTGGTTATAGGGTGGGGTGAAGAAAATAATATTAACACCTTCAAATACCAATACATATGCTGTACATTTCTAATAGCTACAGATATATACACACTACTGTTCTAACTACAGTTTCCTATATGATAACTATTTCAACTTGGTGATAGGACTGTTACTGCAACATCAATATACATTTTATTGTTCTTCATACACATTCATATCTAGCTTTGTTCAGCTACATCATCCTGCTACATTTGCTTTATATAGCTGTAGACAAGTGTGGATGTTTGGTATATCAGACAATCATCCTATCTGCATATTGCAGACTGAGAGCAACATATCCAGATTTTGGGATACACATTCCAGATGCAGAAACACTTTGAACAGATTTCGCTGCTTGGTTTTGATTCTCACATGCATTTCATTTTGTCTTGACTGCAGTATACATTATTCAGGGTTTATTACTACTGTATTGCTGGATTCATGACACTTTCTCACACTCTCTCACTTGCTTTCATTTTACTATTCAGGATGGTACTTACTTCTAGGCTTTATTGACATGTTTTACCTGTAGTTATTACAATCCTTTCCAGCAGTCTCACTTCTGTCATGTTTCAGTATTTCAACAGGGATATATTTCACACATGTGATTTCATCATCTTCTGCAGCTATACTTTTCAGCCTGCTGCAGGTTGTGTACTATTTTCTTACAGGTGGGGCATTTTTATTTCAGAATTTATGTCAGACATTTTCATTTTTCGGATTAACTTACAGGCTGAAACACACTTTTGTAATCAAGCAATACTTGCAGACACTTTCACACTGTTACTTGCACATTTTATTCCTTAGTGACTACACTGCACTCTTTTGCTGACTGTCATACTTTTATATTTCTTTACAGTTACTGGTAGTGGATTACTGACCTGCCTGGTGGCGCAACCGCACCAGCCTATCGCCATAGGCTCTGCGGTTTGCAGAACGGACACCTGCAGCTGTAATATAAATGAAGTAATATTGGAATACACATCTCCATAATATCAGCTAGTTTAATTTCTTACATACATAATTAAATGTAACTTACTCAGTAGTGGGGCGTTGGGCATTTGCCAGGCCTCCTGAATCCAAAGGTTCAGTTGGTCCTGCTTGCATCTCTTCAGGTCCGCATGGTGGTGACAACCTGCTCACCAGTCCTTGGAATCCCTGTGGCACTGGTGAGATCATGAGCCAACCGGTCCCACGCCTCAGCTCTGTATGCTCTCCAGAGGACCTGGCCCTGCATGAGTTGAGCCTCATGATTGTGGACTAGGAGCCAGACCATGTACCTGGACTCCTCAACGCCCCACCTCTGTGCTCAAAAGCAACTACCCTCTCCTACTCCTGTCATTCTGCCTGCAGTTCAGTTCTACAATCGTTTATGCTGTGTATTCCCACCTATGGGGCTTATATAGTCCGTTTTCCCGCACTTTATATCTGTGATTGGCCATTTTGGAATTGTATCAACTTCAGTAAACCTGCATTGTCATGCTCCAGTTTGTATTCATTCCTATATATTAGCTATTATTGCATTTCTAGGTACTGCTGTCATGGCTTAGTGGTTTGGTACTTTGACTATGGTGTATAGTATCCTGGGTTCGAACCTAGCCACTGCTTTTTATTTTTCATGACTGTCTAGACATGCTGAGGGGTGTGTCTGTGTAAAGGCAGTTTTTATACGGCTTGCTCAACGTTGCCCGTCGGTTAGCTTGTTTGCGCGGTGCGCAGCTCCGCGCAAACAGGGTATGCTGGTTTAAGCCTCATTTGGCTATCAGCACGCATATTACGCTCAGCTCAGCTAGGGGCATATAGATTCAGCATGTTAAACCATTGCTCAGCTACGGGCACTCATTTTGCACCAGTTAAACCACTGCTCACCTACGGGCAGATGCACTCACCCTGTTAAACTGTAGCTCAGCTATGGGCACATCTGGCATTTTTTATTATTTTGTTACCTCACATTTCTTCAATATAAATGGGCTATTTCATTACATTTTACATAAAATGTGGTTTTATGTGTACATATTTGTCAGGGACTTGTTTTGTGCTTATTTTGCTAAAAATAAAAATTGGTGTTGTGGGGGCTTGAACCATGAATGCCTGCTCTTCTGCCAACATCTCTGCCGCTACGCTATTGCTTCCTGGCTTACTTTGCATATTTAGTTCTTATATGCTTTCCCGCTGACTGCTAACTGTAGCTGCTCTGAGCACCAGCATAACGAGCACACTCACGGTTAAACTTTTTTACATTTTAAAAAGAATATATAACATGTTTATTGATATGTTTTCTGTTCATAGTCTGTGGGGGCATGTGTTGTGTTGTGTTTATTCACATCTGTGGGGGCATGTGTTGTGTTGTGTTTATTCACATTTCCGTGGACTCTGTCGTGGGTGTTTACTTTGGGCACTTTTCCTCTTCTGGGGGCGTGTCTGCTTACAGGGCTCGGCCTACGGACACGCCCCCTACTGTCTTACACGGACCGTGTTAGCCTTAGGTGTGATTCAGCATGCTCTCATGAATATGCAAAGCATGCTGACATCACCCCATTTAACTGCAGCCTCCGTGTATGAGTTATAACTCTTACACGGAGGCTTTGTGAATCCTGCCCATTGTATTAACATACAAGTTACAGTCTCACATTTCAAACCTATGAAGAATACAGTTTATATTTAGAAATATATACAAATATGTTGCAGTTTCTCTTATCAAACCTATAGGTGCAGCTATATATAGAGTATCTGCAAAGATGTTACAATTTCTCTTCTCAAACCTTTTAGTGTAAGAGTAAGTCGCTGTGAATAAAAAATTGCAGGGATATGGAAGTAGCTGAGGCTTTAGTCAGGGTTAGAGCAAGGACATAACCAGGGAGTTTTAATATACTGGGTTAGATTGGTTTTGAACTGATTAAGGGAGGGGTTCAGAGTAAGGTCAGATGGGAGGGAATTCCAGGTATTGCCTACTGAATTTGCAAACAAAGATTCTCCAGATAGGTCGTTAGCTTCAACAGATTAAACCAAAAGTTTTGTAGTGGAATGAAATAGCCTAGCATTTTTTTAGGGATGGATAATGTTTTTAAGGGAGGGTGTTTTTTCTGAATAGTTAATAACCTTGAATACTACAGTAAGTCGATTATATTGAATTAGCCTGGGGAGTTCTAGCCATCCTAAGAGGTTTAGGTTTTGACAATGGTGTGTCCTGTAGGGAGTTCCTGTGGCAAACCTGGCAATTTGTTTGTAGCAGTTAGATAGTTTGCTGAGATCAGTTTTGTTCAAGGTAGTGAGTATTGGTGAGGCATACAGTAGAGTTGAAAGCAGATGGGTACGGGCAATGGCAGTCCTAGCTAGAGGGGTGAGAAAAGGTTTGTTTTTGTATAGGGAGCCAAGTTTTTTATTAACGGTTTTAATAGTTTGGTTTACATGCATATCATATTTGAGGTTGTTGTCTATTATAACACCCGGGAGTTTGCTATACATATCTGGTGAGATTATGGTCCCATTGTTAGGTGTTATAATAAATGAAGGTTGAGAGGATTTGCGAGTAGGGGAGAAGAGCAATAGCTTTGTTTTATTAGGGTTTAATATCGACTGTTGATTAGAGATCCAGTTTTCCACTTTATTAAAGGTTTTCTGGGTTAAACTAAGGAGATCTATAGGGGTAGAGGCTGAGCAAATCAGGGTGGAGTCATCAACATATTGTATACAGGTTGCATCTGGGATTACAGTGTGGAGGTCATTCATAAAGAGGGAGAAAACAAGGGGACCTAATATGGAGCCTTGAGGGACACCAAGGGTAACGGGGAGAAGGGTGGAGAGTTTTTCCTGCCAAAGGACAGCCTGCTGTGTTCCACTAAGATAAGATTGAAACCATTGTATGGCATGGTTGTTTAGGGATATTTTATTTAGGGTAAATAAGAGTAGCTGGTGGTTAACCATGTCACAGGCCTTGGAAAGATTGAGAAATAGGGCAGAAGATAGTTTGTTGTTGTTACAGTTGGAATTTATGACATTAGAAAAGGAGAGGAGGGCTGAGGTGGTACTGTGCTGTGGTCTAAATCCATGCTGGGAGTTGGCCAGAAGATTATGTTGATTAAGGTAGTCTAAGCATTGTTTAAGGATACACTTTTCCATAATTTTAGCCAGAGGGGAAAGGATAGCTATTGGTCTAAAGTTTGACAGCTCAATGGAGCTGCCTCTTTTGTGGAGTGGTATGACGTGATATTTTCCAGATAGAGGGGATAGAGGCTTCAGTTATGGTTCTGTTTATCAAAATAGAGACAGGGTATGCTATAACATCAGCAGCTTTTTGCAGGTAGTCTGCAGGGAGGAGGTCATCTGAAAGGATGGTTGGTTTGAGTTTTTTAATTAGGGCTCTAATGAGTGAAGTCGGAACTTTTTGGAAGCTAAAGGAGAGATTGTCACTGGGTTTAGGGGGTTCAGCGTTAGGACACGTGGGTTTAAGTTTGCTAGCAAGGGCCTGGATGGTTTCTGTAAAGAAACTGTTGAAGGTGTTGGCAATGGACTCTGGCGATATTTGGGTTGGGGCTGAGGGTGTTGGAGTTGTGGATTGCCCTGGGTGGAGGAGTTTGTTAATACCTGCCCAGAACTTTTGTGGCTTGTTGTGGTGTTTCTGCTGTAGATGGCAGACATAGTTTTTTTTTTTGTCTAGTAATATGGATTTATTTTGTATCATTCCTATGTTGGTGAAATTTGAGTTGATCTTGTGGGGCTTTAGAGAAGCACCAGGTGTTCCAGGCATTATTTCTTTGGATGATCTTTAGTTTGGTTTCTTTAGTGAACCAGGGGGCAACATTTGTTTTAATTCTAATAGAGGGTGCAGGTGCGTGGTTGTCAAGAATGGCCAGGAATGTGTTATTAAAGTGTGTTACTACCTCATCTAGTGGTAGTTGTTTTAGAATTGACCAATTGCATAATTTAAGTTCTTCTAAGAATTTATTAAGGTTAAAGGTTTTGTTATTTCTTATTGTTTCATAGATGGGTAGATGTGGACATTCAACTTTATGACTAAAAGTATATGTTAAGAAATGATCACTTAGATCTTCAGGGAGAGTACCTGTTTTGTACATGTGGTAGGGGCTATTAATTAGTATCCAGTCTAGGATACTTTCTTTGTTGTTAGGCTTGCTGATCCTAGTAGGGGAGGTTATAGTTTGTATTAAACCATGTAGGTTTACATGGATGGGTGGGGGTCTCTACAGTGCAGGTGTTCCAATATATATTGAGGTCCCCTAGAACAATGATCTCTTGGGGGTAGGCACTGGATAGCCAGTAGAGAATGTCTTCTAGGGTCCCTGAGTTATTACCTGGAGAATATAGACACATACTATGTTTATACATTTGTTTTTATTTATTTGTAGTTTGGAAATCGTCATTTCTGCTTTGTTAAATATAGGTGGTTGAAGGTTGTCTAGAGTAATATTTAGTGTGGTTTTATAGAGAACAGCAACCCCTCCACCTTTCCTGATAGTACGATCTAGCCTGAGTATATTATACCCTGGCGGTAGAATTTCATTATCTGGCATAGTTGGTTTTAACCATGTTTCGGTGAGACAAAGTATGTCGGGGGAGTAGGTTGTCAGGCAGACATGGAAGTTGTGGACCTTATTGTTGATGGTTCTAATGTTTAAGTGGCAGGTCAATAGTGAGTTGGGGAGGGGCTGTTTAGGCTTTGTCTTATGTTTGGGCTGTTATGATTAGAGTTAGTGTTTTCTGGGGATAGTGGCCGAATGGGGCAAACTAGCTATGAGCTTTAGAAATGGATCAGTTTTTGTAGTATTTAGTTTTGGTGTTAACATATCTGGGTATAACAGGTTGTGTGTTAGCAGGGGTAAAGGAGGTTGCATTGATGGACATGAATGAGTAGGCAGAAAGGTTTGAGAGGATTGGGGTGGTAGTAAGGCATTTGGGATGGTTGAATCCTATATGAGATTGATTTTCATAGATGTTGAGAGAATAAAGGGTGATTAGTAAAGGTAGGTTATAGAGTAGAGGTGGTATTTTAGAAGACTTAGTAAGTATTAGAGACATAATAGGGGAATATATTCCTGGTAGGTAGGCAACCTAGGTGTAATAGTAGGTGGGGAGATAGTAGAAGGGGTGGATTATAAATTAATTCCTATTAATGGTTGGTGAAGGAGAGGGAGGGGGTATGGCTGAGGGGTTATAAATTTAGAGGTACTGGGGTGGGTGGGAATAGGGGGCAGGGAGGGGTGCAAAGAGAGCCCAGAGGGTGAGTGGAGTGGGGCTTAACCACACCAGAAGAATCCTCAGAGCCTGTGATTAAAGTAAGAGGCTTTTTTCTTACTTTTTTACTTGAATTAAATTCTAATCTATGTTCTGTTTTTTAAACACAGACAGGAACTTTAACAGTACAATTTGGCGGAACTTGCTTTTTTCTTGCTGTTTTACTTGCTTTAAACTCTTATCTATGTTCTGTGTTTAAACACAGACAGCACCTTTAACAGTACAATTTGGTGGAACTTATTAGCATTAGGAGCCTTACTTAAGGGCTGGGAAGTTTGGTGTTGTTGACCCAGTATGGCTGAATTAAACAGATTAAGCAGAAAGACTTTAGAAAAAATAGTAACCTTAGTTAAGTTTGTTATTGAGGGCAGACCAGTGTGGCTATCCATTTCTTTTTTTTAAATGCCCAACTGGCTGCAGTCCTTCTAATTGTGTGAGCCTTTCAGGGTGGGAGCTGTGAGAAGAGATAACATAGTTAAGTTTGTTATTGAGGGTAGACCAGTGTGGCTATCCATTTTTTGTTAATGCCCAACTGGATGCAGTCATTCTAACTGTGTGAGCCTTTCAGAGTAGGAGCCTTGAGAAGAGATAATACCAAGTTTACAGCAGGACAGCCATCTGGGCTGGGAGCACTGGGGTGCCCACATAGATCTATATATGCTGAAGCACTTAAATGTAACTTTCCTAAAATGCAAAGTCCTCCTAGCTGAAGTACAGGTAACAAATGCCCTCAGCAGCCCCAAATGCACTCTTTCAAAACAACATCCATATCAACACATACAGCATTATCTCATGGAGCCTCTACTTCTAAGCCCATAAGGCAAGTCACCACACTATCCAACATTCTGGTCATTGGAGATTCCTTTGTGAAACACAATGATGTCCCTCTCACCAGGCTGTGTAAGGATAAAGTCATGGTCAGTTGGTCATCAGGGGCCAGGACCCATCACATTACACACACGCTCAGGACAATAGACAACAAGTACCAGTATTACATGGTCATAGTCCATGTGGGTATAAATGACCTGAGATGTACAGCCCTATACTATATGAAGAAATTCATCATGGAAATCACAGAATATGGGTCTCAGGCTGGTATAAGCCTAGCACTGAGCAGCATTTTACATTCTCCAAGGATGATGTCACAATACGAACAGAATGTGACTGACTTTAATAATTTGCTAGGTTATTGGTGTCATTCTAAGGGGGTGTGATATTTGTCAGAATAGAAGGAGATTTCCAACAGACCACACTGCTTTGCCATGGATGGTCTGCATCTCTCTTTTCTAGGGTTTTGAATATTAGCTAAAACATTTTCCTTCCCATAGAGCTTTTTTAAGCGGTGCCAAACTGAAAGTACTTCAAACATAGAACATCAAAACTAAGAAAATCTAAAGGTGTTCCTGCTCAGTGCTAGGAGTCTAAATAAGAAACTCCACTCCCTACAATCTGTTCTCACCCTAGAGAATGCTGAGGTCTGTGCAGTCACTGAGACATGGTTTAAAGCCACAGAGAGCACACTGGCAGTACAAGGCTATTATGTCTTCCACACATTTAGACCAGCTACTACACAGACAGGGACTAAAGGTGGAGGTGTCTTGATTTACATCAAAAATAAATATACCTCAAGGCTGGCCAAACAGGACAATACACTTCAGCTTCTTTGCATTCAAATTACCATAGGCAAATCCCATACCACTTCTTTTCAAGCTGTGGGTCCCACTTTATGACCCAGAAAATCCATAACACATATTTAAGCCTATTGGAAATACTCACCATCCAATCCAATACCATATTCGTGGGTTACTAAATGTGCAGGTACTGAGATTCCAGGATTTTCTAAACACAGACTTCCTGAACCAGACTGTCAGTACACTGACCAGGGGCACAAAAATACTGGATCTAGTTCTCACTAATATGGGAGAGTGTTGCACACCTTCTAGTATAACATCCTCTCTGGTAAGATCAAACTACAAAACAGCCTTCTCTGAAGTAAAAATAAAACCCGAAACTCCAGCTAACCCTGGACTGTTCAGGAACTACTCCAAGGCTAACTTCCTACTATTAAGTGATACACTGGCAAAAAATCAAGTCTCCACTAACCCTGAGAGCACTGTTGCCTATGTGGAATTGTTCACAGAAACTCTATACATGCATGTTCACAACAGCACAGAGGTAGCTGCACATACCAGGAATAAGTAGAGATCTAACTCAAAAAACAAGCCACCCTGGTAGAATCAAAACATCAACAGGCTGTACAACTGAAGCAAGAAAATAATGGAAAAAAATAGGAGGTGCAGCACCCAGCAGGATAAAAATACTCTCATTAAATAAAACAAAAAACTTAGAGGACAAATAAAATCTACTAAATCCAAATTTGAGGTAAATTTGGCTTCCCAGGCCAAGAACACGCAAAAGGCATTCTTTAGCTATGTCTGCGACTTCAAAGGCAATACACAATTGTGTGAAGAGCTCATTGTTAATGGAACTAGCTATATTGACCTACTGGCAGACGAATTCAGCTCTAAATTTACACCTCCTCCTCAACCTCCCCACAAGAAATACCATCTAGTATAACTCACCCTATCACTAGGGAACAGGTCCTCAATGCTGTCTCTAAGGTCCAGAACACTGCATTGATGGGCCCAAACTGTACCCCAGGATGCCTTCTAAACAGCATGAAACATGGCCCTCTGGAATCACTATTTAACTGTTGCCTTGAAGTCTTTATGCCTCATGAATGTAGAATATCAATAGTCATCCCTCTGCACAAAGGTGAGCCATCTACAGACCCTGGAAACTACTGACCCATATGTCTCACTAATCTCTTATGCAAAATCATGGAAATAATTATCATAGAAATGATCAGTAATGACATGGGAAATCTCCAGACACTAAACCAAACACAGTTTGGTTTTGTTAAGCGCAGGTCATGCCTACTCAGACCAGAAAACTTCTTTGAAAAGGTTACCAGAACAATGGAAGAGGGCAAAATGGTTTACACTGCCTACCTTGACCTGGTTAATGCATTTGACACAATAGCTCATTCAAGCATTGCTATAAACCCTTATGTCACCCAGTGGATAGCCAGCTGGCTCACAGACAGGACCTAGAAATTTAGAATTGGGGAGTCCATCTCCATGGCTTAACATATCACATTTTCCTTTTTAAGAGGAGGCCAGTTGGAAGGGGAGTCCCTCAAGGATCAGTCCTGGGACTGCTCCTTTTTGGTATTTACTTCTCTGAAGTCAAGGTCAATATCAAGGACCTCTGAAATGACCAGATTTGCAGATGATTGCAAATTAGGAGCAGTCATAGAATCCTCCCACTGACACTAATGTTGTCCAGGAAGGGCTAACACAGACAAATAACCTGTGTCAGAGCCATGGACTAAAGCTGAATTCCAGGAAATGCATAATAATATCCTCCAAGAAGCCATCCACTCCAGATAACTATCATATTGACACACCACAAAGAGTCAACCCAGTAGTCAGACTTGGGGATACATGTAGACAGTAATCTAGCCTTTGACCATTATGTGTCTACACTAATGAGGAAATCAGGCTACGCTGTTTAACTTATAAACAAAGGTATGGCATCTAGGTCTAAGGAGGCCACTGTTCCATTGTATTCAGCATTGAGTAGACCTATCATTGAGTACAATGTCCCCTTTGGTATGTATCAGACCAGGCACATCCAACAACAGAAAGTCCACAGAGGTTCCTCACTAGAAGTAACACATCCCATGCAGACCACCTCAAAGTCCTATCCCTGTAGTCTGTCTCTCACAGGCTATTGAGGGGAGATCTATGCCTGGCCCACAAGGCATTGTTGGACCCCCACCCTGATATCTTTATGCATATCTGCAAAACAAACAGCACCATTCTAAAGACTTGAACCTTGCCTATGATATAAATAGGACCTGATGGAGAGACAGGTTATGTAGCTCAGAGACTATTCCTTCCCTGGAACAAGCTCACCATCCATGTGAAGCAGATTTCCTTCTTAACCCAATTCAAGTGAGACTTGGACAATTGAATGGGGAACAGGAAATTCATCCCTGGTTTGGCACCTATGTCTCTAATGGACATAGGCAGCCTGTAAATGGCTCATCTCCCAGGCCCCTGCTCGTAAATGCTTCATCTCCAAATTCCCTGCATGCACTTATCTAAGGTAACAGAATTTGTCAGAGATTTGGGATGAATGGCTAGGCTTAAAAAGGCCCTACTGTCATTAGCCTTTTGGATACCTATGAACCTATGAACCTATGCCAGACAGATAACATTACTTTCCTTGGAAAATGTATCACTTGCGTGGCATTGGGATTTTTTAATATATTCTGCTTCTTAGAAAACTTCCTAAACCTGTAAAGAAATCATCATAATTGTAAGGAATATTGTTGCTATGTCTATATCCACTATTTGGGATTATGTGACTGTTCCTGGATGTATACGTAAACCCATTCTTTCCTTGCTTTCGCACAAAGTATGTGTGTTACCTTTTCTAGATTCCTAGCTTCTTACAAACCAAATGACTCAGACTATTATGTAAATTAATTTTATCAAAATTGTTATAATTTAAAAGTGGACATTGTACTTCTTACTTTTTGTTACTAGTTTTGGCCCAGTTGCATTGTTTGGTTCACTGACCATGCTAACAATGTACTCACATGTCTCTTTTTTGTGAATTTTAGCTTTAATATTTTAAATGTACATTTAGGTAAAATATTATACTCTGCACCCATGTCTAGTATACATTCAGCATTTCAAATATTGCCTCTGAGCATCTCCTGAGAGCAATCTTACTTGAATTAATTTCTTACTATTTATAATACATTTTCAAAGTTCATTATTTCATCTGTTTTCAATTATTTCCTTTTAATAGCAATATAACATATCACATTTTCCTTTTTAAAAATACAAATGTTTTTAAACTCATATTTTCCGTATAAAAATGATTTTTTTCTACCACAGTTTTTAAAGTCACAGCATTTCCCCCCTTGCCTATAATTATACCTATACATAAGACTAGAATTCTTGCTGTTTTATTGCAATTATCGTTAATACAACTCACCCCCATGCTACTTCTCATTTTCCTTAATTATGTGACTCATAGTTCATTTTATATACTTAATTTTCCTCAATGACTTCCATTGACTGTATACTTAGAAGGTCAGACCCTCTGCATACATCCATAACTTATCTTAATTTGCTACTTAATCCAAAAAGTTATTGTTACCCAAGGAGTAAACGCCCCCGCACACCAAATACAGTTCAGTAATAAATAGAATAATGATACCAAGGTGTCGAGATGAACAAAGGCTGTAACCATAAAAAACATCCACTAAGAGCCAGTATCTTCCTTAAGACCTCACTTTATTCGAACAACAGGAACAGTGGTAAGCGCTTTCACCCTGATAGGGCTTCTTCAGACCATATACAAACAAGCACAGCTCTACTTCATTATAAATAGAAAAAGGTGCCAAAAAGCACTCTACTAATTAATTAAAGCGACAACTGACTGCGAAACAGAGTAGATATCACAAATAACAGATAAATAAATTGATACAAATATGTCAGTTCATTAAAAACATCATCATAAATGTCTAAAAACAATATAAAAACTTCACCTATTTCTTATAACATGAGTAAAATTCCCCCATAGAACCTAGATAATGTGGAGGCATATCAAGTAAAGATAGTTCCTATGCAAGAACCCAATGCCTATGAATACTATAAAAGGCAATAAGAATTACACTAATATCTCAGCCCTCTGGATTTAAGGAAGGACTTCAGTGGCATCTTGTCATTCAAACCAGGGATGGTATCAGCCGTCAACCTAAAAATCCACTTCGCTTCTTGCGTTTCTGTCCTATTTCTTATATCCCCTCCTCTGAAGTTACTGGGGATAACTTCCATAACTCTGAAACTAAATTCATGAGTATTATTAGTGCAACTTATCTATGAATCTTGCAAATCAATACATTCAAAAGTTTTGCCTCCGTTTTTTTTTTAGCTCCATGATATAAATAACTAGAGTTTTTTAGGGCACCCTTGGAAAGAATAAGTGTTAAAATAAAGAGTAATTTCTTCATAGACTCACAATAGTTCCCAACCTCCTAGCAGTTATGCCCAAATTATTTACAAACTTTGATTCACACTTGGCTTTTGAAGATGCAAACAATATAGATTAGATGGAGTTTGATATGCTAAACCAAATTTGGTCTGATTCTGACTGAATGTTTGTATACATGTTCTTATGATGACAATTCTTGTTTTAGGTATTCAGTATTTGTCTAATCAGTCCTGGTGGGCAAATCAGTTTGTTACATGGTTCATGTCAGTAAAATATATAATTTTACAGCCTGAAGTAGCTTATTGCAGAATATTCTCCAATCACTAACAAGTGACACACTAGTTGTTTATTCTAGCAAATATCTTTCCAAACAAAATTATTCAGTGTAACAGTTCGTAACTGTAATATCACTATATACTTCATGTAGTAGCAATATGACCTGAGTTATATAATATTGCTAGTAACAACAGATTCTTATGATCAGAAACAGTAGTTTTTGCAATGACATTAAGAGTGATGCCATTATATGTAGTGGCCCAGATCAGCTCTTCTATATTATTTCCAATCATAAAATCCAACCTTAAATTACCATTTTTGACATTGTTAATATAACTATTCCTGCCAATGTTAGGTATACCTAATGCACCTATTATAATGGTCAAACCATACATTTTATAAGAAATTTGTAAAGACACAACAAACCGTGCATCAAAATCATTTTGCTTTATCTTTATAAAACAAAAACTAGAGGATGTCCTGTGGTTATTCTTATAATCACGTGCAACATTTCCCGGAAAATATGGTCCCAATTACCTCTTTCTTCCTCTTCACACCTCCAACATTTGCTGTCTGTCTGAGGAAAAATTCTTTGGAGTCTGCTTGGGGTTTATAAAAATATCTATGTAAACATTTTCAGGCAAAACCCCTAAATCTTCTAGATTTTGTTGCATATTTGGGAGACATATATATATCCCTATTGTATCTTTGTGAATTGCTTATCCAGTCTCTCTTCCCAATGCTTTATAACCTCCTTTGATTGATTCTTATAGTTATCTTGTAATAGTTTATATAATCTACTAATTATTCCTTTCTTAATGGCAGCTTCTGTTCTAGAGTTTATTAAAACTTCTGCTAGTGCTGGACCTTTGTTTAGGACTCCTCTGTTTCTTTTTTTTTTTTTTTGCCTATACTCTGATATCAGTCCCTGATAGGGAAAGCAATCTCTAACCTGCAGTCCAAATAAATTCTTGGTGTCTCCCCATTTTATCATCTTTAGTTATTTGCTTCCAGTACCTTGGTTCCTTTGCCAGTTTTCTCCAATAAATTCTGGCCCCCTCTTGCCTATTGTCTGTATCCCTAATTGCAGTCATCCCTATGGATATAATATTCTGCATGATTATTGTTATTGTCCTTAAAGGCCTGCATCCAAAATCCCAGCCTGTCCTTGTTGCTCGAACTTCCACCATGTTTCATCATCATCCCTTTCAACTTTGAATTATAGTTTCTGCTTATGCTATGTATAAGAGTCTTAACTGTGTAGCTCTGAAATTCCCTATCAAAAATTGAGCAATCCCAATCTGTCCTGTTCTACTGGAAGAATAAGCTTATCCCACTTGACTCTTGCCATCTTTCCCTCCCAGATAAAGTCCTTCAGCTCTTTATTAATTGCTACCCACAACTTCTCCTCTGGTTGATAAACATATGCCTGACCTGTGTATAAGACTAAAGGGACTAAAAACATTTTAACTGCTTGTATCTTTCTATCCATATCCATATAACAAAACTTCAATTTTCTCAGTTTTTATATTATCTTTTGTTTAGTCTCTTCCCACATATCCTTAGCTGCCACACTAGAATTATTTTTAATCCATACTTCTAAATATTTATTTTTATCATGTCTCTAGAAATACGGGTATTCCTGAACCAGTTCATGTGTGGGTACATAATTTACCACTAATGCCTTTGTTTTAGCTTCATTAATTTTGTAACCTGAAAAGAGCTGAAACTTTCTCAAAAATGTTCCACAGCACTGTAATGTGTTTTTCTGGTTTTGTCAGGTACAAAATAATATCATCTGCAAATAAAGCCAGCTTTTCTTGACTACCATACCAATTATATCTTTTAACTTCTGAATCCCTTATTTTCTTTCACAGTGGTTCTAAGTATAATGCAAATGATAAAGGGAAATAGGATACCATTGCCTGGATCCTCTGTTCAAGCAGAAATTATCAGAGAGTACCCCACCCACTTTAATTTTCACCTCTGATCCCTCATATAGTCTCCTAATGAACCTTATATTTTTTTCAGGAAATGCAAATGCTTCCATTGTTTTGCTCATAAAGTCCAAGGTTTCTCTGTCAAATGCTTTCTCTGTATTGGATGCACCAACAAAAATGGTATTTTCTTATATTCTGCTTCCCTCTGGATCATCAGTGTTCTGTTAATGTTGTCAAATGTTTGCCTCCCTTCCGCAAAACCTTATTGATCCATATATATCAGTTTTGGCATTACTTCTGCCATTCTTTTAACCATTATAGACATGAACACTTTATAATCACGGTTCAGTACTGAAATGGGCCTGTGTAAAGTTGTGTCTAATGGATCTTTACCCTCTTAGGTATTACAAATATCACTGCTTTCTTCCAGGATGGTGGTACTTTTCTTGTTCTTAAGCTACTGTTAAACAAAACCTTCTAGAGCTTTATCATTTTTTCCTCCTAGCTTCCAAACTTCCACAGGAATACCATCTATTTCTGTGGACTTTCCTGTAGATTGGTTATACATCACACTTTTTATATCATCTCCTCCTATCCTGTTAGTAACTGAGCCTCATCTACCTCTAACCTTGGCATATTTAATACTTCCATAAACACTTCCATCTGTATCTTTTCTTGATTTTCATATTTCTCTGCTTTATAGAGACTCCAATAGAATTTCTGAAATGTTTCTAATGCCTCTACATGATCTCTTGTTACTTTCTTTGTTATAGGCTCCTTAAATTTGGAGACAGCCCCTTCTACCTCCTGTTACCTGAATTGTGCTAAACATTTTTGTACTCTAGTGTTATTATAAAACAACAGTTACTTAGCAATCTTTCTAAGATCATGCATATTATTGCGGTAATCCCTAATTTTCTACCTAGTATTCTGCAGTTGATCCTCTTCTTGTTCAGTGAGATTCCGCCTATTCTGCAATTATTTAACATTTGTCAGTCCCTCTAAATAATTCCTTTACTTCTTAATCACAGCTCCCTTTCTTTTATTTCCACCCTATTTTTAAACTCCACCTTAATTGTATTCCCCCTCCCTAGCTATATTTTCAGAAGACATTTCTATCCTCTCTAACAGCTCCTGAATAATTTTCACTACCCATGCTAAGATGCATGGTGCTTCTACTAAGTGCTGCTTGGTTTTGTCTTATCTTTATAGCTCGCCCAGCTGAGAAAACCCCTGAATGTTTTCAGAGAGCATTAACTATTTTGGGAAAGCCCCCTGAATGCTTTCAGAGAACATTATCTCCTAGCCAATTTCTCTTTTCTTTTTTTCCCTCAGCCAATTGCTCTCCACCTGTAGTCAGTTTCTCTTTATCAGATTGTCTCCATGGAGACATGAGAACCAGCTGCAGAATTGTTACTGAGCATACATGTATTTGCTAGAAACAAAGCCTCATAATATTCAATATTTTTTTCATTTACTTGCTCTGTCTTAAAACTTGTTACTAAATCAATCCAAGGTATTTAATCCAGTCATTTCTTCATGCAAGAATGAGAAAAAGCACATTATTTTTTCTTTTATTATGCTTTTAACCAGGATTTTTTAAAATATACATTGCAGTGGCTAAATTTCTTAAAACTGAACACGAAGAGAGATAGAAGAAGGGAGAAAGGAAAGAAAACAAAAACAGTAGCACATGTTCACAATACCCAATGACACTTAAAAATAACTGAAAAACATTTACATTATAACATGTAAAGAAAACCACATGCCACAAAATTGGTACAATTTAAGAAAAAAAATATTTACTTACAATTAACTTTCTCCCTCCTGTTCCCCTCACCAAAGCACTTTTCTGAACATTAATGACATGAACTAGGGAATATGCTTTAGAGTCCCCCACAAGTCCAACAGATTCTGAAAAAGTCCAATATTTTCCGATTTTTCTTGTTTTGTCATATTTCACAAATATGATCATTGCATTGTAATCCCATACTGTTAGTGGTTTTATTACTGTTCATCTCTAAAATCCTTCTCTGCTTCATTTCCGATGTACTCTCGGTTCTTCTAATCAACTGTCATGCTCAATTCCTTCTCTCCAACATTTTCCATTGAAAATTTTGAAATGTTTTCACAGGTACAGTCCTTCTGTGGTCTTTATTACCAGAAGAACAAGAAGCAGAATCTCCTTCTGTTTCATAGCTTACTTTTTGTTGGACAAACTTCTGAATTTCCTCCTTAGCATATATTTTAGCAAAAAATTATTTTGTCCCTCCAGGGAAGAATACCTTGAAGACAGCAGGGTACAACAGTTTGAATCTCATACCTGCACCTCGGCATTCCCCGAATAGTAGAATAAATTTGCTCCTCTTCTGTCTGATGTACAATGAGTAATCATTAGGCACACTCTGGTGTCTCCCACTTTTTGTACTTTGTCCCTGTGCCACAGATTTGTCAGAATCAAATCCTTCTGGTAGGACTGCATCTTTACTATTAAATGTCTATGTTGATTTATTATAGCCAGGTTTGGAGCATACACACAATGTGTCCTTTCAACTAACAACTCCTGCTGTGGAATACCAGTCCATATTTGTGCTTTCATAAAATTAATGCAGTCTGTTCCTTCCAGCTTCTCTGGTATAGCTAAAAATCCCAGGTTTCCTCTACATGCTTTGTCCTCTAATTCTATTATTTTTTTGAAACATCTCTTCCTGAGAAGTTTCATATTCATCCAGTCTGTTCTTTATTTCAACCTCTGATTTTTGCAGCTTTATCCTTTCATCTGAATATCTGTATAAAGCTTCTTCTATTTTTTTCCAGCCCTTTGTTGTTTGCGTTGATATACTCCATCAGTGTTTTGTTTATTTTAACCAGGCCTGTATGCAGTTGTCTTATGTCTTCCTGTAGGTTACTGGAATTCATGTCTGAAGGTTGCACTGCTTTTTGCTGAAAAGCTGCAGAACTTTCCCCAATCAGTGTTTATTCCTCACTTTTTGTAGCTGATTTTTCCAGGTCTTCTGTATTTCTCTATTCCTGGCATCCAGGCAGTGCACTTACTAGCCAGTTACTGAAGTTTATCGATAAACACAAGTCTACTGGCCTTCTCTGCTGAATTTCTGTTTTTACACTGGGAGAGCTAGAAATAAGCTGTTACTCAATGTGCAGCCATCTTGGAAGTCCCTGCAGCCATCTTGGAAGTCCCTTATTCTTTGTCCTCTTGTTGACCACTAGGCTAGTGGAGACCTGAGATGTTATTTCTACTACTAGGGTCAATTTGACCATGGCATCATGGAACTTTCCATACTTTTCTTAACAGGTGCCATGGAATCTTTCACATCTAACTTAGTTGCCACCATGTCCAGCAGATGGGTCCTCAGCTTAATGTCACAACAGCCTCCTTATACTGCACTGCAGTGACAGAAATCCATCTACCTGGTATGGGAATAAATCTGCAGCTTTCGGCACCAATGGTGAGCACATTACCTCTTGTGCCACTGTCACCAAAATAAGCATTCTCTGGTCACTGAAGTACATCAAAGGCTATTGGAGCTAATGCCAGTGGATAATTTGTGTATGGTTAGTTCTACATCATGGAAGGCCTTTCACTTATCCATCATAATAAACTGTAAAAAGAGATTTTGTATGGACCCTTATCATATTGGTCTATGCTATCAAACTTATACAATTAATCATGCAGAACTTTATACACATATCAAATCAAGTAACATGATGAAAGAGTGTTACATGCACTCTGTACTCTAAAACACAATATAATGCCTAATTTAGTGAAACACGTCTTTAAATCTTTTCTCCCTGTCATTCCATCACTGCTTCTCATGAGTGTCCATGCTTAAAAACATTGTTCTTTTACAATAGTTACCAGACATAAGCCTTCTTTGCCCTATCACAGTACAGGATACTCCTGTATGAATTCAATTCATTGTTGTCTCTTCAAAGAAAAATGTCTGTATACAATTGTAAAAGCATAACCTCAAAAACTTACACTTGCACATATAGATAATGAAAAATAACACATATACAGATAAAACAAACAAATGTAAAGGCTATAATACATTTCTGACAGTAGCAAGACTAGCCTTATGTGTAGTTAACCTATCTTATAGTAGAAAATACAGGATGAAAGTATAATGATAATGGGCTAATATAATATTTTAACCAAAAGAAGCTTTGTCTTTTTCGCAAAGTTTAATATTTCAAGTCAGACTGACAAACAAGTGAAACTCATGACCATCTATGCTTTAAAACAGTCTTCTGTTACACCAGATACAGCTTAAGACTCTGCAATCAAAACAGTGAGCACATTTCTGTCAGAGGCTCAGTTCCATGCTTCCTAAGTTCAAAATTGTAATTACTTGGATTTAACCTAGCAAATGTCGTTTATTTCTGCAGCTTGCACAATGCCGGATATATTTGCTTTTCTGAAATTGCTTTTATTCTCTCTTACTTCTTTTGTTATATCCTAGGAGTTACCAACTTTCTTAGCTGTATTACCATCAGCTATATCTTTTGTTACAATCTGAAAATTCAGCAGTACATCAGTATGCATATCAACCAGTGTTTTTTCCATCTTCTTCTGCTAAACCACAGACTAGAATAAGATTAACAAAAGAGTACCACAGGACATTCCTTTAAGGTGAGGTAAGAGTTTTCCTCATATCCTAGCCAAATTTTCTGCTGTTGTTATGAAAAACACTTTGGAACTTTACTTTCCTGAAAAGAACCACAGGCACAAAGTGATCTACCTAGCAACAAAATGCAATAAACAAAAACTTTGCAGATGTGAACTTTTTACTCTAATTTATACTGAATTTTTACATACCCAAGGCAATGTGTAACATTAAAATGTTTCATATATCGTTACAGAATGGCAATTTATAGAAAGCAATTACAAGAAGACAGTAAAAGAGTATCTAATCACTCAGTTCACTTTTAATTCTTGTAATACATTGTATATAGCAATATTACTATTGGTATTAGGGATTTCTAATACTCTGGTATTACCTTTCAGTGACTGTAAAACTATGCCATTTCACTATCTCTCATAATATCAGATTTGAGAAAAGAACAGTAATCTGTATTAAAATTACTGTGTTTTTGCTGTACTAATTTTAACTTTCCTTACTTTGGTATTTTTCTAGTTTTTTGCATATTCCTATTAAATTTAATCAGTTTGATGTTAGACAAGATTGTAGCAGGCTTTGTCACAGTTCTACATCTCTCCCTAAAAATGACCATTCACATCAGTCTTTTAAAATCAAAAATAACAGGACGCTCAATGCATGCCAACGTACCTCAGGATTTTGACAAAGGTATTCTGCAGCTCCAACTCGAACGTGGCCTACCCCTTCTAGCTTACTCTTCTATTTGCCTCTCAATGTGAAGGCATGGTAAATAGGTACAAAGGCTCTTAAAATGTAACTAGATGCATCCCAAAATCCTATTTAACATAAAGTTTCATAGCAAACAGTGTGTAATTTTTCCTGCTTCCAGTGGGACTGAAGCAGATTACAACAGGAGGTGATTCTGGTGGATGTCCAGGACCCATGAATGAAGGGGGGCCTACTATTGACTGGCAAGCCACTATAGCGCCCCAGGTTGTTTTATGTTCAAAAGAATTGTCTCATGTAATAAGGGCCAAAAGCACTTAAAACTGCACAGTTCACAGGAAGGAAGTGCACATTTCGGGAATCAGACTACATGGACTAAATCTCCTGACTAAGTTTTGCAGCAGCTGTTTCTGAAGAATTGTGTGTGTGTGTGTGTGTGTGTGTGTGTGTGTGTGTGTGTGTGTGTGTGTGTGTGTGTGTGTGTGTGTGTGTGTGTGTGTGTGTGTGTGTGTGTGCGTCAGTGTATACATAAATACTTAGTTCTGGCATCCCAGAGTAGTTGTGGTGTAAGAGAGGGAAATTATCATAGGAAATAGCGCATCATCATATGAGCCATGTTCTTTGGGTAAGATCTTTGGTTTGGTTTGTTGACTGCTGACACTGTGTTTATTGTTTGGCTGAGAATAAACTTAACAGCTTGAGGTCTATGAATTTAATTGTAATATTTTAACTATGAACTCTAAATTAGATTTTTTTGCAGGCACACAAGTGCAACATAGTATATATGAATAAGGCTATGAGCTGTTAATGAGCTGATATATTATTTGAGTTTTTGCCCTTGAGTGCTTTGGGCATGTGTGTTCTATGATTCATCAGCTTTTTTCATTCAGGGTTTCATGGATGAACCCACTAGTTAAAGAACCTTCTTTTTTCACATTCTTCAAACATAACTTATTTTTTGCCTTAACATAGTTGTTGTGCTAGTGATATTATTTACTGTTTTTTTTCAGTTGTAGACATTTTGATTATTGATTCACTAGCTAAGCCATAATATCACTGTGTGGAATTTTATGGTATGCAGTTATTTCCACAAGAAAGTCAACCTGTAGTGGTGAACAGTGCTTTACATTCTTTTTTTTTTTTTCAAATAACTTTTTAATGAATATTTTCTCACATAAAATACAAGTAGAGAGATGAACAAGATGTAACTGTGGTACAGTTGGATGTCACAGAATGTTTAACATGAGGAAGTTATTCAATAGATAATACACACTTTAGTAAATAGCATTCAAAATAGCTAGGAATACAGTATTGGATAAACACAAGGAAATGGTTATGTTATATGTTAGTCATGGTAATATTATTTTAACATTTCACTTGTACATTATAATGACAAATGAGAGCATATTTAGAAGTATAACACCAACCTACGCAAAGAAATCAGTCTACTCTACTAAACCTTATATACATATTTACAAAAAAATTGTCGCCTTAGTTCTTAACTCCCTGATTTTGTTATATCATAGATTTTTGTCCTGTTTTTATCAGTTTTACTGACTGTGTTATTTGCTTCCTGCTCATGTGACAATTTATGGTTTTATTTGTTCAGTTGTTGGACTTTTTGTATCTGCTGTTTTCTGACAATTTTTTATGTTGCATTTTTACAGCATTTTAATTGTTGCAGGGCAATAATGTTTGATCTACTAGCTTGGAATAATGTATATTTTTTTGATGGGAGGAGTTGTATATTGTCATCTACTCATCTTACTATTTTTATTTTATTTGGTCTTATGTATTTCTATGACTGACTGTTAGCTGAGGATTTATTTGAACGTCTGACACTGTGCACAATATGACCATCAATCAGCTTTCCTGTTTTGTTATCCTTTATTCCTTTTATCATTTGTCTATGTCATTTTTTATGTGGCAGAAGTCTATTGTTGGCCTTGAGGTTATTTGCCTGTCTCTGGTTGCTGATGTTGCCACTTCTAGGAAGATGGCTATAGACAGGAGCACAGGCCAGGTGCTATTGGACCCTTCATGGGTATGAGTGTCTGGTGTTTTGTAGGAAGCTGAATTGTGTTTTACAACTGGTTCATCATTTTCTACCATTCATCAGCATTTGTAGGAGTTCAATGCACTAGATGTTGATGAGGGTATTGAGGCCTATAATAGGGTCCTAATGCCCTCTCTTGACTTTTTCTCCCCAAATTGTGTATGTTTTGTTAATCTCGTGCCATGTGAGCCATGGTATAATCTTAAGATTCAGAATTTAAGATGGACAGGACAAATATTTGAATGAATGTAACATCACTCTTATTTGCTGGAAGCTATGCTTTTGTTGGTTGAACATTGTTCTCCCTTCTAGGCCAAGGTTACCAGAAATAAGTCTTTGGTTTTGTCTCATGAAATCTTGACTGATAGAAAACTCTTGCATAGTGAGTCAGATTAACAGACTGTCCAGTCTTCATCCATTAAGGAATGTGAACTTGCTGTCAGAAATTTGGTTGCTGAGCTTGCTTCCATCAGGTCTAGTTTTGACTCGTGTGCACTCATAGTGGCCTTCTGTGGGTTCAGATCAGTGTTCATTGTCTTGCTGATTTTTTGGTATTTCTACTTACAATGAGTTTATTACATTGATTTTCCAGAATGTGTTTGCCCACCTGTACAATGAATATTTGTCGAACTAAGTTTGCAAGATTTTACTTGGATGTCTTGTGTCTCGTCTTCTACTAGGTTATTAAACTATCCCTTAAGAATGGAGTCCTTCTATCACTGTTTAAAGAGGCCTGGGTTACTCATATTCTTAAAAAGATACGTTTGGATGCTGATAATTATAGATGTATCTCAAACCTCCTCTTTATTGATTTATTTCTTGAGAAGCTTGTGTATGCAGAACTAGATTCCATTTTGAGTGTTTATCAGATTTATGACCCATTCCAGTCTGTTGTATGGTCTAGGCATAGTACTGAAATGGTCTGTCAAGGTGTTTAATGATCTGATAACAGCTAGAGATCAATGCTGCTATTTAATCGTGCTTCTTTTTGATTTGTCAACTGTGTTTGACACAGTGAACCATAAGTTCATGCTAGACAATTTAACCCATTGTTGTGGTATCCCAGGTGTTGTACAACAATGGTTTGCATCCTACCTTTCTGCCAACACTCTTTGGGTCATGTTTGGAGTTAATTATTATTATTCTTCCTTCTTCTTATTATTATGCAAAGTGATACAGGAGTACCTCTTGTTCAGTGTATATGTTACCACTAGGAGACATAGAAAATTATAAACTATCATTGTTGTGCTGATTAGTGTTACAGCTTGTTTAGTTAGCACCCAAACATACTCCACAATCTGGCATCCCTTAAATTTAAGGAGTAAAAAAAAAAAAAAAAAGGTCTAATCTGGTGCTCCTCATTTCTCCTAAGGACCATCAAGTACACTGTTTTGCCAATCAAATCCCAACTCAGGAACAAAAAAAAAGGCCCTTTGTCTGATCAGATCAGCATTCTTCACCTATTCTAATGAGTACTGGTTCACTGCTCAAATCTAGCCTGAAGTGGAATACTAAAACAAAACAAACAAACAAAAAACACTTCAACTTTTCTTTTACTGAGCAAACAACTTGTTACAACTTATACCAAGGATGTCGGGAGGCATACACACTGTACACATTACAGTACAAATAATGTGAATGGGAGGTAGCAAGAGGGCAAGCACTAGGACCCAGAGAAACCACCCTAGCTGCATTAAAAAAATGTTTGTGTAATGAATGAAAATGCCATGATATGAGACTGCACTGCAAGTTACAACTCCTCAAGTGTTTTCATTTTATTATTGTTTGATCCTGATTTTGTGGTTTCTTTCTATCTTGATGTCTTTTCAAATGTCATGATGTTGTTCAGAATTTCCATTTATTGCAGAAATATTTAGTATACTTCTCTGTCTCTCTCGCTCTTTTTTTTTTTTTTTTTTTTTTTACGGTTGTCATTCAAGCTGTTTTGAAAACATTCCATTTTGATTTTGCAGTGGAATAAATGCAGTCTTGCATTTTGAGCAGAGATAGCAATCTGTGGGAAGACCACGGAGGCCAGTTTGCTTAATAACACCATGCTACAGTTTGCTAACATCTATTAGAAGAGACTTAACCTGGAAATAATTTCTAAGTGACAATTGCTGGGAGTGGTTTTATATACTTAAACAGCATTTAACAGATTTCCTGATTCCTCACATTATTAGCTGTACTGCCAAAGGAGAAGTTATAATTTACCGTGTAAAACAGTGAGCCTGAGCAGGGTTTTTAATGTTTGATTTTTTTTGTCTGCCTATGTTGTCTCTTTGACCATACAGTTAGAATGGTAACATATGTGTACTTGGGTATCTGTCAAGATTTTAATATATTAGCAAACATTTTGTATAAACAAAACGTTTGTGTGTGCTCAGATGTGAAGATATTTATTTTGTTTTGCAATACTCTTTGGGGATATTAGGGGCGACTTTGTGGAGTGGTGGGGGAAGTTATCACTAAATTTGTCTCCTAATATATTGGCTATATCCTTTGAATCAGAATTTGTAATATTATACACAAGTCCAGTATATTGTTGGATATTATTCCTTAATTTCTTGTTACAAATGAAGGAAGATTTCCAATTTTCTCTGGTATACAGGGCAACCTTAAGCTCAAACTCTGCTTTTCATTTTATAGTCGTGCTCTTAAGTTTCTTTATGGCATGTTTCACTGTGGTCTCAAGGTGGGGGGGGGCATTTTTTTATAAGATGTCATTATGTTCCTTATTTTGTTGTATAGTTTATTAATACATAAAGTAATTCCTCCAAGGAGGTTTCTTCCTGAATTTATAATTATATTTAGGGTGGATGGGTGCTGAATTTTCTACACAGCTGTTGGAGTTTTGCTACAAAGTGGAAGTGATGTAGCAGCCCTCATAGCTGTAACAATTTTGAGGGATTATTGGGAACGTTTATCTAGCTTTTATACAAGCTGAAGTAGGTTTGTCCTGGATAAGTCTCTAAAGGTGGTTTGGTGATGGGATGGTACCACTACAACTGAAAGAGAAGTTAACATATGGACAAATTTTGCTAGAGATGAGAAGATGTAAAGTGGAGTACAGGTGGGAACTAGTTTGGTAATGACAAAGTCAAGGATATATGAGATTTACATGGATAGTTTTTACAATTTGCTCTAGTGTTAGAACGTCTAGGGAATACCAAGAATATCAATTTTTAGATGTGTAGGTGTTCCACTCAGTGTTTGTATGATTGTACCCCCAAGCAAGAAGGTGTTTGATTTGATATTTAAGCACTCAGTGGTGTTAAGTTGCTTTTTTGATCATTGGGGGACATTGGTGGGGATCTGTGTATAACAACAGAGTAATAGCTGATTTTTTATGGTTATTTAGATTTCCAGGAGTTCTAAATTAGTGCCATGGATAATTCCATGTGACGTGATGGTATTTCTGACAAATACAGATAATTGCCTACAGCTTATATGTGGGAGTTGTGTCACGCTTTATTAAAGACACTCATGAGTAGCCATCTAGATGCAGCACAGCTGGGGTAAAGTTTACCATATAATATAAATGGGGTGATACGTTGTGCTTTCTTACCTGGGTCAAATGCATGTTTGGACTAAAATGTCTGCTTTGGTTTTAGTGTTTCATGTAATAGATTAGCTTTCTGGCATACACTTGCTGAGGGTGGATTGGAGGAGAGCATCATTGTGATGGGGGTATGATTTGGACATGTATGTAAGGGGGCTGTGTATTAACATCTTGATGATGATGGTGTCACTTAGTGGGGGAAGCAATTTGGAGTTGCGAGTACGAATTTGAAATTCATGGCTACACCACCATATACAAAGCAGTCCTGACACCGAAAGCACTGAAGCAATACTGGAATTTATTTCAGTACTTGCATTCTGAAATAGTGGTGTGGAAATAAATGCCTGTATTGCACTACAGGCAAGATGGCATCCGCCAGTCATGCTCCCCAAATACTTCATACCCAGATTGACTGCCTTCTTTGTCCCATCCTAGCTATGCTTCTATTGTTGATGGCAAACAACTTTATGTCTCTTTCCCCAAGATTCTATCTGCCTCAGGCAACCTTGCTTCTGTCTTGGACTTGATACATAACTAGGTGATCGAAAAGTAGTTGAAACTCAACTTCAGCAAGATAGCAGTTCAGCCAATACATGCCATTATATTATTCTGCACCAATCTTGTCCTCGGATATCATCTATAGTGATAAACTGGAATTTGTGTCAAAGGTGCAAAATTCAGAGATGACATATGATAATTAGTTCACCTGTTAGTAACAGGTGTCTGCAATCAAATCTTCATGTTCTCATCATGGAATGCCTCACTAATTAAGCTAATTAAGCACCTTACTCCAGTGGTTGATTTTTCTCTAGTTGTGCATGTTCCATTCTGTTCTGTTCATGACTTTACTCTCTAATGATCCTTGTCTGGGACTTCCAGACAGAAGCTGGATCAGCTGTAATTCGTGCAGAATTCTCCAGCTTGGCTATTCATTGGAGTATATAGATCAAATTAACAGTGTGTGTCTGTGCAGCCAAAACAGAAAACTAGGAAATTCAAAACACCAGGCTCACATAACAGCACCAGAAATCCTTATAAATAAATAGATGTGGCAACACAACAGCAACAGTAATGATCCAAAAAATAAAAATGAGTCTTGGTAATATTTGAAACACAATGTGTCTATTAAATTGAACAATAAAACACAACAAAAACACAATAGTTTAGTGCTTTCATCTCTAATCCATTGAGACTTTTTAAGAACTGTTTGAATTTATAAATATCATTTTTGTAATACATTTAAAAGAGTCATGTGACTCCATTAATTATCTCTTTAAAGAGAAGGCAAAAATAAATAAAGAAATAAGTGTTATATTCTAAAATTCTATAACATATAATTGTACATTGTGTAATTGTGTATGTTTATATAGGGAATTATTGGTGTTTTTCTTAGTAATAGGATATGTATGCACATAGATTCTTCTTTGGAATTGTCTTTCTGTTTTCCCTATATAAAAATGGCCACATCTTTCACACTCTGCAAGGTAAATAATTCTTTTAGAAGCAATGTTCCCATCTCCGAATGTAATTTCACAGGTGGATGCCCCTATTGGGATTTTAGTCTGCTGCAAAATGTAGCTACATTGATTACATGCCCCACACCATTTAGTACCCTTGCCCATGGGTTTAGAAAGATCTTTTCTTGGATGCTCGAGGAGGTATTTTATGTTCCTTCCTGTTCTGGACACACATTTAGGTGCCTCCCATAAAGCTGTAATCATCTTTGTATTCCCTTAAACATACACCGTTTTTTGGAAGGGTGTTCTTAATGTCCCTAGAATAAGTGTATAGCGTATAACCATAGAATTTGAAAATGCATTCAAATTTGTAGTATTTTTAGGTGTTGCAAATGAGTGGTCACCCCCAACAAAGTTTGTATTTACTACCCCAGCCACTCAAAACAGTGTCCCCTATTCTTTCCAGAAATTGTAATGGGTATTCCCTTTCATGGAACATTTTTGTCAAATAATACACTTCACACTGAAAGTTACCTTTGTCAGAACACATCCTGGCAACCATAATAAGTTGCCCTTTAAAAATGTTCCTTTTAATATACCTCGGATGGCAACTATTATATTCTAAATAAGTATTTGAAAATGTTGATTTCCTAAATATGGTGGAACCAAAACATCCATCACTGCACCTTTGTAAATTGTGACAGCAAGGTAATCAATTTTATTTTCATAATAGGTATATGTAAACCTCAGAAAGGTGGTTGAGGTAATAAAATAATACAAAAAAATTATATTTAACAAACCACTGAGCCTTCCAAAATATAAAGATTTATCCAAATATTGGAGATAAATGCACCAGTAGTCTTCATATGCTCAATCAAGTACAAAATTCCTTTCCCAGCTGCACATGACAAGACTGGCATACACTGGGACACAACTGGCACTCATAGCAACTCCTCGTAGCTGCCAAAAATACTCCCCTTCAAATGAAATGGAATTATTATGTAAAACAATCTCCATAACTTCCATAATCAAATTAATTAATGTGTTTTTCAAACTAGAAAGTTCATATATGGCAGAGTGCAAGTTTTAACCTTCTTTGTGAGGTATAGGCATGAATAAGTCAACGAGATCAATTGTCGAAAAAATATAATTTTCATTTAAAAAATCCTGTCCAATTTTGGTTAGAAAGTCCCAGAAATCTCCTAAAATGTGTTCTAGGGGACATAAAGAAATCTTTAGAATCTGTTCAACAAATATTCCTAAAGAAATCTTTAGAATCTGTTCAACAAATATTCCTAGCAGGTAAGTGATAGAATCGTGTGTTGCCACTATCAATCAATATGGGGGGGGGGTGATAATACTTTTATGTCTTTTGGGTATGCCAAATGCTACTGGGATGACTGGGTGTTTGTTAAAGAGAAACTCATGTAAATCCTCAGTAATAACTCTTTGTATTAAGGAGTCATCCAAAATAATTCAATTTCCTGTAAGCTAAATGGATTTCATTCATGAATAATGTTTCATACTTATCACTATCGTGCAAGAGATTAAGTAACTGTCCAGTATATATATATATATATATATATATATATATATATATATATATATATGCAATTGCATCTACAATAACCATCCCCCCTCCATTGTCCGGCTTCACAATTCTCAATGTTTTCATTCCTTAATGTAGTCATAAGATTCCTTACTTCCTTAGTTTGATTGTAGTACTTTCTCTTTTGGGATATAAGCAACTTATGTATCTCAGTACTACAATTTTTTTTCAAAAATTGCCACAGTTGGGTGGAGCAGTGGATTAAATGTACTTTTTCTCTTCAACATAGCCCTAGAAGTATTCAAGGGTGGTGTCCAATCCTGCCCCATGATTTTTAAATATCACCTGAAAGTTCAGTTTCCTAGTATATAACTTTAACGCTATTAAAACATCTGCTTTGTCTATCTTTGAAGAAGGAACACATTTAAAACCTTTTTAAAAAGAGTAAAACATGTCTTGTCAATCGTGAGGTCAGTATAATTTAAAATATTAAAACTTTGGTAACTATTAATTATATGAATATAAAAAGCAATCTGTTGAGTACAAGTTTTATAATCAAAAATGGCAACCAGGCAGAATACAAGATCCAGCAACTACCACGGCAGAATTAGGGCAGACTATATATGAAGAAAAAAAAATGATGCAGCTCTAAAAATAAAACAGTACATGATATTTAATATTAACTAACAAAAATCATTGCAACAACAGGTGAACACTTTCATGGTTCTAAGACCATTTTATCAGACCTAGCACTATAAAAATGTTCAACTATTTAAACAGGTGAAAGCCAATTCAGTTTCCTAGTATATAACTTCAGTTCTGTTAAGACATCCACTGTGTCTATGTTTGAAGAAGGAACAAATTTAAAACCTTTTTCAAAAAGAGTAAAAAATGTCTTGTTAATCTTGAGACCAGTATAATTGTGAACATTAAAACCTAGGTAATTATTAATTATACCTTCCTCATTGACTACCAAATTGTCAGTTGGTGTCATCTCTTTGACCTGCCTTGAATAAACTAATGGTTCCTCTTCCAATTCCTCCCCCTCCCTCTGTTTCTCTGACCCCTCAGGGTGGGTGTGTATGTACTAAAAAAAGTTTTTGTCAGCATTCGTTCTCCAGTCTCTCAGACCTTCTTAAGGGGGGGATTATTCTCAAACTCCCCAATATCAAAATTAGTGGAACTGTTAAAATTCACTCTGTGCTCTACAATTGGTTGTGCATTGTTAACATGAGGAAAAAACAAGTCATTATCAGAATCTAACCTATCTTGATTGTTAGTGCTAGGTGAAGACTGAACATGACTGTAATATGTTTTAGGTATTGGGTAAGATTTAACCTGAACATATTTATTCTTATCTCTGTCAAGCTTCTTGTGCTTTCTAATCAAGTTCTCTTTGACATGCTTTTCCACCTTGTTAAATATATTGTCATATTTCCATTGGTTACTTTCAAATAAAAGATCTTTAGTAATACCCTGATTCAGTACCTTAAGTTCATCAAGCAATCTCTTGATTCTAATATTGTTAAATTTTAAAATAATTTGCATCAATTCTGTACCATGCCTGTCAAACATATCTGTTAATTCAGCCATTTCAGTATTGTCTAACAACAAGCCATTTGGAAATGTAAACATTCTAAGCCCTTTTGGTACCCTTTTGACCCTAATACATCCTGTTAAGTACAAATGATCAGTTTGTAAACTACTCACCTTATCCATTTTGTGTTCAAATTTATTTAAAATAGTTCTAAAACAATGGTGCGGTTGTGAGTTGTTATTGTTCAGAAAAGTTCTTTAGTAAGCCATCGCTGAAACTGTTTGCTCCTATCAGGAAACTTCTGCTGGACAATTTAAATGCATATTGACCCTGGAAAATCCCTTCCTGTACTCCCGTCGCTTTTCCATGAGTTTTTCTATAAACTCCATTCCTCATGCTGCTATCATCATCAGGAGGTGTGTTGGGATGGCCTAAGTTTGAAAATATAGCTGGTACACAGAACATTCCCAAATCATAATTGAACTGAGTCACTTGCGAAAGTAATGCAACCAACTCTGCTAAATTTCCTTTCTGAGAAACAGTACTGTATCCGGACCCATTGTGTGATACTGGAGCAGCAGCACCCTCTGCAGGTATAGAACATGCTCCTAAAAGTCCTTCCATAAGAAATATGATCCTAAAGCACTCCCAGTGAACACTGCCATGCTGAAAATAACCGAACAGAAGGAAAACTAACTCAAATTAACAGCATGTGTCTGTGTAGCCAAAACAGAAAACTATTCATTGGGGTACTCAGATACCACCTTATTATGCTGGTGCTGCTAATTCTGCACTTAGTCCTGTTCAGAACTGCATTGCTTAGAAAGTTGTGGTCCTGCTCTTCACAGCCTTGCTCTCCCTTATGTTTAGTGAATTTATTAGCAGATAATGGACTGACTGCTCACATGTCTGCCCTCTTTTACCCTTGGGCTGCCGGAGATTTTGATGATTTATTTTTATTTTTCAGAAGAATCCTTTTTTTTGATTACAGGGTGGTTGAGAATGACCCTGAAGTGCGATGGTTTCACAAGCTCTCATCAAAACCACCTTTTTGATCTAGCTTTTGGGGTCTAGTGGCCTCACCTATTTATTTGCTTGTGAATGTTTACTTGTTTCATGCTTTGCAATAGTGCTATATCTATAGATGCTTAAATAAGCATGACTTTGAATTTAGCAAGAAAGCTGCAACCAGAAAAGAGTTTACTAGGCAGGTGAATGACTGACATCATTTGCAGATGGTCTTGCTACAGATACACAGAATGGAATTATTAGTTTACATTATGTTTGTTCTGCTTGTGTTTAACTGGATTATAAGACAGCCATGCAGTGTGGGAGTTATATAGAGGTAACATGGTATCTTGTTATGTAAGTGTAACATGGTAACATTGCACAACCGGCTCCAGAGTGATGTTCAGATGTGTTTATCGAGAACTGTTTGGTGTGTATCCTTGTGTCATTATCACATTTTATATGAGTTTTGTGAACAGAGATTATCATGGTAATGTAGTGTGAAAAAGCTCTGGTAATGTTGTCAGTGTAAATGAAAATATTATTAAATAGTATATTAGAATGCATGGAATGTGATAGTAATAACTGCACCTTTGATTCAAAGATGCTTAGATATATCTTTTTTAACCCTCCACTGACCATCAGGTCCTCTCCTTTGACCACGCTATTGACTCATTTGTTCCCGAAGACATGAGTCCTATGGTATGTTTATTTCCTTTGGGTGAGAACTGAGTGAGACAGGAGTACAGGCATCCTCTATTCAATAGAGATAGGGATTTTATTTTGTTAAATCTTGCCATCTTCTGCTCATGCCTGTAGCATTCAAGTGGTGCGTATTCAGTGGGCCATTATAATGTATTTCCAGGCCTCAACTCCATAATCAAATGGTGCTGCATGTCTTGTAGACAGAACCTCTGTGTGATCCACTGTGCATTTAACTATGGAGAATTTAGCCAGGCACATGCTCAGTTCCTTTACCTACCAGAAGAGAAGGGTACAGTCTAGGCCTCTTTATTCTTTTCCTCCTGTTCACCAACTTCAGGAGACAAAGGCATTAACAGAACTTGAGTTGCTTTGCTCATACTTAGGGCTTTATTTCCCTACCCCCCTCAAAAAAATGAAGTAAGTGGGCTAAGCCTCTTCATTTCTATCCTCATGTGCCAGCTTGAGCAGGAGGTGCCAGAACCATTAACTGAACTCATGTTGCTAATGTTATACAGTAGACTCCCTCTTATCTGTTCTCGCTGGGACCAAACCTTAGGCTGGATAAACAAATGGCTGGTTAGTAAGAAAAAGCACACAGAATAGCATTTATAGGTTATCAGAATAACAGCATTTCTGTTAGTATGAATTTTTCTAAAGAATATGAAGTCTAAAACTCAAAAGAATCTGTCATTATTTAGCTCAGAGAAAGTAGAAGTGTTGTTCTTCTTTATTGCCTACTGCCAGGGTACTGTACTCAGTTTTATCCCTTTCTTTAGACAGAATTAGACTGGATGTTAAGATGAGTCTTTTTAAGTACTTCTTTATTCTGCTTAAGAATACTAACAGTTTTTTTTTTTTTTTTTTTGTTAACAGCACTGAAAAAGATTGACCTACATGTGTCCTACCAGGCTGGTCCTCTTTTGGCAGTAGACACAGAAAACCACTTTGTACTTCATTTTATTTCACATGGACTTCCCTTACGAACTGCAAAGACCATTGTCAATAACCTTCACTACATGGAAAATGATATTGACCTCATAGCAGGAGGACCTGACACTGTGATCGCTTTTACAATATGGGCACACTATGCTCCATATCCAGTTAACGTCTATATCAAGAGACTTTTGAAAATAAGGGACTCTATCATTAGGATCTTAGCAAGGAGCCCTAAAACTACAATAATCATAAAATCTGCAAATACAGGCTACAAGTCATACTGGGGCAGTGACTGGCTTTCCCTTCAACTGGATATTCTAATGAGAAAAATATTTTCTGAGGTGAATGTTATAATCATAGATGTATGGCAAATGACTTCATGTCATTATTCAGTAGAGGCTATACATCCAGTGGAAACTGTAGTGAAGAACGAAGTTGATATGTTCTTGTCTTTTATATGCCCAAAGCTAAAAATCAAATAAGATACTATAGCCCAGGTTCCTATCACTAAATTGAAGTCTGAATATTGAACTTTGGAAACTTGAATCCTACACATCAAATCTATAAATTGCAAGTGTGTTGCAATGTTGACTTGCCAGGGGAAGATATCACATTTTAAGCACAAAAAACACAAATCCAAGCACTTTTACCAGTATTCCTTTCTTTTCTTTATTAGCTCTCGATCTGGTACCTCGGCCTTTTGCCTTCAGGGATCACAAAAAGTGTATGCTTCACACATCTTTTTATACATATACATAGACATTCAGAAGCAATTAGCACAAACAGCTTATCCAATTATACAATTATTCAATTTTAACAATTAAATCAACATTACATCAAATTCATAATTTTTTGCTGAAAATATTAATAGCAATAATATTCATAACTATATCTATTTTTCTACATATGTTATCTAATAAATTCATATATACATTTTTAAATTATATATCATATTACAAAAAGCTTTTTTATTAATAACAAAATTAATATATGAACAAGAATAAATTATTTCACTATTATTTTTTATTATTTTCTTTTATTTCTTATTTTAATCAGATCTAAATAGCCAGTTCTAAGTTAAGTCCAAAAGGCTTTAGAGTTCCAAATTTTGAAATCATCTTTGTCTCTAGTTCAAGTAACTTATAGAGATAATCATTCCCTCCCATGGAAAAAGGTTTACCCAAAACACAAAATTTAAGACAATCGGGGGAACCACCATGTTTTTGAACAAAATGTTGGGCCGCAGGACTACCTTCACTATGATTTCTAATGTCTCTAAGTGCTCCAACACACAAATTCTCACCATACTTTTTGTTTGCCCAATATACCAAATATCTAAACATGAGCAACTTAATGCATACACTACCCCTATAGATTTACAGTTGAAATGAAATTTAGGATTAAAAGAAACACCATTGATGGTATTCACATGTCTTACCCTATTACATAAACTACAATACCCACATGGAAATGTGTCAAGGGTCATGTTACCAATTTCATTCCCTTTCAAGAAATTGAAATTTAATAGCTCTTTTAGATTTTTTCCCCTTTTGTAAGAGAAAGTAATATGCTCAGGGAATAGATGGCCAGTTTTATCATCTTCTTTAATTAAATACCAATATTTCATTAACTTAGAACCAGCTATTTAGATTTGATATTTGATGATTTCATATATATTTCACTGGAAACTGTTTATAATGCCAGACTGTTATAACAAAAGTGCAGTGAAGTACTGAACATGATACCTACGTATTAGTTATTTTACTTCCACAAAGATTGTTCTTAATAAAAGTTTTGCAGAATATATTAGGATACTCAAATCCAAAACACATTTAAGGCTACCACTCTGCTCTCAGGGATTTCACTGTATCTAAATCTTGATTTATTTGTAGTACATTGACAGTACATCAGACTTAGACCTTACATTATTTGCAATAACAGAACTGCCATGTTATCTGATGAAATATTAAAATATGTGTGTGCGTGTGTGTGTGTGTGTGTGTGTGTGTGTGTGTGTGTGTGTGTGTGTGTGTGTGTGTGTGTGTGTGTGTGTGTGAGTGTGTGTATGTTAGATCTGTAGGAAGGAAAACTTAGTGCACTTGTATTTTGCATATTAATTTGCTCTGTATCCTGATCAGTGGTAATATACTTTCCATACCTGAAACCAAATAAAGTACAAAATGTTAAGCTGTGGCAGTGAATGACCTATGAAGCCCTGCATTTGATATCTATGTACAGAAGGCCATGCACAATTTGTCCTCTTGAGAGTTTATAATGTAGCTATCAGGGAATTATATAAAAAGACAACTGAAATAAAATACTGCTGCAATCCTGCCCTTAAGGATTTAGATGCAGCTCATATCTCTCAACTGTCCTGATTTTCACAGACTGTCCAGATTTTACCCTCATATTTTTGATCTGTTCCTTTTAAAATTTGTGGTTTTCTGGTAAATCATTAAGGATTCATTTGACTAAACAATGACAGGCATTTAAGTTTCAGAATTCACCTCCTTCAGAAAATGCATGGTAACAAAACCTTTTATTCTAATATTTTTCTAAGTTTATAAAAGCAGTATTTAAAACTTATCCCTATTTTGGGGCCTTTGTCCCCCGATCATTTTTAGCTTTGTCCAGATTTCTTGTGCCAATAGGTTGAGAGGTATGATGCAGCTTAATGTTAAATTTGATGACATAACTCTGGCTTCTGCCAAGAATTCATTTTAAGTCATGCTATCTTATAAGTGAGAAACTTGGGTTGAAATATATATGATTTTTTTTTTATTTCTGATATAATGATAACTCACTAAAGCTATATTCTGTGCATGAGCTGCTTCTATCACCCTGAGTGTAACTGATGCACTTACACCTACTGGAAACTGAATATAAATAATGCAGCTTGTTAGTTTGACACTTTCTAATGGTCATGCAGACCTAGAGGTTGACACAGCGATTATAGGATTATATGTCTGGAATAGTTTGATATTTTATAGTAATTTTTTTGAAATAAATCTGCATATTCAGTTATAAATGTTAGGCTATGACTTTAGGGACAACAATAAAAGAACCACAGGTTAAATTCTGTTGTTTAGTTGGTTAGTCGATCCTGATTCTTTGTGACCTTAAGGACCTTAGCATACTAGGTCTGTCTGTCAAAAACTTTTTCTTTTAGTGCTTTCAGATTCATGTTCATTGCTTCAGTAATACTGTCAATCAATCTTAGCTTCAGTTATACTCTTTCTTCTTCTTCTGCCTTCAATCATTCCCAGCAGCAGTGTTTTATTCTAGTGAGCCAAGTATTCTCATTATGTGGCCAAGGTATGTGAATTTACGTTTTACTATCAGGCTTTCAAGTGAACAGTCTGGTATGAGAATTCAGTAAAGCTTACATGAAATATTTTCCAGTGCGTGCATCGTAGTGGCACGAACAGTTTTAGATTCAGTAAACCCCTTGTAGTGGTATACAAGCACTTGCAAAGAGAGAAACTTCTGTGCAATGCAAGTTTTGACTTCGTAGGTGAATTTCATGCAAATTAGACAGGTGGGGCGATCCAATAACCCGTAATGCATCTGTGTAGATTCCATGTCCATGTTAGTAGTGCACGCAGAAATTTTCCATGGACAGAAGTCTACACTGAAAGAAGGAGACATAAAAGTCCACAAATATAGACATAACTCCCCAGAAAAGGTAAGATCACATACATAAATGTTCAAAACATACACTGTGAATGTCTGAAAACAGCAGAGATTATGTGAAATTAAAAAATTTATTTTTAAAATTTCTGCATGTTTGTGCTATGTGCTGCATTGCACAAACATACTTAACATAAAAATAAAAGAAAAAATTGTAAAATAAAATGTATAATGTATTCTAAACAAATGTAGTGTAAGACTGCATCAGGTCTGTACAATTGTACATTTGTGCTGTTACCCAGCTTACAAGGCTATGAACCGTGCAGTTTCCAGGCTGTCAGCACAAATGTTATGCATACGAGGGGAAAGGCCATGGATATGCTGAATCGCTAAAGGGAGCAACCATGTATGCGTATCCATTTCATGCAGGCTCCTACACTGTGTTTATATTCCCAGTAGATTGGGATGACATCAGGGGGTGTGTCATGTCACTTTTACGATATTTTGTGCTCACTGTGCATGTTTCCACAGCATGCCACTTGCTGCAAAAGGTTTGGGCATATCTTAGCATGTTTGCACAGTCAGACCACCCACTTCCCAATCATGATATAGTCAGCTATGAATGGAAACTGTATATATTCAATTAATAATATACAGTATAAGCTATGCTGCACAACGCTGTGCACAGCGCCATGTCATGCACTAAAGCAGGGCCTTTAAATCATGTCAATTATTTCCTGAGCAGGTGAACTGCATTATAATTAGCCAATCCCACATGGTAACTGTTTAAAGTGGTCAAACACCCTACATGCTGATGTTCCCTCAATACTATGAACCACTGGAATAGAGACCTGGAAATTTTAACTGAGATAACGCTAGGGGCTGCTGCAACCATTTACATCTGTATGTGCAAGATGCTGCTGACAATAGGCCTTGGCCAAGAAGGAGAAGAGTGTTCAGTCACAGGGTACCCTACCAGGAGCTACATGAGCTGGAGACTTTACACTGCTACAGGGTGGACAGGGATATACTAAAAGAACTCATTAAGCTCTTCCTCCCTCAACTCAGAGCCAGAGCTAACAGAAGGTATTCCATCCCAGTGGAAACTAAGGTATGTGTAGCCCTTAGAATACAGCTACATGTACTTTTCAAATACTGACTAGGGACATGCTGGGGATGTCACAGGCATCTGCATCCAGGATACTCAATTAATTCCTGGATGCTATGCTACCACATGCCAGTAAGCACATATCTTTCCCCCTTTCCCACTGAAGTGAGGGCCAGCAATATGCAACAATTCAACCATGTAGCACACTACCCTGATGTAGTGGATGCCATAGATTGCACTCATGTATGGAATTAAGGCACCACCTGGTGAGCAGGTTAGAATCTACATTAACTGCAAGGGTTACCACTCATTCAGCTGCCAAGTCATGTGCATGCCCAGGGGATTATCATGAATGTGTGTGCTGGCTACCCTGGCAGTTATCAAGTCTCCCATATCTGGCACACATCACAGCTCTATTAGATGTTTGCTCGGCTGGGGGAACACCCCACAGGACCATTTACTGGGAGATGCTGGCTACTCTCTGGAACCATGGATGATGACACCCATCAGAAATGCACACACACCCACAGAAGAATGCCATAATGAGGCACACGCACAAACAAGGAACATCATACAGTATGTGCTTGTGCTTCTGAAGTCATGGTTCTGGTGCATCGATATATCTGGTGGAGCCTTGCAGTAATCTCCAGCGACATGTGTACGTATGTTAACAGTATGTGCCATGCTACACAGTCTGTTCCTGCAGAAACAGCTGCAGCAGGATCAGCAAAGGGAAGGGACACACAGCTCCCAGCAGTGCCTAGGTCACCACAGCCACAGTCAAAGGGAGACTCAGAGGAGGAACCCCCTGCCAATGTCCCTGTAAGCAGACGTAAGCATCCTCTGTATGCCTTGGCTTTGGCTAAGAGACAACGCATAGCACATTCACTGACAACCTATGGACCTAGGGACTAACACCTTACGCCTACTCACATACATATATCAAAATTGATGCCAGCCAATTCATACATCCTGTACCTATCCATGTATTGACAATGTACTGCTTGCATCAGACAGAGTCAGCCCTGAACTACAGTTGTGTCAACTGCTGCATTTGCAAGGTAAGTCCAGAACCTATACAGTATTTTAGTAGATTATTATGATAGGTCATTGTAGCTATGGACCTGGTACATTATGCAAGCAATTATAGTGGCCTATTTGGACAGAAATTATATTGACATGTGACTACAGACACCCATTCCACTATTATGTCTCCATTTGTAATCAGTAGGTCTCATGCATGGCATATTCATGCAGTCCTGCTGCAACAGATTACTGGTACATCATTCAAGGGAGATGTTAGAAAGTGAGTTTAAATGATAGTCAGGCTAGTGTGCATCCTAGCATAACATGGGTTTTGTTCCCCCACCCCTCAAACCAGCAGTGTCCCCTTGTAATGGCCATAACAGTAACTCATCTATGCTATATGAGCATTTATTTATTTTATTTATTTATTTTATATTTGTTTACTGGGAAAGTTTGACTGGAACTAGATCCATTTACAGCAGAGGCCCAGGGAGAAAAGCTACACAACAACAATTTTATGCAGTGTTATATATACAATCAAAAGTTATTTCATACAATAGTTCTTTCCTGGCAGGCTTACATTACACATAGTTGACCCTGGATGTTGGCTATTTGGGAAAGAAGAAAAAAAAATACACACATTGTCTGATGCAATCAGAGTGACATCACACAAGACATTATAGTAGCAAATAGTAGACCCTGTTCTAGGAGTTTCTGAGTGCTGAGTATTAGACATAGTGAGCAGTGAGAGAAAGGAGGATAGTAGAAATGGAGGAGATCAGGAAAGCATTTATGTAATGCAAGGACAGAGCCACGACTGCAAGAGGTGTGGCTTAAGTTATTTTTTTGAGCAGTGAGATAGATGTCGCTGAGGAGATATTTTGGGGGAGGTTATTCCATTCCATAGCGATGGTATGAGAGAAAAGGGCTTTCCCTGCAGTGTTGTTGGCTTTAGATATACAGAGCAGGGTCTTGTTGGATGAGTGTAGAGGATGGTTTGCTGAGTACTGGTTTAGTAGTTGGTTTAAGGCTGAAGTTTTGTGGGGATTCTTTAGTATGTTGAAGGTGAGCACTACCTGGTGACACCTAATTAGCTGAGGGAGTTTTAACCATTGTAGCTGTTTTAAAGCAAGACAGTGATGACTTCTAAAAGTGGAGTTATTGGCAAATTTTGCAATTTTATTGTAACATGATTCTAGTTTGTCTAGGTTTGTTTTCCTGATGTGAATTAGGATTGGTGATGCATATAGTAGGGTAGACAAGAGGTGGGTTTGGGTTGAGGTGATTTGTGCTTGGTCTGATAGGAACTGTTTGTGTTTGTATAAAGTTCCTAATTTTTTTATGTACCTTTTTAATGGTTTGAGAGATGTGGACATTGAAGTTAAGATCCTTATCTATTTCAACACCGAGTAGCTTATTATGGGGGGAGGGAGAGATTATTGTGCCGTTGTTGGAGGTGACTAAAATAGTAATCATAAAATAATATTGTAAAATACTGTGATATTTTGAAATAATATCATACAACGTTAATAAGCCTTGAGTTGCAAAACTCTACAATCTTGCAAACCTCATTTTAAGTACTGGGGCTAAAGAAACATTTTTGTTCAAGCCTGGAGGTTTGTTTGACTCGAGGACGAGCTGCCAGTGCAACTCCCTGTACTCAATACGAGCCTCCATTAGCCTCCCCTGACATCCACAGGGACCTCTTTCAAGACAAAAAAAATAAACATTTTGCCCTTGGACATTCTAAACTGTATTGGTATAATGCATCCATATTGTTCTTTTTTTTCATATCATTAACATGTTCATATATTCTCTGTTTTAACTTCCTTTCAGTCTTTCTGACATAGAACGCTGTACAGCAGACACCATTTACCTATGTTGTTAAAAATATTCTGGAAAAGGAATGGAGCAGGTTCTCTAGTCTAACAGATCTTAGTGGATTGACTAGTGTCCCATTTAAATGTATTTTTAGGAAGGGACAGAATTTGAAGGAATTGATAGAACATAAAACTCACATTGTTTCAAACTGGGAAAAAGTGGGAACATTTAAATGTGGTAGATGTTCCCAATGTTTTTATATTACAAATTATGGTAAAGTAGATCTGGAAGCTAGGAACAGATTGAGTCATGGTAAATCATACACTACACGTGACTCCAAAGGGTTGGTATATTTGGCAAATTGTGTCCACTGTACAGCGTTCTATGTTGGAAAGACCAAAAGGAAGTTAAAACAGATAATATATGAACATGTTAATTATATGAAAAATAAGAATAATAGGAATGCCTTATACAGACACAGTTTAGAATGTCCAAAGGCAAAATTTTTATTTTTTGTCTTGTAAGAGGTCCCTGTGGATGTCAGGGAGGGTTATGGGAGGCTCATATGGAGTATAGGGAGTTGTACTGGCAGCTCGTCAAACAAACTCCCAGGCTTAAATGAAGATGTTTCTTTAGCCCCAGTACTTAAAATGAGGTCAGCAAGATTATAGAGTTTTGCAACTCCAGGCTTATTAATGTTGTATGGTATTATTTCAAAATATCACAGTATTTTACAATATTATTTTATGATTACTATTTTATGATTACTACTTTACACATCATTTTTATATTTATATTTTGCATTATTTCCTTTCTATGGTTTTCTGTGTTTCTAAGTTGATGTATGCAATTACTGACTTTACCCACAATATGGTGCTATTCTTATTGAACCATATGGTAGATGTAATGAATTCTATTCCTTTAATTTTTTTTTAGTAGTTTTTTTAGTGATTTTTAATAAATGTGATTTTAGATTATTTAACTTATTTTAACAATACTGAAACAATATTCATTTTATAGTTTTATGGTTATTCAGCTATTAAATAAGGTGGTTTACTTACTGGGATTTTTAGCATGTGAAATAACTGTATAGTTTAATTTTAATATTTGATTAGTGCTGTTTGGCTATTGGATATCTTAAATTGACATGACTATAAATGTAGTCATTAATCACATGAATGGGTTTGCATCTGATGAAGTTTTTTACGAAAATGCAAAGATTTTGGAGCGTTTATATGATTTTCCTGCCCGTGTGTACAATAAAGCCTCCTGCTTTGGATCGGTTTGGCTTGGTGCTACTGTTTACAAGCGAATAAGACTCCCTGTGAAGTCCTGCAAAGCAAACTGCAGATCCAGATTAGCTTTCTCAATTAAGGACAAGCATAAGGTGTTCTTTAGTTACATCCATAACATAAAAGGAAGGGCCCAAATTTGTGACAAGCTGGTAGTTAATGATACCACATATACTGAGTCTGTGGACATAGCTAATCTGTTAGCTGGTAGTCGACAGGTCCTGTGAAAACTTCTCTCCCATGTCCCTTACACATGGACCCCATGACATCCCTACAACATGTCCCCTACCTTGTATCTCTAAAGAGCAGTCTGTAAACACCCTCTCTAAGCCCAAAAACACAGCATCTATGGGGCATGATAACATCCCAGACTGCATCCTACATAAGCTCCAACAAAAATTAGCAACACCATTGGGTAATCTTTTCAATCATAGTGTAAGCAGTGGCTTCATCCCTGCTGAATGGAAAATGGCTGATATTATTCCCTTGCACAAAGGTGGTGCTTCCACTGCCACAGGAAATATACACCTATTAGCCTGACTAGCCTTATCTGCAAGGCCATGGAGCAAATCATCATGGACAATATCAACAAAGATATAGGTAACCTCAAAACACTTGACCCTACTCAGTTTGGATTGTAAAATGGAGACCATGCCTGTTAAACCTTGTGGACTTCTCTGAGACAGTCACCAAAGCCCTTGATGAGAGGAAATCTGTGCATACAGGCTACCTAGACTTAGCCAAAGCATTTGACACTATCCTCCACCCAGACATCATTGACAAACCTGGACAGCTAGGTATCAAATATCATTACATGGGTCACTAACTGGCTCACTGATTGAACCCATATACTCAAAATAGGGGAATCCACCTCCAACAGCAAACTTGTAACCAGTGATATTCCACAGGGATATTAGTGCTCGGATATTAGCTGGGACTTCTACTGTTTGGAAACTAATTCTACAAAGTACAAGATGAAACTAAAGGTCTGTGGCTGCCAAAGTTTACTGATGACTGCAAATTGGATGTGCTCATAGAATCTCCAAATTATGTTAATATCCTACAAGAGGGGCTAAACAAACATATGATTGTTGCCAGAGTCATGGCCTTAACCTCCATGAAAATAACTGTATTATCATCCCTGTCAGTAAGTGCAATGTTTTTGCTAAATACACATCAATAACAAAACCCTAAGTACAAACTCACTGGTGAGAGACCTGGGTACACAGGTTGACAGCAACCTTACCTTAGATCACCATGTCTCCACAGTGGTAAAAGGGCATTCTATATTGCTAATTTCATATGTAAGGGCATTGCAGCCAGAAAAGAGCAAGTTATAACCACTCTGTACCCTCCTCTCATAAGGCCAATAATGGAGTACAGTGCCTCATTTGCTATGAACCTTTCCAAGCACCTTCAGCTGTTGAAGAGACCACAAAGGTTCCTTACAAGGATAATTCAAGGTCTCCAGCATCTGTCCTACGTGGATCGTCTGAGATCACTGTCACTTCATTCTGTTTCATACAGACTATTCATAGGTGATCTATGCCTTGCATATAAGGCAGCCTTTGACCATGCTTTATTGGAAATGCTGCATATCTGCAAATCAAATGGTACACGGGTTACTCGCGCTAAAGACCTTAACCTAGTATGTGACATTAATAGAACATGCTGGAGGCACAGATTTGTCTCCCAGAGGTAACACACCTTTGTAAGGGACTACCACTTCATGCCAAACAGAGCACCTCATTGGCCCTCTTCAAATGCAATCTGGACGATTGGATATGCAACCATTAATTCACCATGGGGATTCCACCTGTGTCCCTCTTGGACAGGGGCAATTGGTGCTGATCATGGAAATACTAGTAGAACTCGACTAGGCTTGTACGGGCCCTAGGGCCATTAGCCTACTAACTTCCTGTGGTCCTATGATATGACCCAGTCATAGTCCATGTGGGAGAACATGACCTGAAAAATACCTCCCTAGACTATATTTAGAGAGACATCTTTGTGCACTTGGAATATGTGTCCCAGGCTGGTGTGAGCCTAGCATTGAGCAGTATTTTACCTTCTCCAAAGACTATGCCACAATATGAACAAAGATCATTGATGTTAATAATTGGCTTGGTTTCTGGTGTCGCTCTAAGGGGGTGCAGTATTTGTCAGCATGAAGGAGATGTTAGACAAATCAGGCTGCTTTGGCATGGATGGTCTGCACATCTCCCCTCTAGGTTTGGGAATATTAGCTAAAACTGTCTACTCCCATTGTGCCTTTTATAGGCACTACCAATCTGAAAATACTTCTGACATAACAAGGAAAACACAAGAAAATTTGAAGGTATTATTGCTAAGTGCTAGGGGCCTAAACAAAATAATCCACTACTTTGAAGATGTTTTCTCCCTAGAGAATGCTGACATCTGTGCGGTCAATGACACATGTCTTAAAGCTGCAGAGAGCACACCAACACTGCAAGGTTATTATGCCTTCCACACACTTAGACCAGCTACTTCAGGGGCAAGGACTGAAAGTGAAGGTGTCTTTATGTGCATCAAAACTACATATACTTCAAGGCTGGTCAAACAGGACAATGTACTTCAGCTGCTCCATGTTCCAATCGCCATTGGCAACATCCAATCATATTTCCATGCAAGCTGTAGCCCCCCCTCCCCAATGGCCGAGGAAACTCATACCATGCATTTAAAATTATTAGAAACAATAACCATCCAGCCCAATACCATATTAATGGTTGACTTTAATTATCCCACTATTAACTGGGAATCATATATGACACCAAACATACAGACACAAAGATTCTTCGCTTTTGTAACCACAAACCTTCTGTACCAGACAGCCAATACACCAACAAGGGGTGCAACCATACTGGATCTGGGCATCACTAATATGGAAGAGTCATGCACACCTCCTACTTTAATGTCTCCACTGGTAAGGTCCGAACACATGGTGGTCTCCTATGAAGTAAAAATAAAACATGGACCCCCAGCTAAACATGGAATATTCAGACACTACCCTAAGGCTAACCTCCAGCTATTATGAGATAACCTGGCACAATTTCAGTCACCCATAAACAATGAGAACACTGCAGCCTATGCATAATAGCTGCATTAGCGACAGCTGTACCCACCAGGGAGAAGTACAGAACTAAGTCAAAAACAAGCCACCCTGGTGGAATCACAGGATCAATAGGCTGTGTAACAGAAGGAAGAAAATCATGGGAAAAATTTGGAGGTGCAGCACACAGCAGGATAAAAGCACTGTCATCAAAGTAAATAAAACAATCTGAGGACAAATAAAGTGCACCAAAGCCAAATGTGAGGCAAGTTCAGGCTAACAGGCCAAGGACAACAACAAAGTGTACTTTAGCTATGTCTGCAACCTCAAAGACAATATACAGTTGTGTGCAAATCTCATTGTAAATGGGACCACCTATAATGAGTCAGAACATATAGCAAAGCCCTGGCTGATGACTTCAACCCCAGGTTTACCCCTCTCTCCCCTTCAACCTTCCCTCAGAAGATACTGTCAAATATAAGTCCCCTACTATCACTAGGGAACAGGTACTCAATGCTCTATCTAAGACTAAGTACACTGCATTGATGGGCCCAGACAATATTCCAGGATGCCTTCTAAATAGCATGAAACATGACCTTTCAGGACCCCTGGAATTACTATTTCACTGTAGCCACCAAACAAGCTTCATGCCTCATGAATGGAGAACAGCAGTCATCATCCCTCTTCACAAAGGTGGCCCATCTACAGACTGCAGAGAGTACAGACACAGAAATCTTACTAGTCTGGTATGTAAAGCCATGAAAAGAATTATCATGGAAATGATCAATAGAGATGCAGTACACCTCCAGAGACTGGACCAAACCCAGTTTGGTTTTATCAAGGGCAGATCATACCTACCCGCCCTGGTGAATCTCTTTGAGAAGGTAACCAAACCAACGGATGAGGGAATAATGTTTCACACTGCCTACTTTGACCTAACAGGCATTTGCGCTATACCCCCATCAAGCATTGTTGACAAACTCAAGAGGTTAGGTGCAAACTAGTATATCAGCTGGTAGATAGCCAACTGGCTTGCAGACAGGATCCAGGAATAAGCATTTGGGATTCCACCTCTACAAAGAGGCCAGTCACAAGTGGACTCCCTCATGTATCAGTACTCGAACCATTCCTTTTTGGCATTTACTTCTACTTCTCAGGTGCAGTTAATCATTGACAAGACCCCTATTCAAATCATAGCTAGCTACTGGCCCCCAAATATGACTCAAGATGCCCAATCTGCCTATCTGGACCTGTTTGAATCTATCAATATTCAACCCTTTACCCTGATCCTGGGTGACTTTAACTACCCAAACATAGATTGGAAAACTACTCAGGACAGAACACAAATGCCCAGAAATTCCTCAATTTCGTCATTGCAAATGCCTTGGAAGAGCTAGTCGATACCCCCACAAGAGGTGATAATATCTTGGACTTGGTATTAACCAACACAAGTAACCACTGCAGCATCCCTACAGTATCATCCTCCCTGGCAAGATCCAACCATAAAGTGGTCAATTTTGAAGTCACCATCTCCTCCAGTGCCGCTCTAGCTAGGGTCAGTCATAAAAACTTCTCCAAAGCTGATTACAGCCTCCTGAGGGATGGTATAAACAGCTTCACAGCCCCCTTCCCTTCTGTAGAAACTGGCACCAATATCCAAAACTACACCAAAGCACTATACAAGCATTTATATAGATGCATGGAATCAGGAATACCAGACAGGACTAAATCATCCTCCGCAAGGAAAAGTAAATCTGTCTGGTAGACATCTGCAATAAATAAATTCTATAACAAAAGGAAAAAAATTGCTGTCCAAGACCAAGAAGGAGCAAGTGCCAAATTGGAAGCAATACCTCAGCCTGAACAAGCAAATAAGAGCACTAGTGAAATCCTCCAAAGGAAACATCGAGTACAAATTGGCCACATCTACTAGAGACAGTCATAAGGTCTTCTTCATATATGTCCGCAACCTCAAAGGAAGCACCCAGATCTGTTCAGAACTGGTGGTCAAGGAGACCACATATACAAATCTGTAGATATAGCAAACTTGCTGGCTGACAGAGTCAGTGATAACTTCACCCCTCTGTCCACTCATCAGTAAATCAGGACATTCCAAGTACCTGCCCCCTTCCCCTTATATCCAGGGATCAGGTCTTCACTGGTCTCTCAAAGGCAAAAAAAGCAGCCTCCATGGGACCTGATAACATCCCAGGCTGCATCCTAAGTGAACTCAGGCAGGAACTTGCAGCACAATTAGGCACCCTATTCAACCAAACCCTGAGTACCGGCTTCATCCCAGCTGAGTGGAGGACAGTCACTGTCATCCCTTGGCACAAATGTAGAGCACCCACTGATCCAGGAAATTATAGACCCATCAGCCTAACTAGCCTTATCTGGAAGGCCATAGAACGGATTATCATGGACCTCATTAACAAGGGCATTGGCAACGTCCAAACACTCAATCCCATACAGTTTGGCTTCGTCAAGTGGAGGTCATGAATGTTAAATTAGGTTGACTTCTTTTAGACAGTCACCAAAGCCATGGATGAGGGGAGAAGGTACACTCCGCCTACTTTGACCTGGCCGAAGCCTTCAACACTATTCCCTACTGAGGCATAATAGATAAACTCTCTCAACTAGGCATCAATCTGTATGTTACCAGATAGGTAGCAAACTGGCTCACTGACAGAACTCACCTTCTCAAAATAGGGGAAGCCACCTCAAGTAGTAGACCCATAACAAGCGGCATACCCCAGGGTTCAGTCTTGGGGGCCTCTGTTATTTGGGATATATTTTTCTGAGGTGCAGGCCAAAACCAGTGGGCTATGGCTGACCGAGTTTGCAGATGACTGCAACCTGGGTCCTGTCATCAATTCCATTAGTGATGTGGACATCCTCCAAGAGGGTCTCACTCAGACAAATGACTGGTGCCAGAAACATGGCCTCAAGCTGAATACCAAAAAATGCATCATCATCCCCTTTGAGGAGAGTGATGTCCCCACAAATTATCACATTAATAATAATGTCCTAAGCATGCAATCAGTTGTGAGGGATTTGAGAACCCAGGTTGATAGCAACCTGACTTTTGACCACCATGTTGCTTCTGTTGTACGGAAAACCTTCTACATGGTCCACCTCATAAGTAAGGGTATCTCATCCAGGGGCAAGGAGGTCATAACATTCCTGTATTCTTCCCTTGCAAGGTCCATTATTGAGTACAACACCCCTTTTGACATGTACCTCGCAAAGCACATGCAGCAGCTGCAGAGACCACAGAGGTTCCTCACCCGAAGAATCCAGGACCTCAGACATCTACCATATACAGATATGCTAAAAGCCCTATCCCTCTACTCAGTTTCATACAGACTCTTCAGATGAGACCTCTGTCTGGCATACAAGGGGATCATGGACCCTCCCTTGATGGAACTGCTGCATATCCGCAAGTCAAGCTCCACTCAAATAACCTGCACATGCGTCATCAACCTGGTCTGTGATATCAACAGGACTTGTTGGTGGAACAGATTTGTGTCCCAGAGACTCTCCCATCTGTGGAATAGACTCTCTCTCCACATCAAGCAGAGTACCTCTTTACCCCTTTTAAGTGCAACCTGAAGAACTGGATGGGAAACAAAAATTACACCCCTGGGATTCCACCCATGTCACTGCTGGACAGGGGGATTGGATGCTGACTTATCTAAACATGGGCTAAACTCTTGGCTAGGCTTATAAGGGCCTTAGGGACAATAGCCTAGTAACCTTCTGTGATCCTATGATCCTATGAAGAAGTCAAGGCCACTGTCAGTGGTCTCTGGCTGACTAATTTTGCAGAGGATTGCAAATTAGGAGCTGTCATTGAATCTCACACTGACACAAATGTTATCCAGGAGGAGCTGACACAGGCATACAACTGGTGTCAGAGCCATGGGATAACACTAAATGTCAAGATATGCACAATACTATCCTTTGGAAAGTCAGCCACCCCACTATCATATTGACAGCACACCTCTAACAGATGACCCAGTAGTCACGGACTTAGGGAAACATATAGATAGTAATCTAACCACTGACTGTCACATGTCTACAGTACTGAGGAAATCATTCCAGATTGCGCAACTTATAAACAAAGGTAAGGCATTGTATGGCAACTAAGTCCAAGGAATTCATTGATCCACTGTATTCAGCATTCATCAGACCTATCACTGAGTGCAATGCTCCCTTTGGTATGTACCTAGCCAGGCATATCTGACAAGAGGAACACCCGCAGAGGTCCCTCCCTATAAAAAAATGGGGCTTAAGTAAACTGTACTGTGCAGACCACATTAAGGCCCTATCCCTGTATTCTGTCTCCTACAGGCTTTTGATGGGATATATATAACTGGCATACAAGGCATTGTCTGACCCCACTTTGTACCTCCTGCATATCCATGAAACAAATAACACCAGAATTACCCGTTTTACAGACCTACACCTTGCCTGTGGTATAAATAGGAAGTACTGGAGAGACAGGTATGTATCCCGGAGAGTACACCCTATATGAAACAGGCTCCCCATGCATGTGAAGCAGAGTTTCGCCCTAATGCACTTCAAGTGCAAGTTAGACAATTGGATGGGGAACAGGACATTCATCCCTATTTTGGGACCTATGTCTCTAATGGACACAGGCCAACCATAAGCAGTTGATCTCCCAGGCCCCTGTCTGCAAATGTTTCATCTCCTAAACTCCTGCTTATACTTATCAAGGGTAACATACCTTTACAGTGATGTGGGATGCATGGCTAGGCTTAAAGAATCCCTTGTGTTCATTAGCCTAGTAAACACCTATGAATCCATGACCCTATACTGTATTACCTTTCTAATGACAGTTGTCTTCTGTGCTGACATTCAGTCCTATGCTCTGACATTGATGGGTTGATTGCAGATATATTTATTTATTTATTTATTTTACATTTGTTAACTGGCAAAGTCTGACTGGACACATATCCATTTTCAGCGGAGGCCCAGGGAGAAAAGCTCCAATAGCATTTCATAAAGAAATTACACAAGAATATCATACAGAGATATAGGTTTCATAGAAACATAAGTTATGTATAGATTAACAATTCCTTTAGTAAAGTCAGCATACAGCATTCTAGTAGTAGAATTTATACAGAATATAAAATATAAACACAAGAAATTTTTTTTTCTTTCTAAATTATGAGTACTCTCAGCATTTTGTTACAGAAATAACCACTGATTATTAAGCTTTACAGTGAAAGGAATGAAGGGACCTTTAGTAGAATCCTTGAACATGGTGTGTACTATACAATCCTGAAAGTGAAATGTAAATATTTCCATGAGACACTTGTCATTTTTGGACTCCATAGTCCATACAACAACATCTATTGTAACATACACAAATCATTATGCTATCCACAGTTTAAATGGCATAATACATTATCTGTAAATGACTAGTACAAGTAGCATGTCAAAAGTACCAATAGATGACAGCAAGTCATTAATGTTGATAGTCACCCTGTGCATAAGGCACATCGCTTTATTTCCCTGCATCGATGACAATGATGAGAGGGATGTGGCACAGGTGTCATCACTTGCACATGGTGTTGTGTGGGGGCATAGGAGGCCTAGTCTGATCCAATAGGTTGACAAGCATGTGTGTGTGAGTCTGTAAGGGAAGTAGGCAAGATGAGCCATGAAAATGATATGTGTGTGTGTGTGTGTGTGTGTGTGTGTGTGTGTGTGTGTGTGTGTGTGTGCGTGTGTGTGTGTGTGTGTGTGTGTGTGTGTGTGTGTGTGTGTGTGTGTGTGTGTGTGTGTGTGTGTGTGTGTGTGTGTGTGTATGTTTAGGTGCCCTCAATATGACAGTGGTGTGTGAGTGTCTGCATGAACACAACCAAGCGTAGTGCTAGCCCTATGTGTCTGTATATTGGACAGCTGTGAGCAGTGCATGGTAGAGCTGACAGTTCATTGTTTCCACCCCCGAACATGAGAACTGGCTCTGTCAGGAGTTGCACTGGCACCTCCATCCCTAAGGTCAGATGCTGTGCTATTACCTGAGGGTCCTCCATGGGAAGCCCAGGACCAGGGGCCCATGGCCTGCTGTGTCTTGGTGTAGACAGCACATTTCCCTCTGGAGCGCTGGATGTACTGCCACTATTGGAGTGTAATTGTGCATGGCCACGTTGACTCTTAGCGAATGTAGTTGCAGAACTACATCCACGAGGACAATACTCAACTTCAGTCAGATGTTCTGTCACAGACAACATGCATTCCAAGACAGATAGTGTGCAATCTGTCTCAGACCTGCCGCTTTCCACTCTGTCAGTCCATCAATCCAGGATATCAGCAACATGGTCAAGGCAGTCAGTGATGTCAGACTATGCTGTATCCATAACACGGAGCATTCATTGGGAGTTCTTTTCTGAACATTCCTGTTCCTCCATGACAACCCTAAACATATGCTGAGTGACATGTGCTGAGACACCTGTGACAGGTAGTGGAGGGACAGCAGGCTTACTATGAGCACCCCTATCAATCCACCTGTTTGAAACCTCACCAACAGTTTGACAGTCACTAAAGCCACAGTAGCCACACTTCCCTGTTCAATGTCCCCACCCTCCAACTCTCCAATATCTGTGGCCTCAGTGGACTGGGTATGCATTGGCATACTGGCTGTCTATGGTGGCAATGAGGGCAGATGAGGGGATGTTAACCTCTGTGTCTGGTTCAGCCTCTGCATCCCCCAGCTGTGCCTCAATTTGGCCACCATCATCATCAGAGTCTAAAGAGACACTGACATCAGGTTGTGTAGGGGACAAAGACCAAACTCCCTGGTCACCTGTGATAAAAAGGAAAAAGCAATACATTAATACCTGCACTACTATGCTCTGTAGTACTATGGTGCAATGTATGTTAAGCTGCATACACTGCTGTCATTATTACTGACTTGCATACCCCCAACCTCACATAGTAGGGCATGAAGACATTATTTTCTAACTCCAATCTGTAATTATTTGAAAATAATTATTCATTAAACAATAAATTATGTACACTGTCGATATTCTGCAAAAATCTGCACAGCTGACAGTTATGACAATCTGTAATGTCCTGACAATACTGTCATGTTAATCACTGTGGTCACACCTACAAGGCAGAGGTATGAGTCTAAACTGTGGACATTCTGAAAATGTCTGTACAGTTGGCAATCATGCAAGCAATACATCAAGCCAGCCAGCAGGCCTGGGATGACACTTAGTGAATACACTGAGCTACATCTACATCTCTGGCAAAAATGTAGGGGGGGGGTGGATCTGTTGCTGTAGCTTAAAAGTCCCACCAGCATCTGAGTTCTCATAAATAACAGCTGCAGAACAAACAGTATCCCTTTTACATAGGCAGAATATGCACCCACTACATATTCCCAAGAATATCTTGAAAGGACAATTCCTTAGATACAGATTAGTAAGCTAACTGCCCTTGGGGGCCATTTAAGCCTAGCCAGTTACCCCATGTGAGAATCAAACCCTGCAGTTTGTGTCTGTAAGGTAAATACCTTAACCATTATGCCAACCTCCCATCTATGCCAGGTGCACTGCAAATGATGAATGCATGGTATCTGCTTATGCTGGCAAATGATTTCAGTAGTAGTGGCTACAAACAGTGTGAATTAGATCTAGCACGACAATGGGTTCTATCTAATAGGAATGCCCAGGCCAAACCATATTTCTGTATCAAGACCCAGAGACTAAGAGTTCTAGGGTGTCACAAGGAGACACTAGGAATGAGCATTACCTTCTCAAATGATTTAGCTCTCTCTTTGAAATTATTAAAAAACACTGGCATGTCCTTACATGTGATGATAGAAACAAAGCTATTTTAGGTGAGGTTCCTAAATTTTGTTTTAAGAACAATACTTATTTGAGAAAAAAATGCTGTGCTGTAAACTTGCTTAGAAGAAACCAAGGATTACTAATAGAATAGGAACTCACCCTTGTAAAGATTGTAATATATGTCAGTTTATTGAAACTACTGACAGATTTGAGCATCCTGAGACTAAGCAGGTTTATAAATTCAATTTCTTTGCAGATTGTAAGAGTTATAATCTTGTTTATTTAGCTAGCTGCACTGTTTCCTCCACCCATAAAACACCTGACACCCATGTAAAACTAGATACACCTTGACAGGATGAATGCAATAGTATTCTAATGGTGATCTAACTAAGCATAAGTGGACGCTCCTCTTGAGAGGAACGGGTGGCACCCATGTCCACAACATATTGACTGATGGATGCCTGGGAGCTGTCCTGTGCAACAAGGTTTGTCAGGAATTCTTCTGTGGTTGAAAGAAGATGTTCTGCTGCAGGCCCACCATCCCCGACCCGATGATCCCTGGCCATGTCAGCTGCAAGTCTCTATGCTGAATTTATCATATCCATGGTACTGTGTCATACTTGCTCGTAGGTACAATTATGGTGACCCACAGCATTGATGTTATGGACACGTTCATCCCACATGGCTGCACGCTCTGGGCTATTTGCCCTCTATCTGGACAGCAGGACCTGGTAATGTTGTCACAAAGTCTCAGTGATGAGGCTGTTTTCCACCTCAGTAAATGGTGCCCTGCAACGTGCAAGCATAATGTTTCCTGAAATACAAATAAATGAGAGCACATGTCAGGATCACATACGTAGGAGTAGTGTATATAGGGATACAGCAATAAAGGAAGGCTATCAACAGTCACAACTTGATTACATATCTCATATTCAACAGTGTGCCAAACATACAAAGGGTGTGGACATAACTAGGATAGGAGCAATAGTGGCCTGTTTCTGTTTGTGTCATGACAGATGTCGCTCATCCAGTCAGGATAAAACAGGTGAACATTTGTGGATTCAGTTCAAGCAGCTTTATTATACACAAACACATCAGAATTGAGGCTTAAACTTAAATAAACTTATAAACAGACTGACTACCACACTCATACATGTTAACACTCTGGCTGTTCTCTCAAAATGGCACTGTTGCCTGCAAGTGCTCACTATTTTATGTACGTCCTTACATCTAGAAATGCTTCTTAAAGTTACAACATACGCTCTGTTCTACATCCTCCCTCTTTGAGAAACAGGTTATACACTAAAATAACAGCATTCATTGACATGCAATTATACCGAAATGATCCTTTGGCATGCAATTATACAGAAGTAATTCTTTGACATACAATCATACAAAACTAAACACATATAAAACAATCGTGTCTAGGTTGCTGTGTATTTTACACTAGGTCTAGAAATACGACCTGATCATGTCACATAAAAATCAGAACTGGATGTAGCAATGGGGACTGTCGTCAAGGAATGTTCAACTTTAGGGACATCTGGTACATCATCAGGAACGGGAATAGGTACTGAGACATGTTCTTCAATATGAACATTGCCTGGGTTGCTCTGAGATCTAGAGTCTGTATCATAGGTATGAGGCTGTGATATCAATTCAGACATTGGAAGAAAATGCCTGTGGTTTCTCCTGTATTCTATACCCTCAGATTCCACTAAATAGGATCTTGGCTTGGCAAATATACCTCTCACTTGACCAATTCGGTCAAAGCCTTTCACCGTTTGCATCCTGAATATTTCTCCTGCTTTCAATGGATGAAGAAATCTGCTAATTTTATCATAGCTGGACTTCTGAAAGGAACACTTCTTAAATAGTTGGGCTTTGATTGTTCTGTTGGTTTCAGCATGATGCACCAACAAACTAGAATTGATAGGCAAAGTTGTTCTGGTTTGCCTAGATAGAAGTCTCTGAGCAGGCAAGCCAAGTAATTTGCCACAGGGTATATTTCTGAGATTAAATAAATTCAAGAGGATATCAGTATTGTCATGCTTTGACCTCTATAGTAATTGCTTTGCACTCTGCACTGCATTTTCAGCCAGGCTGTTTGACTGTGGGTATTCCAGACTGCTACCGGTATGGATAAAGTCCCACTCTTTTGCAAATTTCTGAAATAATTGACTGGTAAACTAGGTACTGTTGTCAGAAATAACTTTGTGTGGACTACCATGGACTGAGAAATAATGTTTCAACATAGTAATAACAGTAGTGGATGTTAGGTTAGGTAGCAAATCAATCTCAAACCAGTTCGAATAAGAGTCTACCTACACTAACTAATGCTGATTGTTCCACTCAAATATGGCAGTGGTTACTGTTGACCAAGGTAGTTCAAGAATCTGGCTTAGCTGAAGTGGCGGCTCTATTTGCAAAGTGGTTTAGTACTATTGCATACTGAACAAGATGAAAGCACTTTATCAATGTATTTTGACAGAGAAGGCCAAAATACTAGTCCTCTCACCCTTCTTTTGGTAGCTTCAGAACCTGGATAGCCACAATGCAACATTTGAATGTATTCATGTTGTAAAGCAGTAGGAACAATAACTTTTGGACCTTTGAAAATGATACCACCTTCCACCAGCATCTCATATCTATATGGAAAATAAGGCTTTATTTCTGGGGGGTACACAAGACTGCTTTGATCGCCATCCAACATTGATGAAGTGGTTGAGCTTCTGCAAAATTTGATTAAGTTGCCACTTAAGTTCCTTGGCTTCCAAATAATCATCCATTGGGCCCTCTCTCTCTCCTAATTCAACATGATCTTTAACGATAAACTTAAAAAAGTGAACATCGTTGTTTTTAGTATTTTGATGTGTATAGCTTTAAATATGAAGTTTTTCAATGAGGCAATTAACTTTTCATTTGACTTAGTGGTATTAAAGACACTTGTTTTAGTTGTGCTTGTTATTCTGATGAAGTTTTTATTTTATGGATGAAAGCGCTTAGTAAATCTATTTTGGAGTGGATCGTTTCTATCTGTGTCCTGCTTTTGTGTTTCTTAACAGTTCGTGTGTGATTTTTAACTTTTTTGGAGTTCATATTCTGATTTCATCTGATCTTTTCTCATGAGAAACTACCATGGACGATACCCACTCCGTTGGTTCTGTGACTGGACAAATCACACCTTGCTGCACCATCTTGTCTAACTGAACCTTGACTTTGTCTTGCATAGCTATTGGAACTCTCGGTGCTGGTCTGACCACTGGACTGACCTCTGGGTCAACTTTCATGGAGTATAGAACTGGAAGTTTGCCTAGCTTGTCATTAAAAACATCAGCATACTCTGAGAAAATAATATCAGTGAAGCTAGAACTACGACATGTGCTTACATGATGGACTTCTTTGGTGAAAGAAAGCAGTTTCATTCTTAAACTGTCTCTGAGACCTACTGCACCGGTCTTCTGACTACATAGAATTCTAAGCTGAAACTGTTCACAGCCAAACAGCATGAAAGCATCACCAAGCCTTTGGTTTGAATCTCTTCACCTTCATAAGCAACAAGCTTTGCACAATTAATCAAATTAAGTTGTTCACCAGCTCTCACTCTAGCAAATGTTTCTGCTGACATAACATTACACTTTGAACCAGTGTCTACTTTGAGCTCTGTGAGTTTCCCATTTATCAGGACAGTACAAAACACTTCACTCTTTGTCAACAAATCTACTGCATTCTCCTTTTCAACAACCCCTGATACACCATCTACATAGAAAGTAGGGTTGCAGCTTTCTACATGGTCAACTTGCCTTTCTGAGTGATCTTTCTTAATAACTGAATGAGGCTTGCTTGATTTGAAAAACATTTGAAAGTGGTTCCATTTTTTACACTTGTGGCATTGCTGACCAAATGCTAAGTACTTCTCTCTTTTAGACACATGGTTGGCACCACAATTACAACAGATAACAATAAGACTTGACTTGGGTTTTACTGACTCACCCCTATACTGCACTGAGCATGTCTGTTTTGCTGAGCTAGTCTTAGAACTTGCTGGTGGAAAGTTATGGGTCCTCCCTGGAAAACCTGCAGGGGCTGCAGCTGTCATGTGCTTAGGCCTGTTTCTGTTAGCCACATGCTGCATGCTGTCTACAGTTGCTCTAGAGGCTACTGAAACCATACCATTATCACTCGCAAGCATAGTCATCTGCCTGTCTGTGAGCTCATGGATATGATAAATCTTTATGGCTTTGCTCAACATTAAATCACTGTCATGAAGCAAAATCTTTCTTACTGCAGCATTATTAACACCACACACAAGCCTGTTCTTTATCAAGTCATCTTTCAAATCACCAAATCTTCACATCTTAGCTTTATTTATTAAGTCAGTGATATAAGCTGCAAAAGTTTCTTCTGGCTTTTGGTCTCTTGTATAAAATAGGTGCATCTCTGATGTAACATTTGTCTGGGGGTTACACATTTCTCTAAATATACATTTCAAGCAATCAGGGTCCTCTCTTGATTCATCCGGTAAAACAATATGGTGGTTTTCCCCTTTTCATGCACATAATGGCTGGTGCATAAACAAATGAATGCTATTTTTCAATGGCTTCTGACTCTGCTATGTTAAGCAAAATAAATGCTCTCATATGTGCATCTTTGTCAGAAAAAGCTGCTTGTATGAAAATGTTGTATTCCTGCTCAAATACTCTCCAGTTCTCTGCAATATTATGATCAAACAAATATGGACTGGGTCTGCAAAATGCCTCCGCCATATCAACATACAGTAGTGAAGGTGCTTGAAATCATGTATGAACACACACACACACACACACACACACACACACACACACACACACACACACACACACACATATACGTATGTATATATATATATATATATATATAGGTTTAGCATCGTAATGTCGAGCCCACATTGCTCAACACTACAAATGCGAACACCAACCTGCAACTGCTGAAAATACCAAATGCCGAAAATCCGAACTGCAAAATCTCTCCCCCCTTTTTGACCCATGCTAGCACTTGTTTTTAGGTGTAGAGCGGTCAGAAATGTCAACATTCAGTGTTTTTGTGACATTTTGTCTGATCAGCATTATGGGATTTGCTTAAAGGTGTTGCTCATATGCAGTGTCCAGCAATGTGTGGTCGACATTATGGTGGTAAACCATATATATATATATATATATATATATATATATATATATATATATATATATATATATATATATATAGATATGTGCCAGAAATTTATGCCAGAACTTGTAATTATACCCAATAGCACAACAAACCCTTTGAAACAACTGCACTCGGCTAAATAAATCTCCATAGCACAAGAACACTTTAAAATAACTCTACTTTGTGAAACTACCATTTATCAGTGTAAGAAATAGTTTGAAATTACTGTACTTTGTGAATGAACTGTATGCAGCACAAGAAACTTTTCAAAATGAGTGTACTTTGTGAAATAACTCTGTACAGTGTAAGAAACACTTTGAAATGGTGGCACTATGCGAATAAATGTCCACAGCACAAGAAACTTTTCGAAATAGCCGTACTTTGACAGCACTTTGCAAAATAACTGTACTTGGCACACGGTAAACTCTTTAGAATAATTGCACTGTAATAAAGCACACTCTGCAAACACTTTGCAAACTCTGAGATACTTTGAACAACCCTAATTATGCTTTGAATGGCTTTGGTCAATGCGAAATACTAGCTTATGCCAAAACACATCGTTTATTGAAAAACATGCAGTCGCCTTGCTTTTATAAGCTTATTTTGCCCTTTTATTGTACTTGTTATGCCCATTTGACCTGTTATCATGCTCATTATACTTTTCTTGTGCTCATTTTACTTTAAACATGCTTGTTATGCAAACTGGAGGTAATTCTGAACCCCATATAAGTATTTCTGATAATTTTATCAAATACCGTGGTTTTGAACACATCATTTAATTAATAATGCATTTTATGCATTTTGATTGATAATATGTTTTATGCTACTAATTTGATTAATTATGTGTTTTCTGCCTTTCGTTTATTTGTTAATACGTTTTGTGCTACTCGTTTGATTAATAATGCATTTTGTGCCTTATGAATGCTCTGTATTGTTTTCTTTGCAAAATAAATAATTTGTGCAAGTTTTGTTTACCTGAAGTTCATTTCTGGCCTTTCCTAATTGTTTGAGCACTGTATCACCCAACCTGCTCAATATACCTTCACCTTCAACTCTGCAACTCATGGCTTGAAGAAGTTATACTCTCAGTCCCGGTTCTGACACAATGTCGCTCATCCGGTCAGGATAAAACAAATTAACAGTTGTGGGTTCAGTTCAGGCAGCTTTATTATACACAAATACATCAGAGTTGAGGCTTAATAGCTTAAACTTAAATAAACTTATAAACAGATTGACTACCACACTCATACATGTTAACAGTCTAGATGTTCTCTCATAATGACACTGCTGCCTGCATGTGCTCACTATTTATATACATGTGCCTACACTTGGAAATGCTTCTTAAAGTTACAACACACACTCTGTTCTACAACAGATACTTACATATGAGCAAACACCCAACACAGGAGTCCATTGTAGTGTGCCCCATAGCAAGAAAATCACCCCTCCACCAATATAATATGTATAAACAACAGTGCCAACAAAATAGCAGTGTACTATTACAACTGTTATCAAAGGAAGTACCCAGGAGACCTGTGTTAGTTATCACACAGCATTATACCCTTTGTGTACTCTACATTCACTGTACGTCTAACAGGGCTCGAAATCAATGCCATGTCATCAGTACAGTTCTAAAAAAAGGCTTACTGATGTAATCTCCATTCTCCCTAAGTATATTCAAACATATGCATCATGCTGGAAACAAAATGGTTACATACCTGATGGAGAACAATACTCCTCTGTTGAAAGATACTGCTCTACAAGTAATATGTCATCAATTTAGACATATGAAGTAACTCTTATACACACCTGTTTCCCTAGCTGAAGCTTGCCTTTTTAAGATGGCTCTCATTAGCAAGTGATTGCCTCTGAACCAATCTGTAGTTTAAATATGCTACATAGAGCCTACACAGCTGATTTGCAGTATACTCAACCAATTCCATGCAACTACTCAACAAGATATAAGGCTTCAATGTAGATTCCATCCTCTTTCTCATATGTTGGGGTTGATATTATTGGGGTAAAGATACAACATCAGCACAGAGAGAATGTTTGTAGCAGCTACATTTTACATGCAGATGTGTGTGCTACAGGCTGACACTGCTGCTGTTGGTGCTGCTGGCAATAGGCATAGACAGAGAGACTGAAGACTGTGCAAAGCGACAACACTTAAGAGTAACTGTGGGACCTGTGGCAGCCTTGATGAACAGACAGAGCCTTATTGAGGGAACTCATCCCACTGGAAATTAAGGTATGTGTTTAAGGTAAGTATGTTAGCCAAAGGTATCATTAACAGTGTAAAAGGCAACATGCCTGGTGTGTCCTAGAACAAGGTAGGGGAGACAGTAACCATTATGATAACCAGCTGGGTAACTGCCAAGTCATGTGTTGTGCCATGGTAGACATCTGGAACATGTGTGCTGGCAACCCTTGCTTCTAGTACAACCTCCATATATGTATGTTACTTGTGCACCTGTGGTTGTCTGTAATATCACTAGCAAATCATTATGGACTGCAGTCCGCTATTCCTGGGCCACATTTAAATTACATACTTCAAAATCCTCTTGGAATTCATGCTAATCCATAACCTGCCATTCTATGCACTTTCTAGGGTTGTATTAGGAATAGTTAAAATGTGGTCCTATCTGTAGGCATTTAACTTTCATTATTACAAGCAGACATTCCATCTGTACTGCTTTGCGTGGATAAACAGGTGATGAGGCAGTCATCCATATCACAATTTATAATGGTGATGTACAGAATACATGTATTTTAAATGCGAGACACAGCTGTATTTGAACCCAGGACCATACACTGTTTTTAGAGCATTTAACAGATTGAGCTACCAGTCACTTTTATAGCAGCTGTGTTTTACATGTTGTGCATATAATTGCACTCTTACCTGCTGTTACATACTTTGCTTAAATCTATTAGTATGTGTATGGCTTTATAGTGATATATTTCTCTACCAGAGTCCCAGTTAAATTCCTGTTTTTTAAAATTGATCTTTTAGCAAAATTGCTGCGATATTTGGCGTGATGCACAGCATCACATAAACATGCTTACTAATGAGAAAATGACAATTACTATGTTTTGCTTAAAACACCTACGCTGATGAACTGGCTGTATGGCTTGGTGGGTTGAAATAGGATGTATGTGTACTTTTTGAACCTGATTAGTATGTTTTCAAATACATGTAGTAATGCACCACCATTTAGCATAGCTTAGTGCAGCATCGCACAATAATTCTTTAAAGAAAAGAAAATTGGGGAGATAGGATAGTGATGAAATGGGGTGTAAGCAGGGGGAAAAACATAGTGAAAGACAGGTAGGAAGGGTGTAGGAAAGAACCATAGCTATCAATTTCTTCAACAGCAACAACTGTACATTTGCAAAGATTTTTAGCTGAATTTAGACTGTCACCCCCCCAGATACAGGGGTGATGACAACATAAGTGCATTTTCAAGACAATTGGACTAATTTAACTGTGTCCAGTGGACACATGTGTGAAATGGAGAGCTATGTACAGAACAAAAAATGTTTTGTTTTGTGACAGATGCCCTGTTTTTTTTTTTTTAAGGACAGAGTGGAATGTTAGGGAAGGGACATAGGTATGTATGGGGAAGGTAAGTTGGAAGGGTGAGGAAGCATTTGCAGATAGACAAGACCTACAAGACAGCAGACAGGGTTGGTGAGGAACACATGAAAGGGGTGAGCACCTTGGTTGGGGAGGGTGTTGGAGGATTCTGGTCCCATGGACAATAAATATGGTAGCAGTGTGACTCAGGCCCTCACCCTTTGGACTGTCAGCACTGCACTTTCCTTGCTCCTGTGGAGGCAGTGGTCAATGCCACTGCATGGGGAGTGACTGCCCCACCAGAATGGACAACATGCTCTCCATCCGGTGTAGGCGTGCACCAACAGTTTGAAGCACAAGCCTACGCACCATGCCTGAAAGTTGATCATGGGTGACAAATGCATTCCCTCCACCTCCACTCTGAGAGAGGGGCACGCCCCTAGCCTGTGTTGTGGAACTACCTGATGGAGCAGGTAGTTCAGGGGCAGCAGAAGGGGTGCCAATAGGCTGCAACCCAGACATGCTGGGCCCTGGCACCTCAGCTGGGGGAGCCAAGGTAGGTGGATCACCAGGAACTAGCCTACCTTGTCATGGTGTGGAAAATAAAATAGAAACCTAAAGGAAAAATAAACGTAACCCAAACAAATGTAATTAATAACATAATAGAAAACAATAATGAGTAATGGAAACAAACTGAAAATAATATAATAAGGAACACAACAATAAATAACGTAAATGAATGTTTTTTTTAATGGAAAAGCAATATTAATTATACATAAGACCAACATAAGAGGTAATAAATAATATGATAATATTAAATGGTAATAGTAAGTATATTGATTAAATAAATAAAAGAAAAGAAGGGGTGGGGTGAGAGAAAATAGATGAACATTAGTAACTTCACAGATAATATAACTAAACATACTTACTACAACTACATACTTTTAGATATATTAGATTTTACTTGTGAGACCACTGACTGCTATGAGATTTATTATTTGAAATACTACTTCTTTCCTTACACACACACTTTCCTTACACACACATTCAATGTTGCCTATATTGTATATATGATGTTCCATATACATACCTCTCAGCCCGTTAGCATGGGACATTATAGGCCAAGCCATACATTATGGTGGTACAACGGCACAAAAACAGGGAACATTCTTACATATTGTGCTCTTACAATAATAGCTAGGTGTTCTGATAACAGATTTGCCATTAAATTGCATTTTGAGTAATGTCATATATCTGCAAATCATAGACAGACATTTTTTTCTGACATTGATCCTTAGCAATGTGGCAGAGACTGGTCAGTAAAACAAGATCATATACCAAACAGACCAGACATATGGGGCAATATTCAGTACATTTTGCAAAAATGATGACAGTTGAGAGGTATGTCCCTGTACATTGATTACACTTGACAGCTGGACATTCAAGGCACAGGTCTATGGGTCTGCATTTCACTTGCAAGCTTGGGTATGTTTTATTGCTGAAATGCTAGAACAGTATTGAAAACAGCACAATTTCTCAGTTGGCGGCTGTGGGATTAGAACCCACAAGCAGTGACTACAGGAATACTGAACATTTAATTTGAATAAATAAATTATCAGAGCACTTTATTGATTCATGTTGTTTCAAATATTGCATTTACACGCATGTATAGCTGTCTAGGACTTCCGTTAACTTACATGTTTACCATATTCAGTTATTGACTGTAATCTACAGTATTTTTCAGACAATGAGCAGACCGTAACATTGATTGTGTATTCCACAACATTAACTAATGATTGGAAGCTATGCTACACAGTACTGCATGCTTACTTGCTATGATATGCACTGACACATTAATGAAAGTCTATGATGTCCCAGGTATTTCATACATGACTGTTTCCGATTACAATATCTGCATTTGCTTAATTTTTTTATTAAATTATGCATGAATGTATTATTTTATTGATTTTCTTACATACCACATGCTTGCCTCATCCTGGCCAAATGCCTTGTATAGGACAGCACGTTGTAAGCCCTCTCTTCTGCAGCTGTGATAAGAGAAGGAAATCATCATACATACCAGTTTTCTACAGATTCAGCTTACATATTTATAAAATGTTAGAAAACATACTTACATATCTGTGGGGTGTTCCCTGCCCATGCCTCTTTGATCCACTGATCCAAAGTTCCCCTTTTCCTTCGACAGAGGTCATCATAATGGTGATGACCAGTGCAGGGGATACCAGTTGCACTGGTCAGGTCCCAGGTCAAATTATCCCAGGCCTCAGACTTACATTTTGATCTCTGATAGTTGTCTTGCAGCAGCCAGGGTACAGTGCTCTACCAAGAGTCCATTGAAAACCCTAGACTCCTGCAAACCCCACCATTTTGCCCTAAAGTGCACACCTTCACCCATGACAGCTATATCCACACTCAAGATTAGGCTCCAAGGAATAATGTGAAATTCTTGCCTATTGCCCTTTAAAATGGGTGCATTCCAGCCATTGCACTTCATACTTTCAAAAACATACTGCATTGCTTAGGATTGCACAAACTCATACAACACATATTTAAGCGAAGCGTAGCAATGAGCAAACATGAAAAGACTGTTACCCATGTTTAAGTGATGCTTAGCATCACACACCTTTTCTAAATTTAATAATTATTAAATTTAAAGTGAACCAATGTTTCAGTCACCTAACACTGTTTCACATCAGTGTATGTAAAAGGTGTTGCTGTGCAGGACTCTAGTTTGGTACCTACTACACTATTAGTCATCACTCAACCTATCTAGCCACGGGGATAGTAAAGGGAGCTCATATATCTTCAGATATACTGTGAAGGTGCCTGTAAGCATAGTGCAGCTTCACTGCATACGTTTGTGTGGTGCTAAGCATTGCAGAACTACAAGAATTAAATGCATTCAGTTTCTATTTTTAGCTGTCTAGCATATGTCTAATGCATAAGTGTGCAGTACTAACCTTAGCTAAATAACACTGTACATCTCACAAACAAGCACATAAAAAATAGAAATTGAATGCATCCTGTTTCTATTTTTACATGTCTGGCACATGTCTGATGTATGGTTGTGCAGAGTTAAGCATAGCTAAATAACATGGTGCATTGCACAAACAAGCACATAAAAGTAAAAATAAATTAAAATTAATCCAACTTAGTGAAATAAAATGTCTAGTAGACCTTTTGGTCAAGGTTAACGGGCTGAAAGGTATGTGTGTGTGCCGTCGGTCTTACACAAATTCAATATCCATATTGTTCTGACCTCCCTTACGTGTGCACTACCATTAGTATGCATGGCACACTGCCAAGGGAAAATCGTGACTGTGTACACGGATACGTTCCATGTAGGCTCTACATAGATACTACATGAACTTTATTGAATTCTGGGGTGTGTTTATTTCCTTAAGTACTGATTGACTAGATCTTTTAGCAGTATATGGAATTCTCAAGTTTTCTGCAGCACTTCAGTTTAAAAACATCAATTTTCTAATATATAAATTTACTTATAGTAAAACTTTCACAATAATATGTTATTACTGGAAATGCCATTTCATTGACTTAATGGACCATTTTTTGAGAATGTGATGTCCACTCTTTAAAATCGTATCTAGAGTTCTCACATAATTCCTTTCAAAATGCAAGTATCTTTTAATGTTATGCCTGCAACCATCAACTGCAAAGACCTTCCTGTCCAGGAAAATTAAATATATCACTGCCACCACTTCTTCCCCATCTATTTTCTAAGAACTGATAAGACTAGATGACATCATTTTATTGTATTTTATTTTATTATGTTGAGAAACAAACTAGCTTTTGTACTTTCCACTTTCACATTTTTGACAGGATCTTCAATTTTTCCTCATTTTCATTAGAGTGGCATCATCTGCATACCTAAGGTTGTTAATACTTCTGTGAAGACTGGTAGAGAAGGGTGAAGGCTGCTAGCCTAGTCAAATACAATTTGGTACATAATTCTATTATTTGTAAATACTGTGGATGTTGAACTTAAAACAATGTGGCAAAATTGCCATCTGCTGTAAAGAAAGCTAAGTCAAGCAATTCCTGTTGGTCCTTTGAAATTAAAATTATTTCATCACTGCCTTTGATGTTTTAAAAGTCGGCTCCAGTCCGGCTGGATGAGGGCTTCCTGCCTATTGTTTTAAGGCTAAAGTTAATGACCAGAATTTACATGTGGAATGTCCTTTATTGTTCTAAGTGTAAAAGAATGCAAATGAACTTAATGTCTAGCCTGGAAACTCCAGGAAGGGTGAAAAAGATGATGTAATGTTTATCAGAACTGGAGATTCAATTTAAACAGTGAGAACCAGAGATTGTTAAGCATTTTGAACTTGGACTATCCAACTCAGCACTGCCTTATGTTGTCTTAAGTAAGTTATCTTAGAAGTGTGTTTTCTTGTAGAAATAGCTAGGACTATAAAGATTAGACTAAGTGTTTTTCTGTTATGTCAGAACTGTATTACTGAATTATTTTAAGTTTCTGTGTGATCTCTGAACTCTTGAATAGCACTGTGGTGTAGTAGTATTGCCTTGGGTTTTTAGTATTTATTATTAAATATTTATAAACCGTTTCAACTGTGGCTGGTTTATGCAGAGATAATTTAAACTCTAGAGTACATTACATGCTTATAAGTGATCCTGGACTAAGCCCTTCCAATAAGCCTTGATTGCTTAAATTACACTACTATTGGATATTAATATTGCACAGTAATAATTGGACACCCTTTTAAGGGCCTTTGGGTAGCTGATAATTATTAGCTGGTGGTGGCAGAAATTACTACTGTATAGTCTGGGTATAGGGGCACAGCTGGAGAATCTGTGTCAGCCTTTCCCAGGAGTATCTGTGAAGTAGTATAAATACTTATCTCAAAGTGTGTGTGTGTGTATGTGTGTCAGCTACTTGGGCAGGGACACAAAGCACTGGTTGGACAGAGAGGGTACTGGAGGTTTTAGCTTGCCAGCTAGGCTGAGATCTGGACCCTATAGTTGTGCCAGTGGGGGAGTCTTATTGGGGACCTGGGGAGCAAGGGTGCGGCCAGCCCCGGACTGACTGTGATCTCTGTATACTTTTAAGGGAAATTGCACTTTACTGTGTGTATCTGTTCTTCTTTCCTCTCATATGAGACGCCCTCTCTGGTGTTAGTGGTGAGGATTGAGGCTCCTTGATTGCTGGGCCAAGTCACGGGCATCACAACTTCTCCCAGCAATTTTGATTCCATCATCTGATTCACTTAATTCAGTATGTCTACATGATGTATTCAATGTGTATAAACTGAATGAATAGGGTGACAGTATATAGCCTTGTCATACACCCTTTCCTATCCTAAACCAGTTAGTTATTGCACATTCAGTTCTAACTTTTGCTTATTGCTCTACATACAGATTTCTCAGGAGGCAAATAATGAGATCTGGTATCCCAGTTTCTCTAAGAACTTGCCGCACTTTGTTATGGTCAACACAGTCAAAGGATTTACAGTAGTTAATAAAGCAAAAGAGCTTTTTTCATGAGTTCCTTTGCTTTCTCCATTATCCGGCAGATGTTGGCAACTGGATTTCTTATGCCTCTGCCCCTTCTAAAACCAGCTAGGACATCTGGGAGTTCTTAACCCATATATTGCTGAAGTCTAGCTTGCAGGATCTTGAGAATTACCTTACTAGCATGTGAAACAAGTGTAATTGTTTAATAAAATGATCATTTTTATCATTGCCTTTTTAGAGATTGGAATATTAACTGACCTTTTTCAATCCAATGGCTGCTGTACTGTTTTCTACATTTGCTGGCAAATTCCATGTAGCATTGTAGCAGCATCATTGTATAGGATTTTAAACAGTTTAGATGGAATTCCATCACTTCTTCCAATATTGTTATTAGCAAGGCTTTCTAGGGCCCACTTTTCTCTCATTAATATCTGGCTCTAGATCAAAGAATATTGTGTTGTATTGTATGTGCCACTGATGTTGGCAGTTCTTCTTGCATAATTATTCAGTATATTCCTTCCACCTTTTCTTAATCTCTTCTACTTATGTTAGATCCCTTGTATTTTTGTCTTTTATCATGTCCATTTTTACCTGGAAGTTTCCTTTATACTGCCAATCTTCCTGAACAGATCTCTTGTCTTTCTCATTCCATTATCTTCTTCCAGTTATTTGTGCTGTTCATTTAAATATACCTCCATATCTCTTCTTCTGTTCTTTGAAACTCTGCATTCATGCTGACATATTTTTTCCTATCCTCATTACCGTTTGCTCTCTTTCTGTCTTCAGCTACTTCTAAAGTATCAACTGACAGCCATTTTGTCTTCTTAATCTTATTTCTATTTAGAATTATTTTGTTGCCACCTCATGGACAATATCATAAATTTATGTTCACATTTCTTCAGGTACTCTGTCCACTAGGTCTAATCACTTGAATCTATTCCTCATCTCAAATACATATACATGTGGAGTATTGGTGAGCTCATATGTCACTGGCCTGGGCACTTTTCTTGTTTTCTTTAACTGAATTTTAAACTTTGTGATAAGAAGCTTATCACAGAGTTAAACCTTTGCCTTCATGCATGCCCTGTCTCCCCAAAAATGTTAACCACTTTTTGACAGCTATTATGCAATTATTCTGTGTATTCAAACACAGCCTAGCTACCTCATGTATACCCGTCTGATTTTAGGTTGTGATAAATGTGAAAGTATGACCACAGTACTATGTTTCACCTTGTTTTTCTCAGATATATAAATGCACTATCCCAACTAAGTCATATCAATGATCAAGGATCATGTAACTGCTTTTTACTTTCACCTACTTGATACCCACAAAAGGATATATTCTTTTTAAGATTGTGCCTGATGTGAGACTTTAATATAATTCAACTTGCTTTTGAAATTCACAGACATCCTAGTTTGATCACCATGCTCAAAAAGATGACTGGATCACTGCTTTATGAAGTGTGTATTATTACTTTTTTTACAAATATATCTGGCATCCTGCCAGTGTTCATTAAATAAGAAATACCTGCAAAAGAATAAAAATGTCCATGAAGATCAGAGCATCTGCTTCTCTTGACATATCTAATCAAATGATTAGAGCTTGCCATTCGGCATTGATATTGCATACTCAGAGAAGCTGACCTCAAATGCTTACCTTACATAGTGATAGCATATGGGTTGGCTAGCCATGTGGATTGTGTTCAGGATGGAATGAGAAGTCATACTTATAAATAGCATAATGTTTTACGTTCAAATTACCATTTAATTTAATGGGAAACTGGTAATTATTATGTGAGTAGAATTAATGTACAAGCAAAATAGTTATCCTGCAAGTATCTTGAGAATAGGGAAGATGTGAGAAAACCATCAAAAGGTTACCATTATTATAACGTAACAGCTAGATTATAAAGTTACAATGCTGGTCTGCATATTTTGGAAAGGTCTTTGTTCACAGAGGTATCTCCTGGGCTTACAACTTGTCATGTGTACTCTCTTTTACATTTCTACACAAACATTGCTTCATGGTGGTTTTACTTTGAAGCTTGCCTGGGACTATTACCTATTATCTATCCTATTACTGCCTCATGTACACTGCCAACCCTCTCCTCTTACCTCCCAACACTCAGAATTGCAAGAGATGCACTTATATATCCAAATTGGAAGCCACGCACAGTCCAGCTAAGGCCGGAATAGCTGGCCAAGAGGAGAAGATCAACACATGCACCACACCACATGGAATACATAGCCCTCCAGAACATGCACTAGCACCTGCCTTCACATAAAAACACAAACCACACACCAACCTTCGTGGAGGCTCTCAATAAAAATCAACCCAAACAGCAGAGACCTCCAAGGCAGAAATGCACTCAACTACCACAACACAACACTAATCACGAGACACATAACACTCCTAAACAGTGTCACTCAACCAAAGCCCCTAAAGCAAAACAGCATGCCCAACACACTAGTCATAGGTGACTCGATAGTGATGCACACTGATGTCCCATTCACTAGGCTGAATAAGGAGAAAGTAACAGTCAGCTGCCTGTCAGATGCCAGGAGCCACCACATAACACACGCACTCAGGTCCCTCAACAACAGGTACAAATATGACTCTGTCATTGTACATGTGGGTGTGAATAACCTGAGAAATACCTCCCTGGACTAGATGAAAAGAGGCATGGAGGAGCTCTTGGATTATGTAGCCCAGGTGGGTATGACCCTAGCTCTGAGCAGCCTCCTACCATTACCCAAAATTATACCACAGTACAAGCAGAAAATGATTGATTTCAACAATTGGTTAAGTTTCTGGTGTCAATTTAAGGGGATCTTCTGGATACTGGCCAAGGCTCTGCCACCCCTATAGTGCCCATTTTAGGCAGTGTTCCAAAGACAAAATCACCACCGTAACAGCTACAAACAAATGCAATCTGAGGGTCATGCTGCTCAGTACTAGAAGTCTAAATCTCAAAATGCACTCGCTTGAAGCACTCCTTAAAATGGAGAGCATTGACATTTGTGCTCTAACAGAGACCTGGTTCAAGGCAGCAGAAAGCACCCCTGCACTACCAGGCTATAACTCATTCCACACCTTTCGGCCCCAGAACTTGGACTGAAGCTTCAAAGGCGGTAGTGTTTCTATATTGATAAAAGATGCGCACACCTCCAGACTGGTAGCCCAACATAATGCATCAGAGATACTTCAGGTGCAGCTAACATTGGGTAAAACAGTGATTCAGGTCATAGTCTGCTATAGGTCCCCAACCATGTCCCAAGACTCGCACTCCATGTTCGTAAGCACCCTGGAGAATATTAGGGTCCAACATAGCATTCTCATACTGGGTGACTTCAATTACCACTCCATTAACTGGGAAAACTACTCAATGTACCAATACACTTGCCCATCATTTCCTGGAATTCATTAATTCCAATGCCCTGGACCAGCTCATTCTTATCCCCACTAGAGGTAGCAATGTCCTTGACCTGGTCATTACTAACATGGGTGACTGTTGCACTACACCGTCAACTCCTCCCTGGTTAGATCCAACCACAATCTAATTACCTTGGAAATCCACATCCCTTCCACCCCCCCCCCCCCCCGCAAAGGTAACCACCATGAAAAACTTCTCCAAAGCTAGCTTTGGGATCCTAAAAACAGAGGTGGCTAACTTCACGACACCCATGCAAATGGAGAAAAGTTGCATGACAGCTGAATCATACACAAATGCATGGATCTCACCATACCCAAAAGAACCAAGACGCTCTCCTCCAAAAAAAGGAAGCCAATCTGGTGGTCCCCTGCCATAAACAAACTCTACAACAGTAGGAGGAAACTGATATGGAATAAGGTAAAGTCCCAAGACTGGAAAAACTCCCTTATCAGCCTCAACAAAAAGTTGAGATCCCTCATCAAATCCTCTAAAGATAGCTATGAAAGCAGAATTGCAGTAGATAATAAAGACAAACACAAGGCCTTCTATAGTTATCTAAAGACTCTCCATGGCAATACCCAGATTTGCTCTGAGCTACTGCACAATGGTACCTCCTATACCGAGCCAACAGATATTGTCAATATACTGGCCGACAGATTCAGTGCCAACTTTACCCCTCTTTCCACCAGCAAAGGACCGATAACAATACCAGTAGATTGCCAGGCACCCAGTATTACTGCTGCACAGGTTAAAAGAGCAAAGTCCAAGCCCAAGAATTCAGCTTCTATGGGACCTGACAATAACCATGGCTGTGTTCTACATGAACTACAGAGTGAACTGGCACTTCACCTGTGTGCCCTGTTGAATCACAGCCTCACCTCAGGCTTTGTCCCTCCCAAATGTCACACTGCTACAGTCATCCCTCTCCACAAAGGAGGAATGACTACAGACTCTGGGAACTATCGCCCCATTAGCCTGGCGAGTCTGATATGCAAAGCTATGGAATGCATCATCATGGACCTAATAAACAGGGATGTACAGAATCTCCAAACTCTGGATCCCACACAGTTTGGTTATATGAAGTGTAGATCATGCCAGCTCAACCTGGTCAACTTCTCTGAGTCAGTCATCAGAGCTGTGGATGAAGGCAAGGTGGTTCATACAGCCTACCTTGATCTGGCCAAGGCCTTTGATACCATTCCCCACTCAGGAATCATAGAAAAACTCACTAAGCTAGGCATCAACCCCTATATCACTAGATGGGTTACAAACTGGCTCACAGATAGAACCCACAGTGTGAAAGTAGTTAACTCCAAGTCAGACTGCCAACCAGTCATGAGTGGAGTCCCGCAGGGTTCTGTCCTGGGTCCTCCACTGTTTGGTATCTACTTCTCGGAACTCCAGACCAATATGAAGGGACTCTGGCTGCCAAACTTCACAGATGACTGCAAGTTGGGAGCTATTATTAACTCCCCAAGTGATGCTGACATCCTAGAGAAAGAACTCACTGAGACCAGCGACTGGTGTCAGAACCATGGCCTTAAGCTCAATGGCAAAAAATGTGTCATCATCCCCTTTGGGAAAAATCCGGTTCCCATAAATTACCACATCGATGGTAGTCCACTGAACACAGAATGTGTTATAAGAGATTTGGGAACGGAGGTGGACAGCGGCCTCTCTTTTGATCACCACATTGCTACTGTGGTCAGAAAGTTTATGTAGCACATCTCATTATTAAGGGTTTTGCATCCAGGAAGAAAGAGGTCATTGTCTCCCTCTACTTTTCCCTCATTAGGCCAATCTTCGAGTACAATGCCCCATTTGGCATGTACCTCACTAGATACCTGCAACAACTGGAGAGGCTGCAAAACTACATCCCAAAGATGATCCTAGGCCTTAAACACTTGTCCTTTATGGACAGACTCAAAAAAACTACAACTATTCTCTGTCTGATATTGCCTATTTAGAGGCGATCTCTGCTTGACTTACAAAGCCATGTCTGACCCAGCTCTGTTAGAAATGCTACATCTAAAGAAATCCCAATCCCTCCACACCACATGCATCAGAGACCTCAACCTCATTACCGCAATTAACAGAACAAGCTGGAGGGACAGGTTCATAACCCAGAAACTGCCTATGCTATGGAATAGACTTCCCATACAGGTCAAACAGAACACCTCACTGGCCCTCTTCAAGAGAAATTTTGATGAGTGGATGAGAAATAGAAAATTCACCCTGGGGATCACTCCAGTGGTTCTACTCAACAGAGGCACTGGGAACTAAGTTTGGGTGGCATGATGTCAGGGTAATCCTATGGGCTAGGCTTGTAAAGGCTCCAGGGCCATTAGCCTAGTACACACCCATGAACCTATGAACCTATAAATTCTAGTGAAAGTAAATTTGTATTATTTTGCTGTAATTATTACTACTAAATTACTAGTATTATTACTAATCTACTAACTTTCCTACTTTGGCCATTATAACATTACAGCCAAAAGTTGTAAGCAATTATAAGTCAGCTGACTGACCATATTAAATATCTAAATGTTGCATTAGGCAACTCACCATCCCTGGATATGCATACTGATAAAACAATCAAAAAAATGTAACCTAACTTTTGGATGGCTTTATCTTATTTAGGCTTCTCTCTTACCAGGTATACGACAAAAACTTTTTAAACCCTTAATGTATTATTTGTTGTATTTGTTATTCTATGCAACTATAATATTTACAGTTTCGTCAGCTATGAAGCTTAAAAAAATCAAAGGTATATACAACAAGGCAATAGGATTTACTTTATTTGCATATCTTGGCTCACTATTGCTGCATCAATTAAATAAATTGATAGCTTTTTAAAAAAATAAGCTCTAATTTCTTCTCTGCCTTCAGTCAACTGTACCCTAAAATCTTGGCAGAAAGCTTGAACATCCTTCAGTGGCATACACCCACAAATAGGGCTTATATCCTCAGAAGCACTTCTGATACAATTTACCAGGAACCATAACCACCACATGGCTCCTTTGCTTTCCACCTATTAATACTTGGAACAATCTAACAAATGAGACCAGGTCTACTAGAAACAAAAAACAATAAAATGAAGAACAGTCTGATTTTGGCCTAGAAACGGCAAACACAGACATTGTGCACATATGATTAGATTAATGCTTCTGCTGGCACCTGGTTTCAGCCAGTCATTGTGCTGCTGGACTGTTCTACATTATTCTCTTAGTTATGAAGTGTTCCTCTCGTATTTAGCCTTGTGCATGCATATTGTACATACTCACAATGCTTGTATTTATTCATAGCTTTGTGTACTTGCATTTTGAGCTCATTTTCATGCCCTAGACATAGAATTCTTTAGTTTCTTCGTATAAAATGCATGTTCCTTTATAATGTTTATGGTTGTCCAGTTCAGTCTTCTTCCACCATCATCTCCAGCTGCCACATCCACCTTTAAGTTTATAACTTCAAATCCACTGCTAATTCCAATCCAAAAATCATATTGATCTCAAAAGAATGTTTTCTTCTAGAGTCCATTCCAAAAATCATGCCTACCTCAAATGAACAGCTTCTTATGTAGTTACATTTTAAAGTAATATCATCTATTTACAATGAAACACAGTCATTTATAGTAACATTTCTTCTGAAATTACATTCCTTTGTACTTCTTTCAACAAATCAGTGACACTATACCTAAGCACTTTATTAACAGACAATATTTTTCAGAAGCAAATTCATGCAGATATCTGCAATCACAACTATGGCATACTTGACTGTTGCAACTACATTAAGGTCTCAGTCTACACTTTATGTTCTAACACTTCACCTTCCTTTCCAGCACTACCACATGGTAAATAAAGCATATATCACATATGTATCCAAAGAAACAAAGCTACTGAAAGTACCTGCAAACTCCTGCTAGTCACAGTGCAGCCACTACTCTGTGCTGGAGGCCTTATAATTAACAAAAGACCTTTACATTATCACAGATGTAGTACTATGATGCTTGATACTTCCCTGGCAAAGTAAAGGTCTGGAAATAATGTGTATAAAGGGCCTGAGTCTTAAAGACATTTACTTGGTGTAAAAGACTTATGCCAAGACCAAGTCCTTTGGAATATGGATCAAAGTCTTGACACATATGTCATAAGATCTCAGAATTTCAAACATAAACGTTATATCTATAACCTAACATTTTAGCTGCATGTGAGATATAGCTTGATCCCTATATCTAGGTTTCCTTTCTATGACATATTATTTTCAGAACAAATATTTCAAATAACACAGTAGGAAAATCCTTTTCTTGTACATATGTCAGTAAATGCTAAACTTCACCAAATCAGTCTCCACTAATTTTTAGCAAAGAAACTGTACTAGTAACAGTAAATACTAGAAATAGTAAGCATAAACATATTTCATATGCCATATTGAAATCAGATGAGAGGAAACCAGCCACCCATAGCACAACTTGCACTATGCCAAATGAAACAGAGAATTATTTATCCTTGTTGGTTTCAGTATTCCATATCATCAAAACATAAATGTTAATCTGGACTCTGAGTGACATACTACTGGCTTCTAGTTTTCTCTCAGCTCATATCCACCCTTAGTAGGCATGACCCGGTCTAGAACCAGTAACATCTTGGACTGGATTCTTACAAAGCAGATCCATATCTTCATAATCAGTGGAACACTTCCAGATTACCTATGTGGTCCCCATTCTGCATATAAAATAAAATATGGAAAATAAACCAACTATAGATATATCTAAAACCAAAACTATAAGAAATCTGAGCAACTTGCCTTTGCATATTTTTGGAAATGTACATTTAGAAATGAACTTGCAGCTATAAAATGAAGCACCCTAAACCATACTGAGAGTATAATCTCTGTTCTTCTGATGTTCATCAGTTTTCTTTTATACCTATTAAGCAAGTAAGCACCTCCAATGTCCATATAAAAAGTAATATACTGCCATGAATAGATAAAGCAACTTGATATCTCGTAACAGTCAGAGGCAATGATTGAAAAGCATTTGAGATTCATGCCAGTGTCGGTTCACTCAATAAGTATAAAGAAACAGGAAACATGAGACAGATGTTCATTAAGCAAGCTAAACAATCTTACTTTTCCAAACTACCAAGTAAAAAATTATAATAATCCCATTGCTTTCAGGAAATCTGTCAAGACAGTTTTATGTAATACCAATAACAAATGACTACCTGTTAGAATTACCAAATCCGGCATCCAACCACAGACTTGCAAGACTACTTTCAGTTTATAATTATATAATACATACAGCACTCAGTAACTCAGAATGTATCACTCATAGCTCTTCACAATGCCCAGACAACAGACCAGACTATTTTCTTGTTGAATGTTATCCCAAAACAATTATTTTTCTTAGAAAACTACTGTGAAAATTCAGGGACCTTGGCTGTCCTCCTGTGTAAGACCTCCCAATGCCATACTTAAAAAAATCTCATTCTATCTCTTGTATTTCCTTTAACAGCAATAACAACAGAAGCCTACACAAAATATGTTATCCATACCTATGGAAAGAGGCTAATAGGTTCATAGGTTCATAGGTTCATACTAGGCTATCTGCCCAAGGGCATTTATAAGCCTAGCCCATAGTTATGTGGCTTTCGCCACCCCTTTAGTTTGAATAAAAACTATGCCTATCATTTTTCTGTGCCTCTGTCAAGCAGTGACACTGAAGTAATCCCTGGGGTATATCTGCGATCTCCCATCCATTGGTCAAGATTCCTCTTGAACAAGGCCAGCGAGGTGCTCTGCCTCACATGTATCGGGATTTTGTTCCACAGCATAGGGAGTCTCTGGGTGATGAATCTGTCCCTCCAGCACGTTCTATTTATAACTGTGTCAAGGTTTAAGTCTCCCGCCCTTGTGGTTCTGAGGGATCTAGATTTTTTGAGGTGAAGCATATTCATCAAATCTGGGTTTGACATGGCCTTATATGTCAGGCACAGGTCACCTCTGAGCAAGCGGTATGAGACTGAATAGAGCTGGAGTTCTTTCAGTCGGGCAGCATAAGACATATTTTTGAGACCCTTTATCCTTTTGGTGAGGAACTTTTGGGGCCTTTCAAGCTGCAGCAGGTGTCTGGTCAGATACATTCCGAACGGGCATTGTACTCAATCATAGGTCTAATGAGTGATGAGTACAGGGGACGATGACCTCCCTTGATCTAGATGTGAATCCCTTCATGATCAGGTGGGCGATATAGAAGGTTTTCCTAACTACTTTAGCAACATGAGTGTCAAGCGAAGGCTACTGTCAACTTGGGTCCCCAGATCCCTGATGACTTTTTCTGTGCTCAGTGGATTGCCACCTATATGGTAGCTAGGGGTAACCTTGTTTTTCCCGAAGGGTATGACTATGCATTTTTTGGCGTTTAACTTCAGGCCATGGCTCTGGCACCAGTTATCCGTTTCTGTGAGGCCCCTCTGGAGGATATCTGTGTCAGATGTGTTTTTGACTATGGCGCCCAGTTTGCAGTCATCTGCAAACTTTGTCAGCCATAACCCTCCTGTGTTTGCTTGTACTTCAGAAAAGTAGATGCCGAACAAGAGTGGACCCAGGACTGAGCCCTGTGGGACACCACTTGTGACAGGCTTTGAGTCTGACATGGCTCCAGCAACTCTGACCCTGTGTGTTCTGTCACTTAGCCAGTTTGCAACCCATCTTGTGATGTATGGGTTTACATTCAAGCTGATGAGTTTTTCGATGATACCTGAGTGGGGTATTGTGTCGAAGGCCTTTGCCAGGTCGAGGTAGGCTGTATGGACTGCCTTTCCCTCATCAATGGCCTTGGTGACTGTCTCGAAAAAGTCAACCAAGTTTAAGAGGCAGTATCTGCCTTTGACAAAGCCAAACTGGGTTGGATCCAAAGTCTGCAAGTTCCCTATGTCTTTATTTATGAGTTCCATTATGATCCTCTCCATGGCTTTGCAGATAAGGCTTGTCAAGCTAATGGGGCGGTAATTTCCAGGGTCTGTGGAAGCACCGCCCTTATGAAGTGGGACCACAGTCGCCGTGCGCCACTCCTTGGGTACGTATCCTGAGGTGAGGCTAAGATTAAACAGCTGTCCTAACTGTGGGTTTAATTCCTCGTTGAGTTCATGAAGCACACAGCTGGGGACACCATCCGGTCCCATGGATGCTGTGTTTTTTGCCTTAGTGAGGGCAGTTCTCACCTGGGCGTTGGAGATGTTTGGGGGCGTACAATCCTCTGGAATAGATATCTCTCCTTTGGGGAGGGGAGAAGTTTGCACTGAACCTGTCAGCCAGTATGTTAGCAATGTGTGTAGGTTCAGTAATTTTCACATCATTTTGAACTAATTCTGAGCATATCTGGTAGTTTCCTCCTAGGTTTCTAACATAGCTAAAGAAGGCCTTATGATTGTCTTTAGAGTCCTTGGCGATTTTTCTCTCAAAATTTGCCTTGGATGATTTTATGAGAGCTCTTAGTTTTTTACTTATAATGATCAAAGGTGTCTTACCTTTCAAGGATTTTGCTCTATCTTGTAGTAGCTTCCTCCTTTTGTTGTAGAGCTTGTTTATGGCTGGGGTCCACCAGACTGGACGCTTGCCTTTGGTACAGAGAGTCTTAGTTTTGTTTGGGATTGCCTGATCCATGCAGTCCTGTAGGTGCTGGTAGAAGGCATTTGTAAGTGATTCAGCGGTTTGAGTAATGTTTACCACTGGCTCAGGGGCCTTAAAGGAGACCACACTAGTTTTTAGAAGTGTGAAATCGGCTTTTGAGAAGTTTTTCACTGTGGTCTTTTTGTTTCAGGTGGGGTGGGATGAGGACCTCCAGCGAGATTAGTTTATGATCTGATCTCACCAGTGAGGGGTATACTTCGGTGTTGAACATTTTGATCCCATGTTCGTGATGATGAGATCAAGTATGTTTTCTCCTCTTGTGGGGATGGTGACTAGTTGTTCCATGGCATTTGAGTTTATGAACTCCAGGAATCTTTGGGTTAGAGTGTTCGGGCTTGAGTAGTGTTCCCAGTCTATATTAGGGTAGTTGAAGTCACCTAGTATGATGGTGTTTGGAGATACATTTATCCCCTCCAATGTTTTCAGGAAGGCCATGTGAGGTTCCTGAGTTTGAGAGGGTGGCCTGTAACATGCTGCAAATTGCAGAGCAGTCTTGCCTATGGTTAATTGCACCTGGATGGTCTCCGATGCATCGTGCGTTGCCACCAACCTTGAGGTGTGGGTGTCCTTTATGAATATGGACACCCCCCTCCTTTCTTGGTGTTGTCCGGATTTTGGGGCCGGAACGCATGATATGAGGTGAAACCTGTTAGTGCTGGGGTGCTCTCAGGAGCCTTGAACCAGGTTTCTGTCACAGCACAGACACCGATGTTCTCCATATTGAGAAGGGCCTCGAGTGCGTGCATCTTGAGATTGAGACTTCTGGCATTGAGCAGCATTACCCTTAGTTTTTTTCATTTTGGTGTTCTAGGGTGGTAGGTTTAGAATTTGAGCCTTGCCTAAAAAAGGCACTATGGGGGTGGCAAGAGCCTGTGCCAATATCCAGAAGCCCAGGGGTGACAGGTGCAAGCCGTCCCTTGGGAAGCAGCGTGGCTTGTCCAGCATGTCATCCCAGGCAGACAGACATTGGATCCCCTTTGAATGACACCAGAATTTAAGCCAATTATTAAAGCTGATAATCTTATCACTGTATTGTGGCATCATTCTAGGTGAAGGTAGGATACTGCTCAAGGTCAGGGTCATACCTGCCTGGGCTACATAATCAGAGAGCTCCTCGATGTCCCTTTTCATGTAGTCCAAGGAGGTACATCTCAGGTCGTTAATGTCATGCCTTTGTTCAAAACAGATGAACACTACACAGTAGAAAACTACTTACCAGTTAATGTACTAGGTGAATCATGGGAGATACTTGAACATATATTCCACAAGCATTTAATTAGGTATCTAACACAGAGTAGTCAGCTTATATCAATTCACTGTGGCTTCTGTCCAGGCTGCAGTATTCAAATGACACTACTTAAATTTGTGGAATACATTACTACCCATTCAGACAAAGGACTGCCTTCAGCTGCACTGGTTTGGATTTACTAAAGTTTCTGAAGCGGTTGACCATCTGTGCTACTGAACACATTTTGAAACCTTGGATGAAACAGCTCTGTAATATCCTGGTTTATTATCTACTTCCTTAATAGGACATAGACATTAGAAAGGAAGAATTCTAGATTTTACAGATTAACATCAAACATAGGAGTTTCATGAGGTCAGTAGTTGGCCCTTTATTGTTTTAAAATATAAACAAACTAAATGCATTAACATAGATCATAACACAAGAAATCCAGTGCATCTAATCTGTTTGTAGAAAACCCAGACAGACTCATATCACTTGTGCAAAAATCTCTCCATAACATTTTAGACTGTTTACAGCAAAGTGTATTAGTTCATAATGAAAGAAAAGCTAAACTTCTCCTTGGTAAAATTGCACAATACCACCATTTTGTGCAATGCGCTTAACATTAAATGTTAACTGACTCTGTTGAAACAGTTTCATATGGAAATATCTTGATTTTGCCATCACAAGCAAACTTACTTGCACTGAACTTTTATATAACACTATGGAGCTATTTAATGAGGTAAGTGGAACCCTGTAGAATGCTTTCCTGTGTCCATGTCCAAGTTTTACGTAACATTTAAGTAAAAGTATACTGCTTCCAAAACTCTTCTAAGCATCTTATGCCAGTGATATCCTAAATGTGTTCTATGTAAAATATCAACCATTTACTGCAAAAGTGACAAATTTGCAGCTAGCATTATATTGTACATATCCCATGTTATGATAGTAGACTCCCTTAACTGTATGCCGGAGAACAAAATCAAATGTATCCAACCCACATTTATTTACCAGTCCCATTACTCAGATATATGCCCTGCACTAGCCTGGTAAACTCACACTAGAGAATATGTTCCAAAAATCAGTACTTGTTGCAGCAAACAAAAACATCAAAAGGGAGTCAGAGCTCCTATCATCTTCTATACATCATACTGGAATGAGCTACCATTTCAATTAACATCTATTATTCCAACAACCATCTTTAAGAGTTCATGTAAATCTCTCTCAAATTCCCCTTTATATTGCAACACTTGTACATTTTACCTAAATACCATAATCAGCAACTACCTACTATTAACTAGTCTTTCATAAATCCTATAAATCTCCATTTGCTATCTCCATCAATATAATTTTAACTAAACAGTAACCAGTATCATTAGCTAGTAGGTTTATAACTGTCTGTCTTTATCTGTACAATGATTCTAAAAGCCCAAATGCATTTGGCTGTATTCCAAAAGAATTTATGCTTGGGATACCAAATGTTTACACAGTGCTTGATTCCGAAAATAGGACTGTAATTTTTCATGTTGCACAAGATAATGAGGAATAATGGAGATCTATTCCATATTCTAAAACACCATTTGGGCTGCTATGCCATAATACTTAGAATGTTTACATTAGATTTAAACACCAATATAAAAATGCAGTTATGACAACTGTCTGTTCTAGCTAATGAGGCCACAAGATATAACTAGTGCTCAGCTTGAATGACAGTACCGGTACTGTAGTGTATTGTACTAAAATACAGTAGCGTACTGTAGTACCAGTACTAACATACAGTTCCAATACTGTAGTATCAGTGTTAACATACTGTACCAGTACTGAAGTACCAGTACCAACATACAGACGGACCTCTGGTGTGGTGGCACTTTGTTCTTTCGGGCTTTGGGAAGACTGCATGTAAGTCACTGTTTTATGGAAGTGACATCCTTAGAACATAGGGAACAACTCAGACTGAATTTTTTCAAAATCTTTTAGACTGTGCTTTATTAGTGCAGTTCTACAAAAGGACATCACTGTTTTTAACATAACACTGTTTACATATCACAGGCTTACCTGTTGAACATCCAATATTCTGGCTGAAATACAGGTGACAATGTGAGGATGGCCAGTTTTAGGGAATCCTGTAGATTATTTAACAGGCTTGGCAGTACTTTGCTTATACTAGAAATAAGTAACAAGATTCATTTACAGAGAATGTTTCAGACTTATTATTTGACCCTAGTGGGGCAGATATTTAGTCCTGTGGTACTGACACAGTGTCAGACAATCTAAGGACTGCTCTGCCATCCAGTATGATTTCATACTGGGGGTACAGCTGAGATTTAAATTTGGCATAACATTTCTAGTGGTAAAGACCAATTGTGATGGTATACCAATTCTTTAGGAATCTCACCCATTATATATCACAATTGAAATTACAAAACTAGGCATAATGTTGTGCTCTCTAACTATTTTAGCATCTTTACTAACGTTTTGAGAATTATAGCCCTTGTAAATATTTATTTAAGGCAAGGAAAATCTAACATCAGAATATTCCTTTGTTAATAATTGGCTGAACTTTGAATGTCTTCATATCTCAAAAAATCCAATTGTTAAGTGACATTGCTACTGTATGTCTAACTGAAAAGATTCTATTGATTCTATGCATGTAAACACACACACACACACACACACACACACACACACACACACACACACACACACACACACACACACACACACACACACACACACACACACACACACACACATATATATATATATATATATATATATATATATATATATATATATATATATATATATTTTTTTTTTTTCCTTTTTTTTTTCTTGTGGATCTTTCCTTCTCATGTCCAAACTGAAAATAGGCTTAGCTGAGCAGAACTAACGTGGTTAACAATCTCTCTCTCTCTCATATATATATATATATATATATGCCACACACCCAAAAATCAGCAAAAATATGACTTAGGTAGATAGGCAGATAGATAGATAGATAGATAGATAGATAGATAGATAGATAGATAGATAGATAGATAGGTCGAAAGATAGATTGATAGTTTTATTTAACATTTGTTCACTTAGGTAGAACACTGATTGCAAATGACTAATGTTATTCTCAGTGCCGGGTTGGGATGAAATTGTAGTACAAATCAGTAATATGTAAAACACAAAGTACATTAAAATACAAAACATCAGTTGTTGATAAGATATTGTAACATAACATAACATGACATAGCATAACATAACATAACATGACATGACACATAACGCAACATTACATAACATAACATAGCATAACATAATATAACATAACATAATACAAAATAATAAAGTAGTGAAATAAATGCTGCAAAGTACTGGATTCCTTAGAAGAACACAGGCACCAACAAGATAAAATTCCACTGGTTTAATAAAAAACTAGAACACATTCAGATTTAGCGCTTTCATCCACAGATAATGTGGACTTCCTCAGAATGTCTTAAATTAATCAATCAAGCGTTTAAATACTTATTTAAGTGCCAAAGATACAGAGCCCCTTCATTTAAAGAAAAATATACATTTAAAATGCACTTGAAAAACTCCATAAAAATACACTTAATAATACTAAAAACATTATGCAAAGTATCATGTACAAAATAGATTGTGCAAAATGATTGTGCAAAATACATTATACAGACTCTTATATCTGTAAGACCATTTTAAAAATGTTAAAACACACTTTACGATGATAGCTGTTGCCAATGTCTATAGTAATTATGATAATTATGATAATTATATCATCATGCTTAGTATCAGTGGGAGATACTTCAACTTACATGTTCCATTACCAAGCAGAAAGAATAAGTAAAATAAACATAAATAGTTCTAAATAGTTATAGAAATAGAACAGTATTTAAATGCTTGATTGATTAATTTAAGACATTCTGAGGAAGTCCACATTATCTGTGGATGAAAGCGCTAAATCTGAATGTGTTCTAGTTTTTTATTAAACCAGTAGAATTTCATCTTGTTGGTGCCTGTGTTCTTCTAAGGAATCCAGTACTTTGTAGCATTTATTTCACTACTTTATTATTTGGTTGCTGAACGCTATTGTGGAGTTTATAACATAATACAACATAACAATACAACGTGACATAATATAACATATAACATGACATTACAACACAACACAACATAACATAACATGACATGACATGACATGACATAGCATAACATAACATAGCATAACATGACGTGGAAAAACACATTTCACTTGAATATGGTAGGACAGAAAATGGTAGATTACAACATGTATTTTTTATATTTAGAAAAGAATATGATAACAGAAGACAATGCACTACTTACAATTCTAGGACATTACTTTGTTAGAGGGAGAGGGAGAGGTTTCATAAGAATTAGTTACTAGACTGAGTGAGGAGAGTTTAGTGGAAGAAAAGAAGAGTTACTAGAAGAGCAGAATTAGCATCAGCATTAATCTACCTGCAGTTGTGGACTATAACAATGACCTTGGCAGCTTGGTTTGGGAACATCTATGTTTTTGGTAAATGCTAATGTTCTTTGCGTTTCACTGCTGCACTCCTAACCATTGGGTTATCCATGCTGAGGTAGCCCTCAGTCAGTCCGAATATCAGAGTCAAGGTTTTGTGCGTCGGCTGCTGTCACTTACTGAGTGACATCAAGTTGTCCAAGCTAAAAAGGAGAGCAGGCGATGCCATTACCCCAGTCTTTCTTGGCATGGAGCCCATAGTAGAAGCAATTCACAACAGTGCTGGTCGGCTGTTTCTATATTTTGAACTTCAGCTGAAAACGTGTAAAGCTAAGTAGCCCATTGGGGATCATTCCTTTTTCTTGCACTAACTGATGTCTGAAAAAGTCAATAATTGTCTCGCCTGTGGAAAGCAAATACCACACTGAGACGTCCATTCTTACTGTGTCACTTGCTTAGGCCCAGATCACGATGTACCCCGCTGTTGGTTCTGTGCACTCTTTAATGCTAGAACTATTCATCGTAGAACTCTGTTTGTAGCCAGTTATTTTCGTCTTCCATCTCTGATTAACAATATGGTATCTGTCAGTCAGCAAACCGCAGATCTTCCGAAAAAACATAAAGATAAAGATAGAGGCATACCACATAAGGCCAGGCCTTCCAATGACACCACCGCTAAATGGGTCATCAGTTCTTTGGAATTCAGTGAGGCACTTTCACAGCCTCTGATGCCCGATTTGATTACTTTGCAGTCCTGATACAGAGTCCTGTATGGCGCAGATGACTGCATCGTCTAATGAGTTTTTGATTGTCTCTGCCTCAGTTGGGTCCAGAGCCGCTACGCAGGCACTGGCTTCTGGGGATACCACTCGCACTTCGGAATTCACTTCAAGGCCTTCAGCCTCTCTTCCGACTAACACACCGACAGCACCGAGGGATACTCTTCAGACAGACTTAGAGCTACTCCAAAGAAAACAGCAAATGTCTCCATTCCACTACTCTTCCCCTCCTCAAACTAGAATGCTTAAAATGGTAGAGGATCTCGTCACTTTCATCTGTGGTAATCAGGCCACTCCAGCCAAAAGGAGAAGGGATCCTTCTCCAGACATGCAATTGGATTTAGCCACAGAGGGATCTGACTCCTCTGTTTTTAAAGAGGAAAATCCTCTTACTGCCTATGAAGACTCAGATGCAGAAGAATATATTTCTTCTGCTTTAACTCCGGAGGACTTGGGGAAACCCTCCACACCCTCAGGGAACACCTCCAATGGGAATCAACAGATTTCCCTCAATCCAAGAAAAAGATAAGAAAGTTTCTGGACCTACCTCAGCACATGCCTCTGGGCATCCCACCCATCTTGGAGGTGGTAGATGATGTTTACCAAGAATCCAACCTTACCCCTGACACCCTTCCACTTATCCGCAGAAAACCTGACAGGTACTACAGGGTACCTGACTCACATAAATCCCTCTACAGAGAGCCTATGGCAGATCCAGAGGTGATTACTCAGGGACCTAAGGGAGTTAGGCCTACCTCTGCAAAGAATCCTACTCCCTCAGACAAGGAATCCAGGGCCCTGGACAGATGGGGTAAAAAAGTATATACCTCTGCAACTTTAACTATAAGGGCTCTCATTTGTCAATTCCATATGTTAAAATATCAACAGCACACTTTGGAATTTTTGAAACAGAAAATGTCTGCTTTTCCAGGTTTTGCCAACAATAAAGAGATAGCAGAATTAATGCACTCTTCATCTCAGGTGGCAAAGCACTCTTTGCACTGTGGATTGGACACCCTAGAAGCTTCTAGCAGGGCAGCAATAACATGATCTGTTATCAGAAGACATGCATGGTTGAAGGAACAACCTCTCCCTGATCATGTCAAAGCTAAAATCATGGATGCACCTCTTGACAAAGACCACTTGTTCGGACAGAAAACTGAAGATGTACTTAAAAAGATGGAAGACAAAGTAAAATCAATGCAGACTGTTAAAGATTTTCTTCAAGTACAACCTCCTAGGTTCAGCAGAAATTTTCCCACTAAACACTGGTCCTTTCCTGCACCAAACAAGCAGGAACAAGGCAAAACCCATAGGGACAGACCCACCAAGACTCAGACTCAGGGCCAGCAAAGAACAAAACAATGCCCCCCCCCCTCAAGCACTAGAGCAAGGAGTTCAGAAGTAACCCTGTATGGAAAAAACTCTCAATGACTACCTTTCCCATCTCTGCCTGTCCCCACCACACCAAAAGCTAGGAGGAAGGCTATATCTATGCAGAGAAAATTAGAACTCCATAACAAAAGATCAATGGGCCTTAAAAATCATTGCTCAGGGGTACAAATTCAATTTCCAAGAACTACCATCTCCAAGAGGGTACCCAGACCTACCTCCAAACCAGTGGGCAGAAGCAATAAAACAAGTGCAAAACCTAATATCCCTAGGGGCAGTAGAACCTGTACCTCCAGAACAAGTTGCAAAAGGATTCTATTCCAGATTATTCCTTGTTCCCAGGAAAGAGGGGACTTGGCGTCCCATCCTGGACCTATCCTTTCTCAATACCTTCCTGATAATCCCAAAATTCAAAACACTTTCCTTACAACAGCTTCTACCAATTCTGCCAAACAAAGCTTGGATGGTCACCTGAGACCTAAACAATGCTTACCTACACATCCCAATAAGGGAATCATGCAGATAACTCCTGCGCTTCAGAGCAGGATCACTACACTTTCAATTCTCTGCTTTGCCCTTTAGCTTATCCACTGCTCCCAGGGTAAACAATGTATAGATTTACCCTTACCTGGATGACTGCATCATCCATTCAGACTGCAAGGAACTACTCCTGCACCTCTCATTTGTAAAAACCCTACTCACCTCTCTGGGGTTCACTATCAATGAAAGGAAATCAAAACAGACACCTAACAGGAAACTTATATTTCTGGGAGCCTTACTAGACACAGAACAGTAAATAGCCTTTCTGTCCCCAGAAAAACAAAGTTTCCTACCAAAATACTTCACTACTCTGGCCTCCCTAACCCAGCTTTCTGCTAGGAAGTTCCTACAAGCTCTAGGGTACATTGCCTCATGCATCCTCCTGGTACCTCTGGCCAGACTACACATGAGGAAAATTCAGTGGTACCTAAAGAACCTATGGTGTCAACACTCACAACCTCTGGTCACCTCCTTGCCTGTGATCCCTTGCATAAGATCAAAGTTCCTCTGGTGGGCTCAGGCCTATGCTCTGAACAAGGGACTTCCATTCAACCTCCATCCATCAGACCAGACCATGACTACAGATGCTTCGGACATAGCCCGGGGCGCCCACCTAGAAGGTAGATGCACCTGAGGTCTCTGGGATGCACAAATACTACCCTTGCACATCAACCAAAAGGAAATGATAGCAGTACAAAACTCTCTGGCATCCTTCAACCCCTACCTCAAACCAGGGGTTCTTCTCATAAAAAAAGACAACACCACAGCCAAGTGGTACATCAACAAACAGGGAGGGACTCAATTTTCCCCCCTGTGCAGACTAGCCTTGAACATGTGGCTAACAGCCTCATCCATGGGACTACATCTTATAGCCCAATACCTATCGGGCATCAACAACACCCTGGCAGACCACCTAAGCAGAAACCTGCTTGACCCACATGAATGGCAAATCCACAGAGACATTTTTCTACAAATTACCCACACATGGAGGACCCCCCAGGTAGACCTCTTTGCCTCTCATTTAAATCACCAAGTACAGAAATTCTGCACCAGGGAGTACCATCACCTGGCCTAGAAGGTTGATGCCCTGACCTTCCCTTGGAATACCCTCTTTGTGAATGCATTTCCACCTCTGCTCTCATTCCAAAAGTACTAATCAAGATAAGGGAGGAAAAACCAAGAGCAATACTCATTGCCCCAGATTGGCCTAGACAGCATAAGTACCCACTGCTGCACAGCCTATCTCACCAACCCCCTGACAGCTACCTCTGATACCTCACCTGCTATCCCAGGGGGGAGCGATGCTGCACCCAGACCTTCAGACACTCAAGCTCTCAGCATGGCTTATTCTACCAAAACCAACATGGAATCTATGCTTAGCAAGCAAGTCCTTGACATCATCACAGAAGCCATAAGGCCCAGCACCAAAAAATCTTACGCTGGAAAATGGAAAAGATTCTGCTCCTGGAGCCAGTCCAAGGGGGCAGACATACATCTGCCCTCCATTCCTCTTATTATAGATGATCTTACTGAGCTTCTTAATAAGGGTCTCTCCTTCTCCTCCATAAAGATCCATGCCTCTGCCATCTCAGCACACTTTGATACAGAACAGCCATTATTCTCCCACCCTCTTATCAAACAATTCCTTAGAGGAGCCTCTAATATCAGGCCTCCCAGAAGACAGCCCATCCCAGCCTGGCACATGAACTATGTTTTAGAAAAGCTTACTCTGCCTCCCTTCAAGCCTGCAGCATCCTCAGAACTAAAGTATCTTTCTTGGAAGATTGCCTTTCTCCTGACTATTACTTCAGCCAGGAGAGTGTCAGAGCTTTAAGTCTTAATGGCCATTGAGCCATTTATCATCTTCCATGCAGACAGGGTCTCCCTGAGAACCAATCTCTCCTTCATGCCAAAGGTGGTTTTGGATGTTACCCTCAACCAAGACATCCACCTGCCCACCTTCTTCCCTAACCCTCAGAACAAGGGGGAAAGGATACTGCATTCCCTGGATGTGCACATGCAACTCAGATTTTATCTGGATCATACAAAGACATTCAGGAAAACTGGCCAGCTCTTGGTCAGCTTTAAAACAGAGGCACAGGGGAAACCAATATCCAAACAGACCATTTCCAAATGGGTAGCACACTGCATCCAATTTTGTTACTCCTTGCATGGAAAACCACTCCCTAGAACCATCAGAACCCATTCCACTAGGGCAACATCTACTTCCACAGCATTCTTTAGAGGGGTACCCACCAAGGACATCCTGGAAGCTGCCACATGGACTTCAGTCCACACCTTCACTAAACATTACCATCTAAACCTATTCTTAAAAGCTACGGCTGGGTTTGCCTCTGCAATTCTGCAGGGCATGCTCACCAAATTTTAAGTTACTATTAACCTTCCACCCTTCTCCTCAGCTTTGGGAATCTATCCAATGGGTAGGACTGCAGCAGTGAAACATGAAGAACATAGTATAGTTGTGTAGACTCACCATAAATGTAGAGGTCTGAGTGTCCTCACTGCTGCAGTCATGCTTTCCCTCCCTCCTTTCCCCTGATATCTGCTTTCTTTTCAAAGACACATATTTCTATGGGGGTCTATGACCCCAGGACAACTAATAATTATTAAAATTGGACTTCTTTGGTTGGTTAAGGCAAGAAAAACTGAGGTAATGGAGTTGCCTGCTCTCCTTTATAGCTCAGATGACCTGATGTCACCGAGCAAGTGACAGCAGCCATTGCACAAAACCTTGACTCTGGGATTTGGACTGGCTGAGAGTACCACAGCATGGATAACACAATGGTTAGGACTGCAGCAGTGAACACACCCAAACATCTAGATTTATTGTAAGTGTACACAACTGAACTTTGTCTAGACATTGTTATGTTTGCTCTTCTGCTGTTTTGGCTGCAGAAAACTGATCAGACCTATGTATTTTATTGAAATTTATTTTCTGAGCATTGCTATTATTATGTTTTTCTTTCAGTAGTGGACTGCATTTGTGAAATAGCCCATGATTCCAGCATGATTATTTATAATACCTGCAATTTAACTGCACTCACAGACATTTTGACCTTCACCCAGCCATTCATTAAAATATTCCTGATACATATAAAAATATTTTTAAATTCTCTTTATCATTAAGACAAAGTTTTCAATTTTGAAATAGATTTGATGCTGAAAATGACCTTGACTGGAAAGAATATTTATGGCAACTGAAATTAGATGCTTGTGATCCAACTGGTCTTAATGATAATTTTAAAATATTTTTAAAACATAAAATAATTAATCATTAGTTAATTTAGTAATTGTATCTTGTGACTTAAGTTTGCTATTTAAATGTTGTCTGTGTCTTTTCATTCAGTCTGATGAAGTCTTGCATATAAGGCGAAAGAGCTTACTGGATGATTATTAAAGCTGTGCTGTTTTTAACTTTTTTAGCCAGTTCTTATTATCAGTTTTAACTTTTATTGCATTTCTGTTTTATTTTGGATCATAGAGTTTTATAAGAGGATTAGGAGGGACAACTTCCAGAATATTAAAATTGAAATGGAGATAATCTGTACAGGCAAGGTAATGTGTGCACAAAGTATTACAGATTATCTATTTTGTTTTTGTCTGATGGCATACTGAAGTTCCTAGCTTCATGTTTTATCAGGATAAAATGGTGCCTGCAGGAAGACTGAGCAATGTAGACCACAACAGTGGATTGGCAGTTGAAATTGGAGATATACCCAGAAAGGTCTGTGGGTTCTAGAACATTTGAACCTGCCTTTTCCACTGTTCAAAAGGCACTGGGCACATGTGCCAGATCTCTAGACTATTACCAATCTATAACTCTCCAGCTCTTGTATCGAAAACTATAAATAATATATTTAAAATATATAATAATGTAATAATAAATCTTATCTGCATTTATAAATGCATACTGCTTTTTATCACTCCTATGTAAATTAAGTTTGTATATTGTTGTATAACACTCCTACAGAAAACAAATTGTATTAACCTCCGAGTTTGTTGTATTATCCACTTATGATTCTAAAACCCACTTTTACTGTTAAACTGAAATTCTTTTTTCTCTGTAAATTTATTGTAATTTTTGTAACTTTAATGGAGTTTTTCTCCCCAGGCCCCCCACTGAAAATGAGCTTGAGTGCCCAATTGGACCATCCCAGTAAACAAAAGGCAATAAATAAATAAATAAATGTCTTATTCAGTCTGGGGTAGAAGAGATAACACTGGCATGTTAAACAAAATTTCAGATGCTCATGCTTCTTGAGTAACCAAATAATGACTTCATGCAACATATTGTTTCCTAGGATAAGTTTTCAGTTGTTTCTTATGATCTCCTTAATCCCCAAGGAGTTGAGGATATATGGTAGTACCATGGACATCTCTCTGTCTAGAACACCTTGTAAACTACTGTTTCCCAGAGTATTTTTTTGTTTTTTCAACTTTTTTTTTTCAAATTCTGTCAACTCAGTTATGATCCTGGCTACCCTTAGGTGTATTCTATGGACATGGATGTAATTCTTAGTCCAGGTAGGTTTCTGGTAGAGGTGTGTGAGAAACTGTTGGTAGCAATGTCTACTCTTTGTCTAGAAGTCAATATCCAGGCATGAATTTCAGAAATTCTGTAGATTTTCTGAATGTGATCAATTAATTCATTAAGTCTCTGGGGTTACCAGGCAAAAATATATAATCTATGAATTTGTAACACCTTAGGATCAGGTTAGAACATTTGGGTATATAAGCATGGATTTCTTCTCCGTTTGCCAGTGCATCATTGGTAGAACTGGGCAAATTTGATACTTCCATGGCCACCCCTCATGTCTATTATCAAAAATTTGCCCTTGAAGCTGAAGAAATTATTGCTGATGACTATGTCCAGCAGTGAACTTCAAGTTAACACAAAATAATATAAAGCTATAACATAATAAGTCAACATATGTCAATAAGCAAGCACTCACTTATTTCAGAAAAAAAACAAAACACTTATTTACATATTCAACACTTCCCAAGAATACTGTGTAATATTGTAAACAAGGGGATGAAATAATAAGTAAAAAACAGTGAATTCCTGGAAAATGCTGTTTGATTCTTGTGATACAAAAAAACAGCATAAACAGTGAGATGTAGGTCAATTAGTGAGTATTAAAAGGTTTGAGGAAAAATGATGGAAACAGTGCAGTATCTAAATATAAGATATCAGTGATGAAGAAAGAATAGATAAAGTTAGAATTATAAGAAAAAGTAGTAGGAAATTATATGTATAATAAAACAAATTAATATCGCTTAAAAGAATAGTGAAAAAGAAGAGTGAAGCATATATCAGTATAAACCTAAACACTAGGAAAAGACAAGAAACAGTTATTATATGGAAACACTACACTGAAGAACATTTGAACTATTGAGCACCTATCACCTGGACTATACTGTGGATGAAATTATACATACATTTTGATAAAAGTGTAATGAAAATGTAGCTATTGGAGTATATAAGAACATAAGCTCATGTTATTAACTCAGAATATCTATACTGCCATCTATATATGGGACAATTAAGAACTCCAAAGCTTCCAGTTGAGGAAGAACCAACCTGAGGCCGTGGATTCCTTTTAAAATACAGCTTTATTTCTTCAACATGCAGCAAGCAGAGGAGTGCAGTCAAATCGAGCAGTTCAGTTCTTAAAAAGTAATTTAGTAATCAATAAAATTTACAACTGTGATCAGTCCATTTCTTTTCAACTGAGTGCTTTCATTTGTTAGACTATACGTAATCAAACTTCATCAGAATGGTTTTAAATATAAAACACAATATTTTCTTACATTTATATTGTCTGAGATTGTAACTGGGGAGGGGGTGGGTGTGTACTTTGAAGGAATATGTTGTGTTGACACCACCTATCTAATCTATCTCAGCATACTTTTAATGCTAATGTGGCCATAAAGCCCTGGGTCTTTGTCTGAGTGGAGCAAGATTTGCCATTTTAACTCTTTAATTTCCAGTATTGGATTGGGATCTCCAAAAAAGAGGTTTACCTGGTCAATGGCAACAAATCTGTGGTCTCTGTGTGTGGGCCAGGCCCTGCTATGTTTGGCTAGAGCATTTCTCTAGTCTTGTGATCCTATGGACTGAAAGTGTTCCTTGATTCTGTCCTTAAGTTTTCTTATATGCCAAAAGTGCTTATTGTGTTTTGCTAGCTCTCGCTCCATTTATTGGTTTTTATCTATATATTTTTATATATTTTTCATAAAATTTTTGGTTTTAACAGTTTCTCAGCTGTGAAGGTACACTTGAGCTTGTTTTTTACTTTCTCCCCGAGTTTGTCTGACCTCTTATTAATGATAACTTTGTGGCACTCACTTCTAAGTGCTATTTTCTGGTTCATCAAAACGCCCTTTAACTCATTAACACTTACTTGGTGTGGAATGTCACACCTCTAGCAGTCTACACACATCTTGCATTCCATTTCATTTTCTGACAAATAAACTTTAAAAAGCATATGATAAACAAATGTAAATATTTTGGAAAGAATAAAAGCTATTAAAACTGTATAAATAGCAATACTATCAGCAACATGTATTCTTTCAAGTGATAATAGTCAGTGTATTCAGAGTCTTCCCATAACTACTACAGTATATTATAATGCACACAAATCCCAAATTATATATTTTGTTAAAATTTTTCAAACAAATTGTCATATCTTGGATATAAGATATATTTAACTGTATAGCTAACAATATATTTATTTATTTTATTTATTTAACATTTGTTGACCGGGAATGTCCGACTAGGTTCCATAGAGCCTGTTTTCAGCAGAGGCCCGGGGAGAAATGCTCCAGATGCATGTCTTTGGAATGTGGGAGGAAACCGGAGTACCCGGAGGAAACCCATGCGAACACAGGGAGAACATGCAAACTCCACACAGAAGGCACCCCAGCCGAGAATCGAACCAGAGAACCTCTTGCTGTGAGGTGACAACGTTAACCGCTGCACCACTGCGCCGCCCGAGTAAATATAAATAATACTGAATAGCTCTAATGATGTGCAACTTACGGAACAAATACCAAAGATAATTTTCTTCAAAAAACATCTATTGTTTCACCTGATGTCATACAACAATTTGTAAGTCACTTGATTTTGAAGTATTAAGTGCATATGGAAATATTATTTATTTTCATGCCACGGTGGTATGGCAGTAGCATTGTTACCTCACAGCAACAGGTTCTCCCGTTTGATTCTCGGCGTGGCTTGGGAGTGCCTTCTGTGTGGAGTCTGCATGTCCTCCCCGCAGTTAGGTAGCATTGGAAGACATGCGTGCATAACTGGGCATGCCTTCGTTGAAGGTTGGGCATCAAGCTGGCACCTCAGCATTTCTTAAAAATCTACTGCCAATCATTAACAGACCGGAGTTCCACTGTGGTGACCCCTTACCGAGAAAAAGCCAAAAGACAAACAACAACTGAAAAAAAGCTAGCAATATCTCAGATATAGTTTGATATAAATGCATACTGACAATGAAGTTTCCTGTCACCCCCATGGCATTTCACACCATACCCATCAATACCATGCAGTTTTCAGTTATGAAAATATGAATATAAATATAAAAATATGAATAATAAGTGATACATTGATTAATTTCTGTACTGCAGGACATCCTAGATTAACAATCTTCATGTCATTTTGTTAATAACTCTTAGCACTTTCTAATAATGCCTGTTAGTAGCTGATAAGTCATTTGGTTAAGCAAGCTTGGCCCAAACAATGTTCTGAATGCCATAAGGAGTTATGAGTTTGATCTGGAGGTATAGAAAACTGGAGTTATAGGCTTGAATGACTAAACTAAACACTTTCTAGTGAAATAGGATTCACTGAAATCTGACTGGGTGGTATCTAAGAAACCCCCATAAAATGTACATGGAAAGTGCTGAGTGTGAAAGAAAGGGGTAACCTGAATGATATATTTCATTCTGTATCATGATACATAATTTATAATGGCATTACCTCTCCTAGTGAGATGACTGGGATTTGACAGTGTTAGCTATAAACCATCTCTGTTACACAGATGGATCTGTAAGAGTTGGCTATGTCCATCTAGTAATTACACTACTGAAGTCTAACTTTCTCCATTCTGCCTAATAAGATAAATGCTTACATTATAATTATTAATGCTTTTACAACTAATGCACAACTGAACATACATAAAAATGATCTTTTCTTTAATGACACAGATACAATCTCTTTGCAACCTTAATCATGGCTGTGTAGATTTTCTTGCGTCCTGCAAGGGCTGCATATCCAGTCAATGGAATTTAGCTGATGTCAGTGTGCTGTCACCCATTTATGTCACTGAAAACATAAAATACATGTATATTCTCCCTGGTCTATTTTGTTGTATAGATGTATAGTTTTATTTTACACAAGTCTATTCTTGCAGAACTAAGTGGAACTTATGACATGTTAAAATTCATCATTTCACACTACATCTTTTCCTAACAATTTCTGCAACTACTCTGGTCATGTGGTATGGTCATAGTCACCAGGCTATATGGGCTGCTATGGCTGTGTGGCCTCAGCAGTATTTGAGAGCCAGGAAAGAGCCCCTTGAGCATTAAAAGTCCTCCAGAGTAACATAGCACTGTTATTATTTTCTATTGTTTGTTTAAACGTTTCTAGGTATGGGACATTAACAGTTAAACTAATCAGTTTCAAGCTACACTAAGCTGAATGAAGATGTTGTACATCTTGCCTGCGTAGCAAACTGTCATAAAAAATGAATCTGTAATCGAGGCAGCAATTGTATGTTATAGGCTGCTGCTGTTTAAATGTTGCTTGGAAATCATGCAGTTCTTGAGAGACAAAAAGTACTGCTGACATTTTAAAAGCTAAACATTGCATTTAAGATTGAAGTCAAAGATAAATAATTAATATTGCAAAAAAATATAACTGTACAAGTGCAAAGTGGATTTGCAGTCTTTAGTTAACTCAAGGACTACCTGAGATGGAAAAAAAAACTGTGTTACTGCTTCTCCACTGGGCTGTGTTCACACACATGACACACCTGTGGCAGTGTAAGAGTACGTGGAAGGATGTTCAGGACACTTGAAGACAATTCTTGTGCAGTACAAACCATGACCTGGCTTTTATGAAGGATGGAAAGTTAGGTAAAAAGAATTTTGTCCACCTGGTGACAATTCATAGTTCACTGCTTCACCGAGGAGGAATCATGCAAGTCCCTAGAGACATAGCCCAAAGGATTTCAGGTTAAAAGGAAACAACATAATGCGGAGATAGGATTATTGTTTCCAGATGAGTGACAAAGAGGAATGTACAGGAATGTGTTTGCCAAAACCAGTGAAAAAGACTCTTAACTACACTTAGTTCACAAATCACACAAGGGGAGTTCAGTGTATATTTCTTGCTCATTGTTGTAGAATATATACAAGGAAATTTAGGTAGGCACAATATTAATTTAATAAGTTATGCTTTTTTTAAGAGAGTAAAGGTATGAAATTCTTAAGAAAGTTTTTTCTTATTAAAATACATCTGTACATATCTCCTGATATATATCTGTATTTATTATATATTCGTATTTATATGAGTGTGTGTGTGTGTGTGTGTGTGTGTGTGTGTGTGTGTGTGTGTGTGTGTGTGTGTGTGTGTGTGTGTGTGTGTGTGTGTGCGTGTGTGCGTGTGTGTGTGTGAGTGTATGTGTATATAAACTGCAATCTTCTATTTCTAAGCTTCTAGGAAAGGGGTGTTTTCACCAAGTAAGCTCTTTTGAAGATCTCTGATTTTTAGAGGCCCACCAAAACTTCATAAACCTGGAACCCATAGGCCTGATGTTTCTATAATCTTGAGTAATACCTACTTCCATCTTTTAAACAGGGATTATATTACTACTCAGGCTTTTGGTGTTTTGAGGTGTGTAATGAGTTATACATTTCATCCTCACTGTAACAGTTAGAACTGGTACAGAGACCTTGCTTGCTGTGGTTTCAGCTTGGGAAGCCTAGGAAAACATTAGACATATTGTGTCATTTGGTCCCACTGTCACACCTCTCAACCTGTTAGAGCAAGAAATCTGGACAAAGTAATCAATAAAAGTGGGGCAAAGGCCCTAAAATAGTGACAATTTTTAAATATTGCTCTTACAAACTCAGAAAGTTGATAGAAAAACAGGTTTTGTATTAGCATGCATTTTCCTGAAGGATATGAAGACTGAAATAAAATGTCTGTCATTATTTTCTAACTTCACTCTTTAATGATTTATTACTAATTTGCCAGAACACTGCAATTTTATGAAAAACGAACCAAAAATATGAGGCCAAAATCTGGACATTCTGGAAAAATCTGTACAGTTGAGAGGTATTGTTCCTAAATGCAGATGACATAATTATTTCTTCACAGAGGGCTTAGTTACATCTTTGGTCAATGCTCTAAAGTCATTAGGTTCATGAGGCAGTGACCTTTTTATGCCACCGATATCTTATATAGTTATTAGCTAGCAGATGCTGTTGTAGCAGATATTTCTGTTTATAGATAGATCTGCTAAGCTAGTTTTCATCTAAGACATAGTTCCTAATAAAGCCACTAGATGGTACAATAATGTTGTTTTTTACATCACCTGAGTAAGTCAAATTGCTTTTATTATTATTTTTATACTTTTATATTACAAGGAAAGTATTTAAAGGAGTACCGTACCCACAGACTCAAAAAACATGTTTAAAACATAATGGCATGATGTTTCCTACACTTTAACAGCACTCTGGGATTATTTACAGGATTTTAAATATTTTTATATGTAATTCCAGACTCTGACCACCTGGAGGCTGGCATATTGACGTGGTTTGGATAAATCAGGTTGCCATCCAGTATCCCAGAAATCATTGTTTGGCTCAAAAACGTTACATCATGCAGGCCTCCGTTTGCCTAAAGTTCCTGTCATTTCATAGATGTTGCATGCATACAAAGTACTGATTAAAATAGAACAGTGTAAGTAACATTCCCTGCTGCTGGATGACTACTTAAAACAGAAACAGTGCACATGCCACAGAACACACTCAAAGTGCTGTTTACTGCTGCCTTTTTTCTAATTTAGTTTAAATGGCACTAATTTGTGAGACAATGAATTCCAGTCCATTTACTTCTCCCCTCCCCCATAACACTTAGCCTCCCTAGCTGTCAAAGTCCTGAGGGTAATTTGACCTGGTAATTCCATTGTTTGGCAGATCTCAGCAGGGTGCTTGACTCATGTAATTTAATCTTTGCTCTAGCATTTCCTTTGTTAGAGGGGACATTTTTTTGCTGCACTATAGCCATGGCCTTACTTGACTGCAATCACATCCAGTAAGGTCTTGCACCAAGGAGCTAAAGAATAAAGCATTTATACTATTAACCAGTTTAGATCTTTATTAATTTAAGTGTTAAGGTATCACTTCATGCATCCACCTTGTTAAAAATTGAGATTTATATGTGCAAAGTGTGTTGGTATGCAGTGTTTGCCTTCATATGTTTTTATTCCACTGGTTGGTTTGCAAAAAAAAAAACCTTTTGCAGTGTCCCTGGATTTGTCTTTGTACATACAAACCACATTACTATATTTTCCCCTTCCTTTTTCTTGTGTCCAGAAGTCACTTATAACAAAGTAATTTTTTTATTGATTTTTTTTTAAATAAAGGACATCAAGGTTAACTTACCTTGAATCAGATAATGGATGCCACTGCAAAGAATCACTGTTGAAATATTTGTGCATGGACAAAATCCCTTACTGAATCTATTTGCCAGCCTCCAGTTCAATTGGTGCTATGGCTTTAATATAGTGGTGTGTTTGCTCATGCCTTCCAAATATCTCCACCATTACATACCAGTTTTGCAGTGTAGTAACCACCCGACATGCCCATACACCTTTAGCCATCAATATGCAGCTACTCCTGTTCATGTGAGTATGTGAATTCATTTTCAGACTTAAGGTGTGGAAGCTGCACTGAATAATTCTAGGTGCTTGTTCAGGTTTCACATGGTGCTTGCTTAGAGCTACTCTCCTGTTAAGCCACTATGAATATGTTGCATTGCCACCTCTGATACCAGGGTAATGTTTTAATCTTTCTATTCCCGCACTGCACACTAGCAGTATCTGGTGCAAATACAACAGAGAAGTATGCAAGCGATACACCACCTAAGCATCATTTGCCATGCAGAATGTACAAGTATGCATACCAAATTTCTGTGTTTCCAAACATCGGTGTTACTACACTACTACTGAATACAATGAACAACACTCAGGCTGGGGGAAGGACAAGGGAGCTATGACATCACAGAATGGGTGGGTCTTATTATTTTAGTTAGAATCAGATGACGGCTGTGGTGATGTCACTTTGGGGGAAGGAACTGATAAAAAAAAAAAAAAAGTACCTGCACTGCCTGGCCTCGATGATGTCAGTAATTGGGCAACTCCAGCAAGCTTTATTCAAACGTGAGAGAATCATTTTGTAAGTGAAACCATCACAGTATGAGAAGGTAGGCTTCTGATACAGAAGTAAGGGGAATTATAAAAATTGTAAATGCTTTATTGTTGTTGCTTTACAGAGGACAATGTAAATAGGGAAGAAAAGGGCTGTGAAGTTGAGGAATACATTAGAGAAACCTGTTGTACTCTTCTAAAGTATTTATGTAATAGTATGTTTTTAAGTAAGGGTTTATTTCTCTATGTAATTTAAAGTTTCACATAATACTGTTTTCCTAAAGGAAGTGACTGTTTTTAATATTTTTAAACATAATGTGATTGGTTTATTCATATCTGTGAGGGACTATATAAAGGGTAAAATATTATTCTAGGTCATCCAATGAAGTCTTTATGAGGAGAGACAAAAACACTGGTGCTACAAGTGCGTTTATGTGTCTATGCAGTTTGTGGCTTGTGCATTAATAACTTTTTTAAAACAAACCTCGTATTTTCCGTTATCTGAAGAACCTGCAAGGTGGATTCTAGTTATAATTTTCGTGCTTCTGCTTCACTTTTTTTTGTTTATTGGTCATTTTTGTGAAGAAAGGAGATGGAGAATGTTAATCTGCCCGAGGAAGCAAGGGGGCAGGATGAGGTAGGCCAGAGGCGAAAGCTGATAGGCCAGTTGACTGAATTGATTGACTTGTTGACGCCGTTGAGCCAATCCATGGTTAAATGTCCTTAAGTAACGCCCATCTGAAGGAGGAAGTAGTAAGCAGCCGAGACTGCTTGGAACAATGGCGGAGGCGGTGTATTTTGTGCACGGAATGGAACGAATGGCCGAGAAGGCGTTTTGGATCTAACTTTCAATTCTGAGCAAGCTCCTGGGGTTCTAAGGAGAGCGGACAATCTACCAATTCCTTTGAATGATGATTCGTTGCAAATTACATCTGGGCAATGTCAGCACCCTGGGAAAGAAAGAACGGCAGGTACAAACTTTAAAAGAAATTTAAAAGAAACTAGAGACTGGCTGCAAACTAAATATTCTTTTAAAATGAATGAGAATGTAAATGTGCAACCCACTGTTAATGATTCTTTTAATGTAAAATTAAATAACATGTCAAAATTAATGTTGAGATACAGAACTTTGGATATTGAAAACAGTTATTTGGGATAATGTGTGGCAAAGAGAATTGTACCTAAGGGTTTACATGTATGGAGATATCCAAACAATGTTCATGTTGGCACTTTATTTCATAAAGAATTGCTAGAAGTTTTTAATAATTGCAGTATAGAAATTTTAAAAACTATCATAAAAGAAAATATTAGGAACAAAGATGAAATACACAAGGAAACTGAAGTACTGGACCAATGTATTAAAGATGACCTAGTGTTCACTATTAAGGAAGAAAATGAGAGGTATTTTAATATAAGAAATGATATTGACAAGAAATGTGATGAGATTGTACAAAGAAAGATAAGAAAGCTTGAGCGTGATTGTAAAGAGTATCAAAACGACACGTTATCCAAAGCCAAGAAACTATAAACAAGATGATGTTTTTCATTTTAATAAGCAAACGAATGAAGTTAATGAAGAGAATCAGAGCTATATAGGTGATGATGGGGATATTGAAATGGGGGATTATGGGAATGGGGGTGAGTACCCACCACTACGTAGGTCTGAAAGTCTCATGAAAAAGAATGAGTACCAACAGTCACATTTTTACTGGAGGAGGAGGGAAGGGGGAGGAGGAGATACTAAGTAGTGATGGTATACCCCCCACCCAAACCAAGCATGATGAACTACAGGTAGATGGTAATAAATACTTATTGGATGGCTTTTGTATTTACAATTTTAGTAATGAAACACTTAATAAAGAACATTTTAGTTTATTATCCAGGGGACTAAAATGTATTCCTTATAGGAAGGGTGACCTCACAAAGACTTTAATGGACATAAACATTGTCATTAGAAAAGTAAACCTGGGCTTGGTTTTGCCTGCAATTCCAAATGAGTCTGAACAGGGGCTGAGGAGAAAGAATACATATAACCCACCATTGCACCCCCAGTTAAGGAATTTGGAGAGGGTTATTGAAAAAGAGTTAAGAAGGGAATATAGTAAAATCAAATCCAGACCCAATCTACTCAGCAAAGAGAATACTACACTTAAGGAATTACAAGCTAACCCTGATATACGAGTTATGAAGCCAGATAAAGGGGGAGGTGTAGTAATAATGGCTAATATAACCTATGAAGGTAAAAAGAATCAAATTCTGATGGACGAAGTGACTTATTCTAGCGTGTCTAATAATGAGGTTAATAGATCCTAGAAAAGGATAGACAAATAAGGGTAGACAAACCAAGAGTGCCATCCATATTCGGAATACCCAAGACACACAAGAATGAGAAAGATGCCCCTTAAGGCCTATAGTGTTGGCAGAAAGGTCTAAGACGCTCCCCCTGGCTAAATATGTAGATAATAAACTTAAACAGTTATGGGTTAAAAGAAAGGCCATTTTAAAAGATTCTTGGGACTTCTTGAAGGAAATAGAATTGTTTCATGATGAATTAACTTGCATTACTATAGACATAAAAGATTTATTTTCAAGCATTCCCTATCGGGAAGGAATGGATTTGTTTGAAGAAATTTTATTTGAAGATCCTGATTTGACCCACAATAAGAAGCTAGTCTGTATTAGTTTAATGGAATTGTTCTTAAAATGCAATTTAATTTTTTTCAAAGGTAAATTTTACCAGCAAACACAAGGTGTGGCAATGGGGGCAGCTTGTGCCCCAACATATGCCAACCTTGTTCTAGGTAAGTGGGAGGAAAAATATATGCTAAATTCTGAGTTTGCAATTAATTGGACAGTCTATACAAGATTTTTAGATGATATAGTAATGTTTTGGAAAGGGACTGGAGAGTCATTTGATGAATTCCTGGTTTATATGAAGAATACCACTAATTTTTTTGGAATTCACTTATATACTATCCAGGGACTGTTTGCAATATTTAGATGTGGAAATATATAAGGCAGATGGTAAATTTGAGTCCAGGATATTTAGAAAGCCTACCTTTTGTAACTCATTTCTTCATTACAGAAGTGCACATCCCCCACATTGCAAAAGGAACATAGTTAAGGGTCAGTATGTCCATGGTAGCCGAATGACTACTTCAAGTTATGATTTTAACAAAGAATGTGGATTATTAAAAAAGTTTTTTTTTGGAAAGGGGTTACGCACTGGACCTAGTTGAGAGGGTAGAGGTAGAAGTAATGGCTGGCAGATCTACCAAATTTAGACCCATTTTAGGACAGAACAAAACAATGTACAATGTTTCAGGGGAAGAACATGTAGTTAATTACAATGGAGCTATTGTATTAGAGTACAATACTCTTAATAGAGCAACAAAGAGAATTATTAAATCTGAATGGGAAAGGTTTGTAACCATTTCAGACTTGGAAAAGCTTCCCAATAGCCCTCTGAAATTTGTATATAAGAATTCATCCAGTTTGAAAAGCATTCTTGAGCATGGTGGTAAAAATAAGGTAAGGAATAGGAGGAGAGCGGGGACTGACAAATGTGGCCATTGTTCCCAATGTGCAAGTATAGCTAACACAGATAAACTTTTTATTGAGGGCAGGAATAGGTAGGTATGCAGCCCTGGGTACTTTAATTGTGAAGCCATAGGGCTAGTATACCTTGCTTTGTGTGTTGAGTGCAGATCCTTCTATGGTGGTAAAACTGAACATAGACTCAAGAGAAGGATTTATGAACATAATTATGACATTTTGAATTAAAAGGAGACCAATGCTTTATAAGCTAATTTTATTTTTTTAGACTTGGAACAAATACCAAAAGAAATCAGGGGTGGACTATGGGAGGAGAGAATAGAGTCCAGGGAACTTTGGTGGCAAGTAACCCTGGAAGCATCAAGCCCCCCTGGTTTAAATGATTTCATATCTATTGTTCCATTATTAAAACTGAGATCTGCTAAGCTATAGTTTTCATCTAAGACACAGTTCCTAATAAAGCCACTAGATGGTGCAATAATGTTGTTTTTTTTACATCACCTGAGTAAGTCAAATTGCTTTTATTATTATTTTTATACTTTTATATTACAAAGAAAGTTGTGTCTTTCGGCTTTTCCTGATTAGGGGTCACCACAGCAGAACTCCGGTCCGCTAATGATTGGCAGTAGATTTTTATGTTCCAAGTTGCCGGCCCTGATGCACAACCTTCAATGAAGGTACGCCCATTTACGTATGTCTCCACACAGAAGACGCTCTAGCTGAGAATCGAACAGGACAACGTCTTACTGTGAGGCGACAACAAGGAAAGTATTTAATGAATTTTAAAATATTTATGTAATAGTATGTTTTTAAGTAAGGGTTTATTTCTCTATGTAATTTAAGGTTTCACATAATACTGTTTTCCTAAAGGAAGTGACTGTTTTTAATATTTTTAAACATAATGTGATTGGTTTATTCATATCTGTGAGGGACTATATAAAGGGTAAAATATTATTCTAGGTCATCTGATGAAGTCTTTATGAGGAGAGATGAAAACGCTGGCGCTATAAGTGCGGTTATGTGTCTATGCAGTTTGTCGATTGCGCATTAAAAACTTTTTTTAAAGCAAACCTCATATTTTCCATTTTCTAAAGGATCTATACAACAAAGCTTTAACTTTCCATTAATTGACTAGCAAAATATACTTGTCTTGATGCATCCTGTAAGCATATACCATTTTAACTACTAGCATAAAAATGATAAAGAAATGATTTTTTGCTAAAATACAGAAACCCTAATTCTGTAACAAAAAAAAGGGAAAGGTATCACCTAGAATGTTTCAGCACCTCTTGGCATGAATCATATACTTAAATCAATTTCAGAATTGCATTTTAGCTGACCAATTCTGATGCCTGAAACAATGCTCTGTGCTCAAGAAAATGCAAAATAGTGAATATATGCAGCTTTTTCAAGGTTAAATTTTTGTTTTACTCAGCACAACAAATGTTCCTTTTATCTAGACTGTAAGCATGGAGTGGTTACAGTATAAATAGACACAAAAGCAAATCTATTGATTGTTATGCATGATAATGTTTCAAGAATTTCTAGGCTGCATTTCAAGATAATATAATGAAAATGTACCTGAAAAAAGCATTTTTGATTTGTAATAACATTGATTTTTATTAGCATATCTCCAATAGTGGTATCTTGCCACAGAATATAAAATATTGCCTTATCATACAATATATTTTGAATGAATCACAATTTATGATTCTTATGAAAAAAAAATGTAAAATACTGAAATATTAGATGAGAGCAATTCACCTGACAGGTTTACTTCCAAGAAAGCTGTTTACTCAATGAAAAGCAAATAGAATATGAAACCATTCACTGCATCACAACCATTTTTCATTATGCAACATTCTTTTATTTTGAATGTTTGCAGGTGTTATGTTATTCTCTTACATTTCTGTGTATTTATATAGCTAACACACACACACACACACACATATGCATTCATATTGATATAGGCATGATTATGTGTATGTATATATGTGGTGGTGCAGTAGTTAGCGTCACCTCACAGCATGAGGTTCTCCAGTTTGATTCAAAGCTGGGGTGCCTACTGTGCGGAGTCTGCATCTCCTGCCTGAAGTTACATGGGTTTCCTCTGGGTGCTCCAATTTCCTGTCAAACTCCAAAGACTTGCAGTAGGTGGATTGGACAATCTAAACTGGCAGTAGGGGTATGTGTGTTAGTGTGAAAATGCCCCCACCTGAATACATCTGGTGGCTAGAGGTACTCGGGCTCAAACCTTGTACCTTTGGGACAGGTAAGAAGAGCCTAAAGTCCCTAGCCACCATCACTTGTAAATTTATGCCTCATATTTTTGTTCTGGTCCTCATTAAATCTGTGTTTTTTCAGGATTTTGGCATTTGAATTTCAGACTTCATATTCTTCAGAAAATAAATGGTAACATAAAAGCTTTTATTCTAGCAATTTTCTAAGTTTATAAGATCAGTATTTAAAATGTGTCCCTAATTTGGGGCTGTATTCCCCCATTATTGGCTTTGTCCAGGTTTTTTGTGCTGTGAGGTTGAGAGCTATGTTGAGAAAGGAGAACTGAACTCACTAAATGATAGCCACTTAAGTTTCAGTCTTCCTGTCTTTCATAAAGCTGCTGATTTGGCTTAGTGGTATGTTGATGTGTCCCTGGTTTTTGCCCCCCCCCGAAAAAAAAGTGAAATTGAAAATAAGTGCCAAGGAGCTGTGCAAGATGCCTAGTGCTTACACTACTGTCATTCTATATATATATATATATATATATATATATATATATATATATATATATATATAGGTTGTGTGTAAAAGTAGACTTTTATTATGGAAATGTTCTGAGTAGGGCAGTTTTGTCATTAGTAGTTCATGCATTTTGTTTCATTGCCTACTGGAAAAATGTTTAAACAAATTTTAAATGCGCTCTAACTTAAGTCTAACAAGTGTGCTGTATTATACAAGGAATATAATTTAATAAAGTCAGGAATGTGTATCAAAGAACGCATGTATGTTTCTTTTGTGTGCAAGGGGCCTCATTTCAATGCTGTTTCAATTAATGTGAGTTTCAAGGGTAGAGAAGTTTTAATGCCAAGTCTATTTTCATTGTGAGATGGTATTGCTTTATTTAGCAGATATCTATTATTGTTTGTGCATTGTGCTATAAAATGTAAAAATAAAATCCAAATAATCATTGTAGAAGTAAAGCAGTATGCACACATTAGTGTTTATGGTAAATGGGGAAAAGCAGTCAGGTGATGGACATTGGAATGGCTGCAGGGGGACTCTGGTGCTATATTTTGGTTCTGTTCTTCAGTTTGTGTTTGAAAGTTGGTATCCAACAATTCCATTGGAGTAGGCAGGGTTGTGTAATTACGTATGCAAATTTTATGTTAATCAGTGTACAGATTTGTACCTATATTTTTATGGGCCTTGTCCAGATTTTTGATGTTTCAAGGTTGAGGGATATGCATGACAGCCACAACCCCTGCTGGTTCACCAGGGAAACCACATAGTATTCCAGCAAGTTCTAAACCAGTTCAGTTAAAGGAGTATGCTCAGTGCAGTACAAACGTGAATTAGCAACCCCCAATTCCAGCTTTATTGTTAACTGTCTCAATTGTGGTGCCAGTCATGAGTCTAAAAGAGAGAAATGCTTAGCATTTGATCAGCAATGTCACAAGTGTAAAAAATTTAACCATTTTCAAAAGTTTTGCAAATAAAGCAAACCCCACACAGTTGTAAAGAAAGGTCACACAAAAAAGCAAACTGATTAAGTAGAGTTGCAGCAGTCCACTTTTTATGTAGATGGTGTTTCAGTAATTGGTGAAAGAGTTGATGCAGTGAATTTATTGGCAAAGAGCAAAGTGTTTTGTAGAGCCCAGATCAATGGTAAATCCACAGAGCTTAAAGTAGATACTGGTTCAAAGTGCAATGTTATATCAGCAGACACATTTGCTAAAGTGAGAACTAATGAACAACTCAATGTGGCCAGTAATGCAAAACCTGTTGCTTACGGAGGTGAAGAAATGCAGACCGGGGGCAGAGCCTAGATGGCCAACGGGTAACATCTTTTTTCTTGAGCTCCACATCAGTTACTAGGAAACAGGGAAATTATTAATTAAAATTATATTATCTACTCTCTAAATGTTGAACAATCTGCTTTAGAACCTGTAATCTACTGGATGTACAACTTTGAAGCATTTTATTAAAGAATTTCTTGTCAAAGTTGATGATTATTCACCTGAACAGAGATGAGCAACTCAAAATCCTCACATTCTGAGTCCTCACTAAAAAAAGAAATTCAGTCTATATCTACCACTCTCCAAGAACTGTCCTTAAAGATGGATAGATTCACTGACAATATTGAAAACTTAAAAATAAACTGTCAACAACAAACTGATGTTTTGAAGGAGATCCTCCAGCAACAGCAGTCGAAAATTCTGGACATTGAAACCTCACACAGTGATATATATGGAAGGCTTAAAGAAGAGGAATCCCACTGTGAATTCATCTTGCAACAAAATAACTGACTAATAAATAAAGTAGATGATGTTGAAAATAGAGAAAGGAGAACAAATATTAGAATTTTTGGTCTTCCTGAAAAAACAGTAGGAGAAGACGACATCATTTATTTTTTTAAATTCCTAGCTACCTGATTTTGTAGACCTAAAAGAAGGCATGTCCTCTGGGCTTGAAAGAGCACACAGAGCTGTTGGGAAACCTATTCATTCTTTTCCAAATGCTTCCCCAAGATCCATAGTTGTGAAGTTTCTATCCTTCTTAGACAAATAACTAATACTAAAAATAGCATGGAGAAAAAGTCCTTTGTCATTCAAAGGTAACCAAATAAGATTTGATAATGATTATTCCATGAGAGTCCTGGAAATGAGAAAGAGTTCCTGGCCACTGGTAAAACTGTTAAAGCACAATAAAATCAAAGCACAACTTATCTAACTGGCTAAAATCAAAATCTTTCATCGGAATGAAATTAGGTCTTTCAATAATATTAAAGAAACAATCTCATTCATCCAAAATAAAAAACATTATTATAGTTCTAAAAGGTATGGATTGGTCACCATCTACAACTCTTAAAAGATCTTTTGAGAAAAATAATTGAATGGATGTAAAAAAGAAGAAGTCGAAGACTGGTTTTAAAAGTGCTGGACACTCTAGTTCTCTTAAAGACCAAACTAAATGATAAAATGTCCATGAACATCTAAATAAGTATGTATCATCGCTTTATTTGTGAATATTTCTTCATTTACTTTATTAGTAAAATATACAGTTTAAAATTATTAGTACTTCTTTCTTAACCAGGTATAGTTGCTAAGTATGCATGGAATGTAAAGTCAGTTAGGCTTTGTTCACATGTTCTTTTTTTTCTCTCTTTTTAGACCTCACTGTCTTTTAACAGGATTAAAATGCATATAATATAGTTATGAGCCTGTAATGTTCACTCTCAAAGTCTGGTTCTGGGCATGTCTGACAAAGCGTACTTTTGTTTGAGTTCTTTCAAAATGCTTATGCAGTACATAGTTTAAACAAAACACAGATTTCTTTTCCCTTGTAAATGCCTTTTCTATATCAATTAGCATTTCAGCATTCTGAGCTGACAGTTTACTGCTTCTCACACGAAACATCACTCTCGAGTGCTATTTTAAAAAAAAAGCGGTTTATTTTCCCTACTATAATTGTATATATGAATATATAATATATTACTATGATATTCAGTTAATGAAAACTAATGAACATATAGCTTGGATTCTGTTAATGAACAGTGGATTTCCTACAAACACTATCATCTACAAGCAATTGATCACTAGTGACAAGTGCATCTAAAGTGTAGCAACATAATATTAACAATACTAGTGAAAGACAATTTGTCAAGATAAAATTTGGTAGGGAGCTACTTTGATTTTGTTACACACTAACTGTTGTTCTATATCATATTGTTCTAGCTAATATGCATTTTATGTTTCTGTCTGTCTGTCAGGAAGATACAGATAGAGTGTTTTATTAAAGTTCTGATTCCTAGTGTCAAATCTTTATACCTTATTTCTTAAAACAAATTCTTATCACTCTAACATTGAGAATAAAATGTAGATGCAACTGTGTAACCACTTTATTAGTCATTGAATGCTTCTGTATGACTCTTCATAACAAACTGAAAACATAACTCCAGCTCAGATTCTTGAGATGGTCAAAACTTATGTTTGTTATACCTCCTTTTGTACCATACTTTATAGTGTATGTTGATAAATACACCTAAGAACTAAATGTTGAGGTGCAGTGATATAAGAAGATATTACAGGCATTTTATTATTTATTCATAGTTGCTCCCCGTAACAAAAGAGGCAAAATGTTTTGGTTTATTTATTTTATCATTTTGCTTTATGACATGTAATGACAGCACATCTTTACTCTTGTTACCATAGACATATTTAAGAAAACTTTAATTATCAGCAGATATAATGAAATGATATTAGAATGCACTGGTGCTGCCTCTTCAACCATTGATATATTTTGGCTGATATGATGCTTATTAGGTCAACATTTAACTGAATTATACTAACATTGTTACTTTTACAATAAAAATGGAGTGAACTAAAGTTTCTCTGGAAGTAATCACAATTTGACTTAATTCTAGCTTAGAATTGCCTTGATAAAAATTTGTCTATTCGTTATCTGTCATGTAACTATTATTTGTAGAATGAAGAGTGCAATATATTAAGTGATGCTTAGCCCATCAACATATATATAAACTTATTATTCTCACTATACAATTATCTTCAAGTGCTGATCTACTGTTTTATTGATTTATTCTAACTAATGTAAACAATGTTTATTTATTTATTAATTCTAAAAGAAAAGCTTACATAGCCAATGGATGTTTTAGTATTTCTCTTTTGATAGACCTTCTCATACATATCCACTGTCAAGCTACTAAATATTTGCTTTTGACAAGGTTCATATGGTAATGAGAATATATTTTTTTCAATTAAAACATTTTTGCTAGTAAGTCTAAATACACTCATTATAGTTAAAATTATATGTTACATCAATTTATTGTTCTCTCAAACTATTTAACTTATAGAATTTTCATAGAATACATAATCTGGAGCCTCAAACTGGGCAATTTTGTTCAATTCTTTGGAATGATGATTAATCTGACTGGATGTTTTTATGCTGTCAGATTAGGAATGGTTTACATTCCATGTCAGTTAAAGGTTTTACTAAAGTTTAATACATTTTTTAAACAAAATTTTTACTTTTGCAGGCCTCAGTCTAAATTAAAATTGTATTTATGAATGGGAATTAGCAAATTATCATCAGAATATGACCTTTTTAAGAAGGATACACAAGAATTAAATAATATAACTGTTTACTATTATATAATTTTACCACTCTTAATTTCTGAGTAAATAAAATGGATTTGACCTTTCAGTCTTTGAATGTCGATGGCTTAAATAACCCAAATAAAAGATTAAATATATTAAAATACTTGAAATTAAACAAAGCACAAGCAGTTTTTCTACAAGAAACTCATTTTAAAACAAATTATAGCTTTATTTGGAACCCTAATGAATACTTAAAGTTATCTAATTCTTCACACACTAAAAAAACTAGGAGTCTTAACACTGTGGAAGAAAAACAGTATCTCTCCTCAAGTTATCTACAATTATGAAGATAAGGAGGACCCTCTATCAATCATAATAATAACATTTAATAACACTATCTGGACATTAGTTAATGCTTATTGGTTTCCTGAAATCGGAGTAAAAACAATAAAAACACACTTAGAACTTATTATTAAAAATATTAAAGGTAGTCTGATTCTAGGGGGAGACTTTTGCTGTCTATTTAATGATTCAGACACCTCTAACAAAAGACCCTTTCGTATTACCTCTATAGGGAAATATCTTAAAAAATGGATAGATAACTTACAGTTATATGATTTATTCTATCTTAAAAATGATACCTCACTAGAATTCTCTCACAGTGATTTTAGACACAAGACTCAGACTAGAATTGATAAATTTTTTATATCCCAGGATCTAAAAACAAAAATATCACACTTTACAATAACCCTGTGCCCTATGTCTGATCATAATGCACTCATTTCTAATATAGAAACAGATTTTAAGATGTTATCTTTTACTAAAAGAATCCCAGCCAATATAACCAAACTAAAACAATTGAAACTTTGGTTAGACACAGAAATAAAATTCTTCCTTGATACAAACCTAAGTAGTAAGGTAAACGTAGTAATTCTATGGGATTCCTTGAAAGCTTATTTATATGGCAAAATATTACATGGTTTAATAATAAAACAAAGGAATGGGAGTCTGAACTAACTAACATACAGAAACAAATTATATAGTTAACAATGACAATACAAGACCTTCCTCAAATAAGAAAAAGGAAACTGAATCTTTAAATAAAAAATATAATGACATTTTAACCCACAAAACTAATATAGCCTTAGAAAAACTAAAGTTAAATTTGTACTCTACATCTCCAAAGTATATGCATAATCTAGCATTAAGAGTAGAAAGAAATTCTATTGAAAATAATATTGTGAGTGTGATTCATGAAGGGAGGAATAATAAAAAAGTCACTGACATAAGTGATATTCTGGATGCTTTTAAATATCACTTCTCAGAACAATATAAAAACAAAGATTCTCAACAAAATATCTCAGACCATGGCCTGGACTTTTCTAAATTAAAAAACTTACCAGAAAATTTAATTAATGAAATTCAGAAACAAATTTCCCTAAAGGAAATTAATGAAAAAATTAAAGAAAGCAAAAGCAGCAAATCACCAGGCATAGATGGTATTATTAATGAAATATACAAGCTTCTACCATCTTCGGCTATATCAATTTTACATAAAGCTTTGAATGAATCGTACTTACAAGGTGTGAGTCCACCTTCATGAAGATACTCATTAATTATGCCTATACTAAAAGCAAATAAGGATTTTCATTTCTGCAGCTCATATAGACCAATCTCTTTGAATAATAATGATTATAAAATTTTAATGTCTATCTTAGTCAACAGATTTAGGAAATCACTAACACATCTTATCACTGAAGATCAAACATGGTTTATTTATAACATACTCAAGTTATCATTCAAAGAATCCTGATCACCATAGATATCCTGAATAGAGATAATCAAGAAGCACTTATAATCACCCTCGATATTGAAAAAGCCTTTGACTCTTTAAATTGGAATTTTCTTTTTAAAATTCTTGAATCATGTAAGTTTCCTATTCAGTTTATTACTTTTATAAAAATATCTATAATAATAATCTAGCCTATGTAAAATTAGGGACCATTTACATCAAAATCGATTAAAATTACTAAAGGCACCAAGCAGGGTTGCCTGATGTCTCCAATTTTATTTGTTTTAGTGATAGAACCCTTTGCCTTGGCAATCCAATATAATTCCAAAATAAAATGTTTTAATATATATAACCAATTTGATTCCAAGATAATGCTATTTGCTGTTGATATCTTACTTACTTTAATAAAGTCAGAAGAATCCTTGCAAGAATTAGATTTATTAGTTAAAAAAAATTATTGTATCTCAGGATTAAAAATTAGTAGCTCAAAGTCTAATCACATATTATTAAATAAATAAAAAACTCAATGATAACATTAAATCGACTATAAATGAAATAGTAGGGAAACAGGTATCTTCTTTAAAATATCTAGGGATTGTACTATGTGATAATATCGATTTAACTTTAAATATGAACTATAACAACATTGTGAACATATTAAAAACTCTCACAGAAAAATGGAATAAATTACATTTAAATTTTGAAGATAGGCTACAATTAATTAAAACGATACTGCTACCAAAAATAAATTACATTGCTTTATCTATTCCTATATTACCCAGTAAATCTATTTAAAGAGAAATAAATAGAATTCTCTTGAAATTTCTATGGTATCCAAAGAAAAATAGAATAGCTTTATCAAATCATATTAGACCCTGGGAGCTTGCAGGAATAAATTTTCCAGATTTAGAATCCTATGTTAAAGCTTCTAATCTCAAAACAATATTATATTGGATTGATCCAAAATTTTCTTCAGCTTGGAAATTCCTACATGCAACTATTATCCTAAATGAAAATAAATTAATAAAAAACTTCCAACTAAACGATCTAAGTAATAAACTTTGGTATGCACTTTGTAGCAATATACAATATAACATTATTAAACCTACAAATCTAAATTATATAAACTATATCTATAATACTTTTAGAAGTTTTATTAACAATAATGTTGATATTAAACTGTGGATACAACTGCTATACCCTTTTAAAATTAGAGAACAGCAAACACGTCCAGCTCCACCACAAATGTAAAGAATATAGACAAAGCAAAGTTCTTCACTGGAAAAGCTTTTATTTCACAGACCAAAATAGGATAAGCGCTTTCGCGTATAAAGATATACGCTTCTTCAGATCTTAACATGCAGTGGAGTTTAGCAAGTTTATATATTCAAGCAGAAACCCTCAATTATTTTCAACAGACAATTAAACCATCCCTAATTAAATCATTTTTCAATTAAACTAACAAACCTCCCTTCCAGATTGCTCAGCTTTCAATCAGTATGTAGGACCTTAGTTCAATAAATGCAACGTTAAATAGTCATAAGAAACGTAACATTTAAAACCAACATAAAAATTAGAAAATAAATAAAAAAATAAAACAAAATACAAATAAAACATATAAAGACATAACCAAATATAAAATTCATGACTATTCCTTATGAAATATCCCTAATATAAATATATATTTCATAAAATACAAAAATGTTAACCTACACAATAGCAAGTACTAAGTGGAAATGTAAGTAGTCAAAAAGGTATACTTGGAGGTCTTAGAAAATTTAAGAGCATGTTTTCCAATCAAATACATAGATCCATATTAAAACATCGATCAAACAACATTATATGCTGATAGATGCAACAGATTTTACGTTAAAGACATACAAAAAATAAGACACATACATATATCTATATATGCAAAACTCTTAAGACACCTACATTTATATATAAATAAAACATCACTAGACCAAAAGAGCCTGTTGTTATTCATCCCTACTATCTACGAGAATTGAGGGTAGATCTAAGGGAAACATATGCATTCAGTCCTGGTGGATAATGTGCCCTTAACCTAAGGATCCATTCAAGCTCCCTTTGCTCAAGGTAATTCATATAGTCTCCCCCTCTTGAACTAGACCCTACTATCTGTAGAACCCTAAACACAAAGGCATGGCCATTATTTATAGATATATGCTTCTCCAATGCATTTTCTTCATTCCCACATCTTATATCATAGATATGATTGTAAATTCGCTGTTTAAGCTTCCTTTTAGTTAGCCCTATGTAAAAGGCGGGGCATAGCTGACAAGTAGCTAGGTAGATCAAGCCTGAAGTTTCACAACAAGCATGAAACCTTGGGCTGAAAGAGTAATTCAAGATAGGATGTACAAACTTTTGTTGGTCAGAAATATAACGGCAATAATTGCATTTATTACAGGGAAATGTGCCTAACTTCTCAAAAGTTCTAACCCTCAATACATTATCAGTTCTTGGGTTAGTGCACAATAACCTTTTAAGGCTCTTGTTGTTCCTAAAGGTAAAACTCGGAACCCGACCAACTAACTTAGCTGTCCTATCATCAATTATTAATGCTCCCTAATTCTTACTAATAATTTTCTTAAACATTGTACTATCATTGGTAAATGTCGTAACAACACGTAAAAATTCAAGAGGACCCTTTTTGCACTTATAACTATTATTATGTCTCATACTATGGCTAACCATATCTAAAGTCTGGACATCCCCTAAAACCTGACCTCTAATTGATCTTACCATACCAATATCATAGCCCCTGTCAGCAAAAATCTTTTCCATCTTATTGGCTTCTATCAGTAGGTCAGAGCTATCCCTACAAAGCTTCACTAGTCTAATAAACTGACTCTTTACTATCCCTCGGAAGGTATGCCATGGATGCATGCTGTCAAAAGACAAAATAGCATTTTTCCAACAGGTCTTCCTATACAGGGTTGATATTAACTTCCCTCCTTTAATGCATAGACTTACATCAAGAAAATTAATTGTTTCAAAAGATGTCTCCATAGTAAACTTTAGGAAACTAGTGGTTGATTCCAAATATCTCATTAGGGAACTAAATTCATCCAATGTCCCATCCCAAACGACAAGGACATCGTCCACAAATCTCCTATATACCAAGACCTTGTTAAACCACTCATGCATGAAAAGAAACTCCCTCTCCCACTGATAGACCACTAAATTTGCATATGTGTTAGCACAGGGTGTGCCCATAGCTACGCCCCTATTTTGTAGAAATAGGCACTCCCTGAAGCTAAACACATTATGCGATAACACCATGTCTAACAATTGACAAATCAATATTTCCTTATTACGGTCTATAGCTGGAAAAGTCTGGAGCAGTTGTCTAATGGCTTCAATGCCCTTGTTGTTTGGGATGGACGTAAATAAATTCTGAACATCCAGTGTGATTAAAAGATGTTCCCCTTTATGCAATTCTAAATCTAAAGAATCAAGAAATTCCAGGAGCTGATATGTATCTTTCAAAATCGTGGGTATTTCATCTACTAACGGTCTTAATAACTTTTCCAAATAAATGGAAATGTTTTCTGTTGACCATTTCTCCCCTGAAACTATGGGTCATAATGGAGGGGGATGAATACCCTTATGCATCTTTGGCAGACCTTTTATTATTGGGATCTGAGGGTGCTCATTCAAAAAATACTCATACAGCTCCTTGGTAATTTGATGACACATCAAAAGGTCATATAGGTCATATAACAATTCATTGATATCTTTAAGCATCTGGCAAAATGTAGCTTTGTTAATATTCAAATATGTGTCCCCATCACTAAGCATATTATTCATAAGTGCTATATAATCCTCTGTGTCTAACAATACCACACCTCCTCCCTTATCTGCAGGTCTTATAGTGAGGGAGAGTTCATTAATGAGTATGTCAAGTGAGCATCTTTCTTCCTTGCTCATATTAAAAAACAAACATTTCCTACTTCCATCTAGAAAATAAACATCACGCTCACATAATTTAACAAAGCAATCAACATTTCCAGGCAAAGGTGGTGAAAAGGCACTTTTACGCTTAAATAAAGTTATTTCTTCCAAATTAACATTTGTAGACACCTTATCAGAAAAATGTAGCTTAAGAGCTACAGTTCGTCCAAAGAGGCATATATCTAAAAGCCACTCATGCAATACACTGCCCCATGACGGGATAAAGGTAAGCCCTTTATCCAGAAAGTTAATATCAGAAGAAGATAACACAAACCTTTTAAAATTCCAAAAAACATTTTTAATAATATTAGTGCAGATGCTCTCAGTAATTGGGAAATGAAAAATTTACATGCTGGCATCATTGCACAATGAATTTAGATATACCGGATGTGCAAAATTTAATTAAAACATTTAGTCTGCCAAATTCAGATCGGTTAGCTCTTAACAATATAATCCCATTTACTCGAGACCTGTGTAGAACAATAAAGAATTCTTCTTTTAAGTCCTCACCCAAATGTATACTTTTTATACGTGAAATACTACATGGAGACTTTAATTGGAAAAATTTGATTTGAAAACTCTATAAAATCATTAACTATAAAAGTATCCCTAATCAAAATTTTTGGGACTTTATTAATAAGGATTATACATTGTCCCTAACCTCTGAAAATAAAGCTAATCTTTTACATTCCATAAAATTAAATTCTAATTTACAAATTTGGAGGATTTTTCTTGCATAGAGCCTTTTACACACCTAGTAAAATTGCTAAATTCAATCTTTCCAAAGACGTGATATGTTGGAGATGCTCTCTAAAATGTACAGCTGATTGGTCTCATATTTTTTAAGAATGCTCTCTCATTCAAAAATATTGGGAAGATATTGGTAATTTCCTTCAAGCTATCTTTACTGATTCTTTTGTATTATCAAAATCTTTATTTTTTGTGTTTAAATGAATCTACTACAATGAATAACAAAAATAAATATCTTCTTTGGACAATTTTGGCAGTGGCCAAAAAATGCATTACAAGAAAGTAGAAATCACCCTCCATTCCAAAATTTGAGGACTTCATGATTCTTCTGGACAAAGTAGCATTAATGAAAATTAAAGCTTAAGAACTAAGAATTTTTCCTAGAAAATGGACTAATAATCCTTGGGAAAAAGTCATCACTTTTATTAAGACAATGAATCTAGATACACTTTCATTTAATTAATCAAACAAGAACTAAGAATTGTTGAATAGTATGTAACCTTATTTAAATGTTCATAATTTCTTTTTTTTTCTTGATATTTCCCTTTTTAGTTTTTCATCTGAGGCCTTTTGTAAATTTGTACATAGTTTGTTACAGTTTATCATCTAAATTGTGAAATTATCTTGTTTTTTCTCTCTATTGTTATTGGAAAATTAAATAAACAATTTTTGAGCAAAAAAAAAAAAAAAAACAGAAATGCAGACCAAATGCTTGGTGATACTTTCATGTTATTTGGCTAAGAATTGTTACAGCTTGGTATTCTATGTAGTCCAAAGATGAATACAGTCATTACTGGGTCTCAACAACAGTTTGAGAATGAATCTGCTTTCTTTTACCAACGAAGTTCATCACATAAGTGCATATCCTAGTTCCTATTTTTCTGAAGCCATTTTCTCAGAATATGCTTATGTTTTCGATGACAAGTTGTGCAAACTTCCAGTTGCGTATTCCACGATGTTAAACCCAAGGGTCACTCCAGCAGTCAGACCAACAAGAAGAGTTCTGATAGCTATGCAGGATAAAGTTAAGACTCAGTTAGATAAAATGGTACAGCAAGGTGTAATTTGTCCAGTTACAGAACCAACTGAATGGGTATTGTCTATGGTAGCAGCTTACAATAAAGGCTCAGATGAAATCAGAATATGTATTGACCCAAGAGATCTGAACAAAGTATTGAAGAGATCACATCATCAAATGCGTACAGTCAAAGAGGTTGCAGCTCTAATACTGAATGCCACTGTTTTTTATGTCTTGGATGTAAAAAGTTCATTTTGGCAAGTGATGCTTGACTGCAAATCCTCATTACTAACCACTTTTGACACCCCGTTTGGCAAATATAGATTCCTAAGGATGCCATTTGGAGTAAATTCTGCAAGTGAAGTCATCCAGCATGCAATGGAGCAAATTTTTTCGGGTTACTTTTGTACCATAATAGTAGATGATTTATTGGTTGGAGGCAATGGTGAAGCAAAGCATGACAGAAACCTAAAGACAGTTCTAGACAGAGCACATGAAGTAAACTTGAAGTTCAATCCTCTGAAGTACAAATTCAGACTACCAGAAGTTACATATGTAGGTCATTTATTTACCAGTACTGACTTGAGACCAGACCCGACCAAGCAAGCAGCTATTCTTGAGATGTCAGCACCAGACAATATTCAATCTCTACAACATTTCCTTTAGGCAAGAACATACCAGACTTCAATGAGTTGACAGCATCTTTAAGAGAGCTGATGCACAAAAATGTTATAAGGCCATGGTAAGAATAGCACCAGAAAGCATTTGAAGACCTTAAGCAGAAATTTGCCGCCCCATCTACATTAAGATGATATGATGTAAATAAGCCAGTCACCCTTTCCTGTGATGCTTCAAAATTTGGTCTTGGTGCAGTTATTCATCAAGAGGGCAAACCAGTAGCCTATGCATCTAGAACACTTACCCAAACTGAAATGCAATATGCTCAAATTGAGAAAGAACTATTGGCAATAGTATTTGCATGTTTAAAGTTTCATGATTATATCTATGGTCGAGCTATTCAGATTGAAGCTGACCACTAACCTCTAGTTACTATTCTAAAGAAGCCTATGCATTTGGATCCAGCGAGATTGCAAAGAATGATGCTCAAATTACAAAAGTACAACTTCAAAATGGTCTATACAAAAGGCAAACTACTTTAGCTGGCTGATATCTTATCCAGATCTCCCAGAAATACGACAGAACAGCTTGACATAGAGAATTTTGACTTTGACGTGATGGCAGTGCATAATTTGTCTGCCACTAGACTTGATCAGCTGAGAGATCATACAAAGACTGATCCAGTTTTGCAAAAAGTCAATCACTACATTAATGCTGGTTGGCCGTCAAAGCAATCTAGTGTACCACCTGAAGTGCAAACCTATTTTTCTTACAGAGATGAAATGTTGATGGAAGATGACATTATTTTCAAAGGTCCTAAAATTGTTGTTTCTGATTCCTTACAACATGAATATACCCAGATTTTGCATCATGGTCATCCAGGTTCGGCATCCACTAAGTGAAGAGTGAGAGAGCTAGTATTTTGGCCTTCATTATTGAAAGACAATGATAAAGTACTTTCTTCTTGTTCTGTATGCAATAGTACTAGACCACATTTGCAAAGTGAACCACTTCAGCTAAATCAACTTCCTGAAAAACCTCAGTCACCAGTAGGCACAGATATCTTTGAGTGGGACAATCAACACTACTTAGTAATGGTAGACTCTTATTCAAATTGGTTTGAGATTGACTTACTACCTAACTTAACATCCACTACTGTTATTACTAAGTTAAAACATCATTTTTCAGTCCATGGTAGGCCTCACAAAGTTGTTTCTGACAATTGTACTCAATTTACTAGTCAGTTATTTCGGACATTTGCAAGAGAATGTGACTTTGTACATGTTACTAGCAGTCCTGAATATCCACAGTCAGATGGGCTAGCTGAATGTGCAATGCAGAGTGCAAAGTGCAAAGCAATTACTTGAGAGTCAAAGCATGACAATACCGATGTCTTTTTGAATTTACTTAATCACAGAAACATGTCCAGTGATGATATACTTGTGTCACCTGCTCAAAGACTTCTAGCCAGGCAAACCAGAATGACACTACCTATTAATTGCAATTTATTGAAGTCTAAAGCTAAGAACAACAGAACCATCAAGGCTCAATTATTCAAGAAGCATTCTATCCAGAAGTCCAGTTATGATAAATTGAGCAGATTTCTTCGTCCGTTGAGGGAAGGAGAGACAGTGAGAATACAAATGGCGAAAGGTTTTGACTGGTTTGATCAAATTGCAGGTATATGTACCAAGCTGAGATCCTACCTTGTAGAATCTGAAGGTGTGGAGTACAGGAGAAATTGCAGACAACTTCTTCCTGTACCAGACTACTCATTGCAGCATTGTTCCTTGACACAGACTCTAGATCTCAGAGCAAACCAAACATTGTTACCATCCCAGAGTGTGTTTCAACCTCTACTTCCATTCCTGAGGATGTTCCAAATACTCCCAAGGTTGAACATTCTGTAGAGACAGCTCCAGTTGCTAAACCTAATTCCCAGTTTTATGTCACACGATATGGTCGAATTTCCATGCCCAGTGTGAAATACACAGCAACGTGGACATAACTGTATATCCATACCTAGTCTTATGACAAAGAACTACTTATATTACCTGCATGCCAAATAGATTCATAACATTGCATGATCTATTTCTCAAAGAGGGAGGATGTAGATCAGAGTGTATGTGCTGTATCTTTAAGAAGCATATCAGGAACTGAACGTACACATATAAATTCCTGGCACGTGTATTCCCAGTGACATTTTGAGAGTGCAGCCAGAGAGTGAGCATGTATGATTGCAGTAGTTAGTTTTTATATAAGTTACTTAAGTTAAAGTCAGTAAACTTCTATTGTGGTGTGTTTGCATATAATAAAGCTGTTTGAACAGAACCCATGAAAACTATTCTATTGTGTCCAAAGTAGGAAAGCGATGGCTACCATCCTTTGATGTAGCAGTGGACCAGCTTTGTGAATGGTGCCTCACCCCCAACAGGCAAACTTGAGAGTACATGGAGTATATGCACTTCAGTAGGTCATCACACGCACCCTACATCACTCTCACTATTTTCGTCATGGCTGTGGTGGTAGTAGCCCTTGCCTTCATGATGGCCCTGCACATACTATGGGTTGTGGCCACTAGCACACCAACCTCATTTGGAGGGGAGTGAGCATTTCTTCTGTGAGCACTATTACCTACCCTCTATGTGTACCTCTCTGTCCATGGGTGCTGGTGTCAGATTCTGACATGTGTCTACTTGGGGGTACCACACTTCTCCAACTGTTAGTGTTCCCATTAACCTGTCTACCCTGTGTGTTGTGTGTCTCCTGGGCATGTGCTGGCACCTCCAATATCAGGTAGTGGCAGTTCCACAGTGCTGGTGCCAGATTAACAATCAACTTTGAATAAACCACACATAATATACAGTGTAAGCATGACCCAGAATAAGAAGTATACATAAAACTGAGGTGTAGAAACATTAAGACTAAAAAAAGGAACTTTTTAATTACATACCTTGTGCATGTGGCCACAGACAGGAAATATCTCATGTTCCTGTATACTGTAAATCAGGTAGCTTTAATAATTTGGTCAGTGCCTAAGGCATTCAGAGGACTTGCAGGCAGTCTTACACATAAATATGTCTACATACATAGTGACAAACTTATTTCAAATTATGTCAACATGTATAATAGCAGTTAAAAGTAGCCATGCTTGGCAAACTGTACTTGCAAAAAGTATCACTTACCTTGTACAAGTAGAGTTTTACTTTGCCTTAACAATTCATCTGAGGTACAACGTTTGCAGGTTCAGAAGTTCTTCCATAGCACAATAAAGCTCACTGCTTCCCCTCATGCATGTGTTTGGGCATGATATCTGTAAGCCTGAGAAGACACGTTCAACAGTTTTGCCAGAGATGGTCTGCATCTGCCTCTTCTAGGCTTTTGGATACTGGCAAAATCATTAGCCACTCCTATTATTCCTTTTTTAGGCAGTGTCAGAGAAAACAACTTCCTGACATAACAAAATCCACTTTAGATAAACTGAAGGTTCTGATGCTTAATGCTAAGGGTCTAAACAGGAAACTGCACTCACTGGAAGCACTTCTCACCTTGGAAGATGCTGACATCTGTGCAGTCACTGAGACATGGTTCAAAGCTGTTGAAAGCAACCTGCCTGTGCAGGACTACAATGCCTTCCATACATTCAGATCACAAACTGAGTTTGAAAGAACCAAAGAAGAAGGAGTATCCATCTTCATTAAGACAAGTACACCTAGAGACTGGTCAAACAGTACTACTCTCTTGAGCTACTCCATGTCCAATTAACTATAGGCAAAACACACTACCACATCATTGCTAGCTATAGGTCCCCACCATGAACCAGGAAAAGCATGCCGCATACCTGGACTTACTGGAGTCACTTGCCATATAGGCAAACACCTTGGTCATGAGTGATTTTAACTATCCTTCCATTGACTGGGAAACATACACAACAATAGACATGCTGACTTAGAGGTGCTTGGACTTTCCAATGCAAATGCTCTGGAACAGATAGTCTGCACTTCCACAAGGACTCAAATGTCCTGGACTTAGTACTCACCAACATGGGGGCGGATCACTGCACTCCCTCTGTGTGATGTCCTCCCTGGTAAAATCAGACCATAAATTAGTCTCATTCATACCTCTCAACTGTCCAGATTTTGTCAGAATTCCAGATTTTTGGCTGAAAATTCTGGTCTGTTCCTCATAATATTTTTTTGAAATCAATGGGATGATCTGAGGAATGAAATTAGTAAAAAGTCATACATTTGAATTTCAGACTTCATATCCTTTAGAAAATGCATTTAATACATACCATGTTATTCTTAACAACTTTCCAAGTTTATAAGAGCAATATTTAAAATCTGTCCCTATTTTTGAGCCTTTGTACCCATATTACATCAGGCTTTGTCTAGATCTCAATGGCTAAGAGGTTGAGAAGTGTGGTCTCATTCAATGTAATTATAAGACCAGATATCCCATCAAGCTCCAAACAGCTTAAACATTTTTCCAAAACAAATTATCTCCTGCTAAGCCATGGTATAAGAAGTTCCAAAGCTCCCTCAATCACAGATAACATGGATTAATGCGCAAAAGTTTAAGCCAATGCCCTGCATAACCACTTAAGCGGTTGTAAAAATTCAGCTGTACCTGGCTGGACTAAAACCAGGTCCTGCTGAAAAAAACAAGCCACCCTGGTGGACCCTTAGTATAAACAGGCTATACAACAAGAGGAATAAACTAATGTCAAAGAACAACCAACTTCCCAGTGTATGTTTCCTCTGCACAAAGGGGAGCCATCAACCGACCCTTGGAACTATAGACCCATAAGCCTAAATGGCTTCATCTGCAAGGCCATGGAAAGAATCATTATATACATTATCAACAAGGATAAAGGTAATCTCCAAAGTCAAGACTAAGCCCAGTTTATATTTGTTAAGGGTAGCTCATGCTTGTTTAACCTGGTTGAATTATTTGAGAAAGTCACAAATTCCTGGATGAGGGAAAAACAGTGCATACTACCTACCTTGACCTAGCTAAAGCACTTGACACAATCCCCCACTTAGGCATTATAGAAATTTTATATAGAAATTATCACAACTGAGAATTAACCCTTACGTCACTAGATGGGTAGCCAATTGGCTCACCAACAGGAAACACATTGTCAAAGTAGGTGACTTCACCTCTAGCAAAAGACCAGTCACCACTTACGTTCAACAGGGTTCTGTGTTGGGCCCTTTACTGTTTGGAATTTATTTCTCAGAAGTCCAGGAAAAAATGTGGATGGCTTGTGGCTGACCTAGTTTGCTTATGACTGCAAACTGGATGCAATCACTGAGTCCCTCAATAATGGTAGCATACTGAAGAAAGGGTTAATGCAGACAAAACATTCATTATTATTCCCTTTGGAAAAGCTAACTTCCCTGCAAATTACACTACAAACAGCACATACTAAGTATAGAGCCAGTGGTACATGATCTAGGTATACAGGTTGATAGTAATCTGAACTTCGACCACCAAGTTTCCACAGTGGTAAAGAAACCCTTCTATGTGGCACGTCATAAGTAAAGTCATCACATCTAGATCTAAGGATGTTAGAATTCCATTATACTCTGCCCTCATCAGACCAGTAATTGAGTACAATGCTCCCTTTTGCATGTACCTCACCAGACACCTGCAACAGTTGGAAAACCCCCAGTTTTTTCACCAAGAAAATGCATGGCACACAAAACAAGATCTATATGGAAAGTCTGAATGCCATGTCACTGTACTCCATCTTTCTCCATGTTAAGAAGTGACCTGTGCCTGGCCTACAGGGCAGTCTCTGTTTCTGCCCTGTTGGAAATGCTACACATTTGCAAATCAGTTTGCATGAGGGTCACTCGTGCCAGGGATCTTAACTGCCTGTTACACAAACAGATCATGCTAGAAAAATAGATAAATCTCCCAGAGACTTCCACTTCTGTTTAACAAGTTCCCAAATCAAGGGAAAAAACTCCTCCCTGACACTCTTCAAATGCAACCTAGATCAATGGATAGGTGAGTGCAAATTGACTCCGGGGGGTGGTGCCCATGTTCCTCATGGACAGAGGCAGTTGTATTTAAGTACCATAGACTCTTATTTCTGTGAACTTTGCTCACCTAACCACCAACATTAAGGCACTCAGGATAAATATAACTAGGCTTGTAAGGGATCTAGGGCTGTTAGCCTAGTAACAATCTATGAACCTATGAACCTATTTCCACCCTTTAATCTTGTCAGAAGCTAGATAAATAAATCTCACTCAGTGCCATTTAAGGCTTCCAGAACATTTCTTTTTCTTGCTTTCTACTATGCATGGGATATTGCACAGAGCACCATTGATAGGTGGCACAACTGATGTACAATGTTACTGCTTTCTCTATAGCAAGAGGATAGGCGGTCACAGTGCTCAGTTCTAACTGCTATGTACAGCCACTGTCATACACCACTTACATTGGGCTATTCTGCCACTGGTCATGCAAATGAGCTGAGTGTCATTGTGTGACAGATGGCACAGATGAAAATGGGTGTGACTGAGAATTCTGAACCATTTCTCTTTGCAAACTATTACACTGCCAACTATGGCTTTGGAAAAGGATTTTATTTCCCAAAGGTGATGTCCAGAGGAATCAAAGTTATTCTTCCACCAAAATAATAGGCCAAGGCTCCTTGATGAGCACTACCATGGACCATAATATAAGGTTGAGGTCTGGTGAACTTTGCCACAGAATATAGACATACCTCATAATAGCGCGTAATTCTGCCACCACTTCAGTCATATAAACATAGAAATCCTGACCTCTTGGGCCAATGAGAGGCTGAGGTGAGGGAGCAGCCATCATATATGTACTGTAAGTATGTCATGGCTTAAACCTCCACATGCAAACTGCCACTATCTGCCATGCAATGTCTAACAGACTGCAATTTCTTTCTCCGTAGCCTAAAAACTTATTGAAGGAAAATGCAGCTGCACAGGAGGACACCTGAGCATCTCAGAAAGAACTGAGGTCAGTGTACCTGTTGAAAGTAGTTTAGCTTGACGTGTCAGTTGTCATACCAGTACTGATAATAGGTATGTGCTTCTTTCCTAAGGTTGCTACATTATCAGATATACAGAGTAGTACTTAATTGATACATACATACAAGCTACTGGCAGTGCCACAGACCATACAAAAATTATAACCATCCAAGCAAGTTATATTGCAATCTGTGTAGTTGTTAAGGATGTATCCTACAATGTTATATTGGTTAAAATGCTATGCTAATAGTTTACTGGATGTGAAACCTTTGGTTATAAAATGTGTCACATAGAAGGACTTTCTGACCACAGTGGCAATGTGGTGGTCGAAGGTGAGGTGGCTGTCGACCTGGGTGCCTAGATCTCTTATGGCCCCTTCAGTGTTCAGTTGGCTCTCATCAATGTGGTAATTCGTGGGAACTGAGTTTTTTCCAAAGGGGATGATAACTCATTCTTTGGCATTAAGCTTTAGGCCATGGTTCTGACACTAGTCATTGGTCTCAGAGATGCCCTTTTGTAGGATGTCTGCATCACTTGGGGAGTTGATAATGACTCCTAGCTTGCAGTTATCAGTGCACTTGGTCACCCAGAGTCCTTCTGTGTTGGTCTGGACTTCTGAGAAGTAGGTGCCAAACAGGATAGGGCCCAGGACCAAGCCCTGTGGGACTCCACTCATGACTGGTCGACAGTATGACTTGGAATCCACAACTTTCACTCTGTGGGTCCTGTCTGTGAGCCAATTTGCAACCCACCTAGTGATGTAAGGGTTGATGCCTAGTTTGCTGAGTTTATCAATGATACCTGAGTGGGGAATGGTATCAAAGGCCTTGGCCAGGTCGTGGTAGGCTGTATGCACTGCCTTACCCTCATTCACAGCCTTGGTGGCTGCCTTGAAGAAGTCAACCAGGTTCAGCAGGTAGGATCTCCCCTTGACAAACCCAAACTGTGTGGGGTTAAGAGTTTGGGGATTGCCTATATCTTTGTTAAGCAGGTCCCTGATGATGTGCTCCATAGCTTTGCATACCAGACTCGTCAGGCTAATGGGGCGATAGTTACCAGGGTCTGTAGTTGCACCCCCTTTATGGAGTGGGATAACTGTTACAGTGCACCATTCATTAGGGACATAGCCTGAGGTAAAGCTCTGATTGAACAGAGCACACAGATGTGGTGCCAGTTCATTTTGTAGCTCATGTAGGATGCAGCCAGGGATATTATCAGGTCCTATGGATGCTGTATTCTTGGCTTTGGACAATGCAGCTTTTACCTGTGCTGCAGAAATGGTGCATACCAGGCTTTCTTCTGGTATTTTGATAGGGGCCTTGGGGGGGGGGGTAAAGTTGGCACTGAATCTGTCGGCCAGTATGTTGGCTATATCTGTTGGCTCAGTATAGGAGGTGCCAATGTGCAATAACTCAGAGCAAATCTGGGTATTGCCTTGGAGGTTTTTGATATAGATATAGAGGGCTTTGTGGTTGTTTTTGGTGTCAGCCACAATTCTGCCTTCATAGCTGGCTTTAGAGGATTTGATAAGGGATCTCAGCTTTTTGTTGAGACTGATAAGGGAGGTTTTCCAGTCTTGTGACTTTATTTTTTTCTGTAACAGTTTCTTCCTCTTGTTGCAGAGTTTATTGATGGCTGAGGACCACCAGATTGGCTTCCTTTTTTTGGAGGAGAATGTCTTAGTTGTATTTGGTATGGCAAGGTCCATGCACATTTGTTGGTGCTCAGACAGTGCATTAGTGTATGATTCTGCAGTCATGCAGCTATTTTCTATTGGCATGAGAGCCAAGAAGTTAGCCACCTCTGTTTTCAGAAGCCCAAAGTCGGCTTTAGAGAAGTTTTTCAGAGTGGTCACCTTAGCAGAGGTTGTAGGTGAGATGGAAATTTCCATGGTGATCAGTTTATGGTCGGATTTAACCAGAGAGGAATTGACTATAGGTGTGCAGCAACAGTCTCCCATGTTGGTGATAACCAGGTTGATGATGTTACTTACTCTTGAGAGGGTCAGAATGAGCTGGTGCCGGGCATTGGAAGTGATAAATTCCAGAAAGCGTTGGGCCTGTACATTGGTACTTGAATAATTTTCCCAGTTCATGGAAGAGTAGCTGAAGTCACCTAGTATGAGAGTATAGGGTTGGACCTTGATAGACTCCAGGGTGCTTAAGAACGTGGTGTGAGAGTCTAGGGACATGTTTGGGGTACTGTAGCAGGCTATGACTTGTATCACTGTTTTACCCAATGTTAGTTGTACCTGAAGTATCTCAGATGAATTATGCTGGGCTACCAGTCTAGAGGTGTGCGTATCCTTTAAGAATATGGAGACAACACTGCCTTTGGAGTTTCTGGCTGTATTCTGGGCCCAGGTTGGAAGGGTAGTTGAAGTTACCCAGTATGAGAGTATTGGGTTGGACCTTGATAGACTCCAGGGTGCTTAGCAACTTGGAATGAGAGTCTAGGGATATGTTTGGGGTTCTGTAGCAGGTTATGACTTGTATCTCTGTCTTACCCAATGTTAGTTGTACTTGAAGTATCTTGGATGCATTATGCTGGACTACCAGTCTAGAGGTGTGTGTATCCTTGAAGAATATGGAGACACCACTGCCTTTGGAGTTTCTGGCTGTATTCTGGGGCCAAAAGGTATAGAATGAGTTGTAGCCTGGAAGTGCAGGGGTGCTTTCTGCCTTTTTAAACCAGGTCTCCATTAAAGCACAGGTGCTGACATTCTCCATTTTGAGGAGAGCTTTGAGCGAGTGCATCTTGAGATTTAGACTTCTAGCACTGAGATGCATGACCCTCAGATTGCATTTGTTTGCAGCTGTTACAGTTGAATTTTGGTCTTTGGAACATTGCCTAAAAATGGCACTATAGGGGTGGCAAGAGCCTTAGCCAGTACCCGGAATCCCAGGGGTTGTCTCTGGCAAAGCATCGAGGTCTGTCGATCATGTCGTCCCAGACAGACAGATACTGGATCCCCTTAGAATGACACTGGAAACCTAGCCTATTGTTGAAGTCAATCATTTTCTGCTTGTACTGTGGTATCATTCTGGGTGATGGTAGAATACTGCTCAGGGCTAGGGTCATACCTGCCTGAGCCACATAATCCAAGAGTTCCATCACATCTCTTTTCAGGTAGTCCAGGGAGGTATGTCTCAGGTTATTCACACCCACATGGACAATTACTGAATCATATTTGTACTTGTTGTGGAGTGACCTGAGTGCATGTGTTATGTGGTGGATACTGGCACCTGATAGACAACTGACTGTCACCTCCTCTTTGTTCAACCTAGTGAGTGGGACATCAGTGTCCCTCACAATTGAGTATCCTATGATTAGTACATTGGGCAAAGTGTTTTGCCTTAAGGGCTTAGGTTGAGGGGCACACTGTGGTGGTGAGCTATGTGTTCTAGGGTTGATGTTGTGGTGGTAGAGTGCGTTTCTTTCTCGGAGGTCTCTGCTGTTGAATCTGCTTGTTTGCTAGATACATCTGTGATTTTTGGATGCTTAAGATTTCTGAGAAATTGTCATCAGTTTAACTATAAGCCAAAACTTTATTCAGAGACTGAATATAATATTTATACACAGCTAAACTAAAATAGACTTGATTCATTAGGGGTCTTGTATATTGCTCCATTACTCAAAAGCCTGTAGCCTAGAGGGAGGTAAGCTTTTAGTGTGTGTGTGTGTGTGTGTGTGTGTGTGTGTGTGTGTGTGTGTGTGTGCGCGTGTGTGTGTGTGTGTGTATGTGTATGTGTGTGTGTGTGTGTGTGTGTGTGTGTGTGTGTGTGTGTGTGTGTGTGTGTGTGTGTGTGTGTGTGTGTGTGTGTGTGTGTGTGTGTGCGTGTGTGTGTGCATGCGCATGTGTGTGTATGGGTCTACTTTGTTTCATTGAAAGCTCATGTCACTGAATTTGAATTCACCCTGAACAAATCACTGAAAACTCGAATTAATGAAAACTCACTTCCCCGGATCTCATTTCACTGAAGTGAAGTACTATGTAGAGTACTGTAAGGCAAGTAAAAGGTATATGCCCTTTTCCCCACTGTAGTGCGATCCTGGAGTTAGAATATATAGTTGGGGGGGTTGTAGCCCTCTACCTAGTTTGGTTTTATATTACATTTCACCTAAAGCTTCAAAAGAATGCATTTTAAACCATACACATGCATACTTACAACACTAATGACTAACTCTTTCTGGAGGACAATATAAACCCAAACTAAGGAAACAATTCATCCATAGTAATTGAAGCCATTTAGTTGGCCTAACATCCATTTTACAAAGCATAACTAACATAAACATTCTGCTATGGCTTCTGTTTTAAACATTTTACCATAGCTTAACAATCCTACTCTCAAAACTATTTCACTAACATTTCCTAACTAAATACTGAGTGCAATAACCATTGCTGTTATTCTACTATTCTGAAACTAGATTACAATCAAAGCTCACTATAAAAAAATCATTATTTCTAAACACTGTACCATTGACTTTAATCTATGCAGTAACTTATAAACTGTTTCAGTACTGATTTAATAACACTCTGCAGTTTACAGCAATTCTGCATCCTAAATCCCCATATCAAACAAAACAAAACTGTAAATTATTACTACAACTATAGGTTCATAGATTCATAGGTTGTGTCCTAGGCTAATGGCCCTGGAGTCTTTACAAGCCTAGCCCATAAGATTACCCTGGCAATGTGCCACCTGGCCTTAGTTTCCAGTGCCTCTGTCAAGTAGAACCACTGAAGTGATCCCCAAGGTGAATTTTCTATTTCTCATCCATTCATCAAGATTTCTCTTGAGAGCCAGTGAGGTGCTCTGTTTGACATGTATGGGAAGTCTATTCCATAGCATGGGCAGTTTCTGAGTTATGAACCTGTCCCTCCAGCACATTCTGTTGATTGTGCTAATGAGGTTGAGGTCTCTGGAGCATGTGGTGCGGAGGGATTGGGATTTCTTTAGATGTAGTATTTCTAACAGAGCTGGGTCAGACATGCCTTTATAAGTCAAGCAGAGATTTCCTCTAAGTAGGTGATATGAGACAGAGAATAGTTGGAATTTTTTGAGTCTGTCCATATAGGACAACTGTTTAAGGCCTAGGATCCTCTTTGTGAGGTGCTTTTCTGGCCTCTCCAGTTGTTGCAGGTGTCTAGTGAGGTACATGTCAGATGGGGCATTGTACTCAATGATTGGCCTAATGAGGGAAGAGTAGAGGGAGACAATGACCTCTTTCTTCCTGGATGCAAAACCCTTAGTAATGAGATGTGCCACATAGAAGGACTTTCTGACCACAATGGCAGTGTGGTGGTCAAAAGAGAGGTTGCTGTCAACCTGTGTTCCCAGATCTCTTATAACACCTTCTGTGTTCAGTGGACTACCATCAATGTGGTAGTTCATGTGAACTGGGTTTTTCCCAGAGGCGATGATGACACATTTTTTGGCATTGAACGTAAGGCCATGGTTCTGACACCAGTCGTTGGTCTCAGTGAGGCCTTTCTGTAGGATGTCAACATCACTTGGGAAGTTAATAATAGCTCCCAACTTGCAATTGTCTGTGAACTTTGTCAGCCAGAGTCCCTTCATGTTGGACTGGACTTCTGAGAAGTAGATACCAAACAGGAGAGGACCCAGGACCGAATCCTGTGGGACTCTACTCGTGACTGGTCAGCAGTCTGACTTGGAGTTAGCTACTTTCACACTGTGGGTTCTATCTGTGAGCCAGTTTGCAACTCACCTAGTGATATAGGGGCTGATGCCTAGCTTAGTGAGTTTTTCAATGATTCCTGAGTGGAGAATGGTATCAAAGACCTTGGCCAGATCAAGGTAGGCTGTATGAACCACCTTGCCTTCATCCACAGCTCTCGTGACTGACTCAAAGAAGTCGACCAAGTTGAGCAGGCATGATCTACCCTTCACAAAACCAAACTGTATGGGATCCAGAGTTTGGAGATTCCCTACATCCTTGTTTATTAGATCCACGATGATGGGTTCCATAGCTTTGCATATCAGGTTTGTCAGGCTAATGGGGCGATAGTTCCCAGGGTCTGTAGTTGCTCCTCCTTTGTGAAGAGGGATGACTATAGCAGTGCACCACCCAGTAGGGATAAAGCCTGAGGTGAGGCTGTGATTGAAAAGAGCACACAGGCGAGGTGTCAGTTCACTCTGTAATTCATGTAGAACACAGCCAGGGATATTGTCAGGTCCCACAGAAGCTGTATTCTTGGCATTGGAAAGTGCTGTTTTAACCTGTGCATCAGTAATACTGGGTGCCTGGCAATCTACTGGTATTGTGATTGGTCCTGGGGGGGGGTTTGGCACTGAATATGTCAGCCAGTATATTGGGAATATCTGTTGGCTCGGTATAGGAGGTACCATTGTGCAGTAGCTCAGAGCAAATCTGGGTATTGTCATGGAGGTTATTTACATAACTATAGAAGGCCTTGTGTTTGTCTTTACTATCTGCTGCAATTCTGCTTTCATAGCTAGCTTTAGAGGATTTGATGAGGGATCTCAACTTTTTGTTGAGGCTGATAAGGGAGTTTTTCTAGTCTTGGGACTTCATCTTAATCTGCATCAGTTTCCTCCTTATGTTGTAGAGTTTGTTTATGGCAGGGGACCACCAGATTGGCTTCCTTTTTTTGGAAGAGAGTGTCTTGGTTCTATTGGGTATGGAGAGATTCATGCATTTGTGTACATTTTCATACAGTGCATTGGTGTATGATTTGGCGGTCATGCAACTATTCTCTGTTTGCATGGGTGCCGTGAAGTTAGCCACCTCTGTTCTTAGGAGCCCAAAGTTAGCTTTGGAGAAGTTTTTCATGGTGGTTACCTTTGTGGGGGGGGGGGGGGTGTGGATTTCCAAGGTGATTAGTTTGTGGTCAGATCTAACCAATGAAGCATTTACTATTGGTGAAGAGTAATGGTTGTCCATGTTAGTAATGACCAGGTCAAGGATGTTGCTATATCTAGTGGGTGTAAGAATGAGCTGGTCCAGGTCATTGGAATTAATGAACTCCAGGAAAAGTTGGGCAAGTGCATTGTTACATGAGTAGTTTTCCCAATTAATGGAGGGTGGTTGAAGCAGCCCAGTATGAGGGTGTTAGCAGAAGCGGCCTTAGGTCAGCTGGTGCCCTAGGCAAAATGGCTCCACAGCGCCCACCCCACCACACCACCCGGTGCCCTCATCCTAGTCTACCTACACCAAATAAATACTGGAAAACCACCCCTACTACAGCGGCGCCCTAGGCGACCACCTAGTTGGCCTATGCCTAAGGCCGGCTTTGGGTGTTAGGTTGAACCATAATATTCTCCAGGGTGCTTAGGAAAGTGGAGTGAGTGTCTTGGGACATGGTTGGAGATCTATAACAGGCTATGACCTGAATCTCTCTTACCCAATGTTAGCTGAAGTATCTCTGATGCATTATGTTGGGCTACCAGTCTGGAGGTGTGTGCATCCTTTATGAATATGGAAACACTACCACCTTTGGAGCTTCAGTCCAAGTTCTGGGGCCAAAAGGTGTGGAATGAGTTATAGCCTGGTAGTGCAGGTGTGCTTTCTGCTGCCTTGAACCAGGTCTCTGTTACAGCACAAATGTCAATGTTCTCCATTTTAAGGAGTGCTTTGAGTGAGTGCATTTTGAGATTTAGACTTCTAGCATTGAGCAGAACCCAATATTTTATTCAAGCTAAAAATGTTAACCTACTATCACCAGTTACTAATCCATATTACTGAATCACTACTGTCAACATCATGCCACCTGCAAATTGGATTTCAGTTTTACAAATTATCATTTATGCACTTAGCCAGGCTGTACCCTTTAATCTCAATACTATGACATTTCCATGCTCACATTAAAACATGTCCTCTCTCATCTGGGAAATTAGTAAGCCATTAGTGGTGACATCCACCAAAATTCAGGCTAACCTTCACCCACATGCACCCATAAACACAACCTTCTCAATAAATTCCAGTGAAATCAAAATCTGTCATATCAATGGTAGCATTGTAATAAAACTGAACGAGCTCAGGCACATGGATTTTGATGCACTCCCCAGTTATCTTATCCATCTCAAATATATGGTTCCATCTCAAATATATGATTAAAGCCTCACATCAATGATGAGAACATTATCTCACAGGGGCATGACATTATTAGATCTGACTGAAGAAACAAAAGAGCTGATGGGGTTGCTGTAAAACAATCAGACAATCAAATACACCATATACAGAAGCAACCTAAATATCTTACTTAGAAAAGAAATGAAAATTCTTATATCAAACATAAAATTCAAGAAACATACATTTCTCTGCATAATGTCTGGATATAATCCTCCTAATCAACAACATATCTTCTCTTACCATACTACTAGATATGAAACTATTATCCTAAAAGAGCTCAATATCAACTGGACAAACAATGCTTCACAGCAAAGGGTTCCTATCAGAAGATGAATGCTTAAAATAGCGAATGCTCTTCTATCGAACTTTAAAACATGAAACCTGAAAATGTCGAAGGCATGGAACAGGGAAAAAAAATCATTGGGCCGTTCTTCAGACTTTGTTGTTTTCTCGACTGTGGTGCGATCTTGGAGTTGGTATATTTGTTGGGGGTTTGTGGCACAGCCCACCAATTTATTTTGTCTGCACATAGTTTTTTTTTTTTTTTTTTTTTTTTTTTGGATCAGTGATTTTTTTCCCTGGGAAAAAATTCACTGATCCTTTCCTTTGACATTTTAAGGTTTTACGTTTTTAAGTTCGATAGAAGAGCGTTCGCTATTTTAAGCGTTTGCTCTTCTAATATAGACTCACAACAAATACTCCAATACTCAAAACATATAATTTCATACAACATATTACATCACCACTGGAAGCAGTAACCACCCCCCAACAAAGAAGACAATATTAGTCTGGATACTAACTCCAGACTCAACATCGTACTATACTCTGGAATACTAGGAGACACCAAGAGTGACAATTGCCCCACATACATAATCAGGAGGCACACTAAAACTTACAAGAACAGTTTTCTACTATAATAGAATTAGAAGTCTCACCAAATTTGATGATATTATCATCACACACCTGCTACAACAATGCGAGTGCCCCCTAAATTATATAATACAAGATTAAGTAGCCCACAAATTTAACTTATCTTTTCTAAACATACCTAACGCCCTAGAACCACACCAAACATAGCCAGCAAGGTGTAATCCTGTCACCTGGCTAAACACCATACCAAATATATAATGCACACTAGAAATAAATCCTGAAAAATGGTGGTGGCAAACCACAAAATTGGCAACATTCTCTTCAATTTCTCAACTATATATAGCTGTATATATTCCCTTTTCTACTGTACAGTCCTTCATCAACAATTTTAATTTTTATTAAAAGATGCATCTCTGTTATTACCCATGCATGTATCTCCTTCTGCATTACAATGCTGTATTTTTCAGTCTTTGATATGCCTTCTATTCCAATGGCAGAAACCATCATACATATCAGACCAGCTGTTTCATGTCATATAGTTTGCTGCCGCCTATGCAAAATATTTGCATAGATATTTATTTTGATATACATTCTTTCAATGCTGAAGAATGCATGTATTAGTTACCTTTGTTCTAACTCCTTTAATAGTCTGGATATTTCTTTTTACATGTTATATTGCATTGCTGTGTTGTATTGATATTGTGCATTAATTTCTAAGTCAATGCCAAATGCAATTAAGCAGCTTTTCTCCTCAGGTCTCTGCTAAAATGGGGTAATGCCCAATATGATTATTTTGATAAACAAAGGCAAATAAACAATTAAAGAAACAAAGAAAATTATTGTCATTATGAACCCCCTTTTTTACCATTTTCTACATGGGGTGTCATGTCAACTGTCACCATCTCTCCTTAGTGAATGCTATCCTTCTACCTTCTTTGACACTGATATCTGACTGTTGCAGGCCTTCTCTCACAAACCTATCTACCTATTTGATGGGCACCTTTGCTTCCTCTTGCTTTCTTCCTGTCTGTCCCAAATCTTCTTCATGAGATTGTCTTCTGCTATTTTTCACTTGTCCGAGCCACCATAATCTGTTCTCTTTGACCTTTTCTGCAACTGGAGCTACTTTAGCTTCTGCTCTTATGTCTTCATTTCTTCACTTGTACCCCATTGTGTATCCGGTCACCCATCTCGGGCAATTCATCTCCATCACCTTTAGCTTCTTTATCTGCTCTTCCTTTACTGCCCAAGTTTCTGTACTGGTCATGCCACTATTTTGTACACCTTACTTTTCAGCTTCTTTGACATTCCTCTGTTATACACTACCCTTTACACTGTACCAGTTGACTGCAGTCCTCTGATTCTAGCTTTGACCTTCTCATTCAGACTTCCCTTCTCCTCAACCAACCCTCCCAGATACTTGAAATGGTTATCCTGTTCCACTATTTTCCCTTCTAACTCAATTCTCATCTTCTGATTTCCCCCATTTGCTGCAATTACAAACATCTTACAACCATCAGTTTCATCCCATGTGCTTCAGTTTTGCATTGTATACCCTATCTTTCGCTGAAGCTCTTGCTCAGAGTCTGTCTGTAATGCCACATCGTCTGCATGCAGCAGCTTGGCTGATAAGTCCCCTCTTACCTCTTTGTTAATGTAGTTCAACACCAGTATGAACAGCACTGGGATCAGAGTTGAACCCTGAGGCACACCCACTGCCACTGGGAACTCCTCTGTCAGACCGAACACTGTTGTTGCTTGAGACTTTTGGTCCTTGTATGTAGACTGAACTAATTCTACCAGTGTTTCTGTAATTTTGAACCACTATAGGACTGCCCAAATCAACTTTCTTGCACCTTGTCATATGCTTTCTCCAAGTCTAGGACTGCCCCATTGCACTCTTTCTTCATCTGTAGCTTCTTCTCAACTATCTGTCTCACTGCAAACATTGGGCCAGTTGTGCTCCATCCTGATCTGATCCAAATGGTTCATCTCCCTTCTTACTTTCTAGTATTCTGCATATTCGTTAGTCAATCACCCTCTCCAGAATTTTCATGCAGTGAGATACGAATTTAATACCTCTATACTATCCACAGTTGTGAATGCCCCCTCTGTTCTTGAACAATGACAATAGTATGCTTATTATCTAGTGATGTGGGATGTGGTATTCTCTCCATACTGCTATGAGTACTCTTCAGAGCCATTTCCCCCCTATCTCACCCAACATCTGTATCATATCTGCTTTGACCTCATCTGAGCCAGTTGTTTTCCCAGACTTAATTTTGCTTAGTGCTGTTCTTAGTCCTTCTAGGATGGGATTTTCCTCTTCTTTCATCTTCTGAGGCTGTGTTAGAAGATGCTAGTAGTATTCCTTCCATCTGCCTTTGATGTCCTGTGGACTGGTGAGCAGGTTGTTGCTGGCATCTCTTATGAAGGGTGTCTGACTATCTTCTTTATCTTTTTGTTTTTGCCTTACAACCTGATATAGTTTCTTTGTGCCATCTACTGAGTCATGTTCCAGAGGCTGGTAAAGTTCCTCTGATGCCTTGTTATTTGCTATTGCAACTCATTCCTCAACCTCTTTGTTAGCCAACTGGTATTCCTTGCTAGCCCAGACCATTTTTTCTGTCTCACACTTGCACTCCTTCTTTCGATGATTTCCTGGACTTCTGCATTCTACCACTAGCTTTCCTTATATACCTTATTTCCATACCACAGTCAGCCTCATATCTGTTCTATAGTCCTCCCACATGCTGTTATTTTGATGTTTCTATTCTTGTTTAACTCCACCTATTTCCTCTTCTTCTTGAGGTTCTAAGCCCTGAGTAATGTCTTGAACGTTTGTACTTTCTCTACAGTCAGTTCCAGGTCTTCAGCCTGGTCTCTGCATACCTTAGAGCCTTCTCTTGCCACTGCTTACAGCAAACAGCAGTTTGTGCTGTGGGCTGACTGTTTTACTGGGGATGACTATGCAATCACTGATTCTACTCCAGTGCTCTTTCCTTATTAGGAGGAAGTCTACCTGAGTTGCATGTTGGCCACTTGTATGCGATCTTGTGTCTCTCTTGATGAACCATGTGTTGGCCACCATCAAACCATTTGCCAGACAGAAGTCTAAAATGGTCTGGCCTTCCTTATTTCTGTTGCCCCACCCATGACCCAGGCAATCCTTGTACAAACAAGCAAATAAATAAATAAAAGTAGGCTGTAGTATGATTTTAAAGAAGCAGAATTAATTGAGATGTGAGTCATGGGATTACATGGGTTTTCGCACTTGCAAATACACTTTTGAGCTATGAACATCTGCCTCATGTCAGCTGTTTTGCAAGCTTTATGTCATTTCTAAACCTGGACACCTTTTTTAGGAAAGTCAGAATACCCAAACACAAGAATACCAGAACCTGAGTCTAGAAGACTCAGCATTGTCCATTACTACAGTCATTCCCAAAGACACAATTTCAGAGCAATGAAGGCACTCTATCTTACTCTAGATAGTGTGCCTGTCACATCATCAAATCCACTGTCAATTGTGTGGAAGTATCAGTACTGGTCAAAGATATCAACACCTCAAAATGGATTCCATGGGATACCACATTTTAACTCCTAGATGTCCAAATCACTGCAAATAAGACTAATATCCACTTCATAGCTAGCTACAGAACATCATTTATTCCCACTTCTGAACATGATAGTCTTTTTACCACATTAGTGGAATTGGAGGACTTCAAGAATCCTTCCATAAACTGGCTGACCTATACTGTTAATGGCTAGCATGCTCAACACTTCCTTGATATTTTAAATGCTTACTTTCTTTTACAAATAGTTAACCATCCTACTAGAGCCCCCAATATCCCTACTGTAGTCCTCACAAATATGAATACTTCTTGCATACCTCAGTATGTATCACATTGCCTAGTTAAATTAGACTATAAATTAGGACTGTTTCCAGTAAAGCTGGTAGTTCTTCCCCTGTAAGTATCCCTGGCTTAGAGACTTCTCAAAAGCAAACCTTCTTTAGTTACCTAATGAATTGAATAAATTCAACTGTAATCCTCCTCCTCTGAAAGATCCCAGTGCCAAAGTTTTTGCCTATGCCTCTGATTTCTATTCCCACTTAAACAGTTGCATTGATAAGGCAGTCCCTATTTGCACCAAATATAATGAGAATTTTAAAAGCAAAACACTGTGGTTGAATACACATATTCATACATTATAAAACAAGAGAAAACAATGGTTTAACATTGATAACAGGTCTCATGCCACCTACCTCAAAAGCTCTCCAATGCAAACTAGTAACTAAAGGGAACTGTTAAGAAGTTCAGAGTTAAGTATGAACTGAAAATTGCCATTAAACAAAAAATAACTACAGATTGAGCTTTAACAATGTCAGGAAGTTAAAAACTAATACCCAACAATGTTTGGAGCTATTCCACAATAATACTATACATTCGGATCCAAAGGAAATACCTAATATCCTAGATAACAAATTTAGTGCAAATTTTACAATATTCACAGTTATAATTGTTCCACAGGTTCCACAATCCCAGCCAGCCCCTTTAATTACTATGGAACAATTTCTATCAGCACTCTCAAAAAGTAAGAACATCTCATTCATTGGTTATAATAATATATCAGATTGCCTAATTATCAGTGACAAATACAGACTATCTGAACTTCTAGTTAATCTTGTTAATCTAATACTCCCCACTGTTTACATTTTGGATGCCTAGAAAACAGCCGTTGTAATGCCATTGTGCAAGGGTGGCCAAACCATGGATCCTGGTTACTACAGACCTATTAGTCTCACTAACCTGATATGTAAAGCTATGGATCACATTATTTCAGACATCATTAACACCTTTCCTAGAAGCTTAGGATTAGAAGATTGCAGTCTGTATGCACAAACACACACACACACACACACACACACACACACACACACACACACACATACACACACACACACACACACACACACACACACACACACACACACACACACACACACACACACACACACACACACACACACACACACACACACACACACACACACACACACACACACACACACACACACACACACACACACACACACACACACACCCATGTGCGCATGCAAACATGCACATGCGCATACATTGAAAATCTCTTAACTTTGGACCTTTACCAGTTTAGCTTTTGCCAAGGAAGGTCCTGCCTCTTCAACCTCATTAATTTATTTTACTCAAAGCAGTGGATAGTGATTATGCAGTTCATACAGCATATCTGGTCCTAGCCAAGCCTTTGGCACTATTTTCCCATGCAGGCATTACTGACAGACTTATAAATTTGAATATAAGTCCTTATGTTATGCAGTGGATAGCTAAATGGTTGTCTGTCATCCCCCAGTCATAAGAGCAGCAGGTGCCACTTTTGAAAACAAAACATTTACCAGCAGTGCTTTGTTTTGGACCTTCTCTTATTTGGCATTTATTTCTCAAACCTTCAGGCCAACACTCCTGGCATCTGTTTAAGTTTACAGATGACTGTAACTTGGATGTTGTTATTCGATCTTCCACTGACTCACAATTGCTCCAGCATGGGTTAGACCATGTTAGCTATAAGTAAAAGGACAATGGCATTAAATTAAATGTGTACCAAAATGCAGCATAGTTCATTTTGGTAAACAAGACATTTGCACATACCATCTAGGCACTCTTATCAATTATTCCTTATCATCTGACCACCATTTCTCCACAGTACTTCAAAAAGCTTTCTATCTGGCTCCTCTAATTTTCAAAGACATCTCTACTAGAAACAAAGAAGTCTTAATTCTCCTTTACTTGTATCTCATCAAACCCATAACTGAATATGACATACCTTTCAATAGGTGTTTGTCTAAACATATCACTCAACTTGTGAGACCTCAGAGACTTATAACTAAAAGATCAGTGGCCTCAGAACTCAAAATTATAAGGACAGAGTGGCAGCCCTTTTTCTTTACTCAGTGTCTTATAGATTCCTCCATGGAGATATGTGTCTAGTATTTTCAAGCCATTAAAGATCTGACTCTCTTTGATCTCCTATTCCTTCACATAACAAATGATTTCATAAATACCTGGTTAAAGAACTAAACATTCATCAACAGATGAATAAGACATGTTGGCATGATACATTCTTATCCCAATGTATCCCTCACCTCTAGAACAAACTTCCACTATGTGTAAAACAGAGTAGCACCCTTGCTACCATCAAGGTAAACCTAGATAATTGGATGGCAGCCTTAGATACTCCCCTGATCTGTCTTGTCTGAGGCTGGAGGGAAGTTTTGAATGTCTTTTGGCTAGGCTTGTAATGGTCTGCAAAAACAACAACCTCCTTCCTCTTACTTCTGACTTATGGAAAACAACGCTGACCCAAAACCACCGACTGTGGTACAGAAAGGAAAACAAAACAAAAAAAGTTTAAAACTTTTATTCTTTCTTTTTCTCTAGCGCTTTGGTGTAACCACCTTCAAGGAGTATCAAATAGTAGCAGACATAAATACACATTTATATATACACACCCCACATGAATAACCTCAATTAATCAATAAAATAATTAAAATTTAAAGCAAACATTTCCAATTCAAATCATTATTAAGACCATTAGGCACAAGTGTCTTGTACTTTAAAATATAAATACTTTCTTTATACCTCAACTTTTGTTTTAGTAAATTTTCATCTTCACAAAAACAATCCACTGTTTCTAAAACTGTGCCTATTAACTTAGAAACATCACTATCATGTAACATTTTAAAATGTAGAGAAATTGTTTTGTCTTCCCTTTTGTTTCTAACATCTCTCATATGTTCCATAAATCTGACACGAAATTCTCTCTTAGTTTCCCCTCTATAAAATAGGGCACAGGAGCATCTCAGTGCATAAACAACCCCTTTACTTCTACATGAATAAACCTCTCTAGGTTCAAATTTAACCCCATTTATATTATCAAAGGTTTTTACCACATTCTTACAAACAGTACATTTATTACAACTTAATGTTCCTTTAATAACTAGTGAATTAGGTATATCCACAGCTGGTAGACTAAATTTACCATGTACCACCATGTCTTTCAAATTCCTTCCCCTCTTATATGAAAAGAGGGGCTTACGTGGTAAAATACCTGCTAAAAACCTGTCTTCTATTAGATATTTCCAATAATATTCCACTAAAGTCCTCATTTCTTCACTTTTGATGTTATATACTGACACATAATATATCCCATCCACCTTGTTTCGGTAAGTTTCCTCACCATGAAAAGACCGTAGGCTATACAAGGTGTCATAACCTAATCTTCTACCCCTACTGTCAATATTTTTATTTTTAAATACCTTTTCCCACACTGAATTCTGCCTCTTTCAGAATATCGGGGTTATAACCCCCTTTCAAAAACATATTCCTAGTTTGTTCTATTTCCTTGCCCAGCACTTCCTTATTACTACATAACCTAGAAATGCGATATAACTCTCCATATGGTAACGCTTTCAAAATATGAGGAGGATGGCAACTAGAAGCATGGAGGTACTGATTCCCATCCATAAACTTCCTATGTACATTATAGGAGATATGGCCATCCATATTTCCTTCTAAAACTAAATCCAGATATATCACCTTTCCTCCCATTTGTAACCCATCAAATGATAATCCAAATGGGTTATCATGCATCTCCATTACAAAATGTTCCACTTCTTCTAAGCTTCCATCACACACAAAAATTAAATTGTCTATGTATCGAAAATAAAAATCAACATATTGTCTCATAAAATTTAACTTAAATAAAAATTGAGTTTCAAAAAAAGACATAAAAAGATTGGCATACATGGGGGCAAATGCTGCCCCCATCGCCGTACCTTGTTTCTGTCTAAACAATTCATTGTTAAAATGAAAAAAAATATTTTTTAAACAAAAGTTAACCATTTCCACCACAAAATTAACAAGAGGGCTTTTATCCAAAAAATGGTGGATAGCTCTTAAACCATCTGCATGTTTGATGGAGGTATACAAACTTCTTACATCAAGTACCAGAAAAAACTTTTTCTCATCCCATTTTAGACAGGAATATTTATTCAACATATCCCAACTGTCTTGAATATATGCTGGAGATGCTTTAACATAAGGCAATAAAATTCTATGTAATAATAAACCCATGTTATGTAGGAAATATTTACAAGCAGAAATAATAGGCCTACCCAGGGGCTCTGTCATGCTTTTATGTATCTTTGGCAGACAAAAAAAGAAAGCTACCTCACTGTTACTACTGATAAATTTGTCCCTAACATCTTTTTCAGAAAAATAACCCTTCCGAATATAATTATCAAGCTTCTGTTCATATTCAGCCACTACTTTTTTTATAATCCACAATACTACACCTTTCATACAGTAATGGTCTGCAGGCTGAGTGTCTAGTACTTACCTATGAACATATAAACCTATGGCCCTCAATAGCACTAAAACCTTGCTCTAAGCACTTTCTAATGGTCAAGAATATGCTATGCACTGCTAGTCCATTGCTCTCCAGTATTCAATTACTGCCATCCTTGATGATTTACCCACTTTACATCAGGAGCACGCAGCTGGCCAAGGGGATGTAAAGTCTAAATTAGAAAAAATGGAAAGTTGTTTAGCAAAGTTAGCATCATTTTCAGGAATCTGAGATTAGGATAAGTCAGACAAGTCAGTCTGTTAAAACTCACATAAAACAATTAAATGCATTAGAATGATCACCTCTAAGACATGCAGAGTAGTAATGTAGGTGCCCTTTTCTAATATACCAACACTGCTACAGCTTTATCCTCATGAAACACTGTTGCTGGTTATTTTCATTGTCAGGGTATCTATATGTAATTACACTGGAGAACTGGTACAATTTAAATGCCTTTCACATTGCAGTGTCTTCAGCATGTCATGTCCTTAATAAGCTCCAGTTTAGACTACAGGACTGTTTTCTTTTAGCTGCAGTGTTACTTTCCTTAGAATATTAAAATCATGGTTGTATCTGAGGAGCCTCTGAGACCATACTATATATCTTATACTGGTTGCTGTGATATGCTATAAACATTGCAGGCTACAGGATTTGTTAGTTTTATGTAATTTTAGATACTGGACTTGTTATGGATGCCACTGGTCTCTTGGGATTAGATAATCGGTGGAGAATTATATGCCTTTTCCTGTCTGATATTCAGTGGCTGTTTTACTTTTTTGTAGTTGTTTGAATTCTCCATCTCACTTTGTTAGCTCTCCCACAGCTGAATTTTGGCAGCCTATGTTAGTGAAGTAGGGCAGTGGTGAGTGCTTGTGGATGCCATTGTCCTTGAATGGAGCTTGACCATACACCAACCTTTCTTAACCGTAAGGATTAGTAGCACCTTTTGAAATGGGGGTGGAAATTACTAGTTTGCTGAGACATTGGCCTTGTGTTTTGTGAAATTTTCATCACTGTGCCTATTGTGCCTTAATAGTGGGGCAACAGGCTTCCTTTTCATGTTCTAAAACAGAACTACTATTTATTGATGATGTTCGTGTGTGTGTGTGTGTGTGTGTGTGTGTGTGTGTGTGTGTGTGTGTGTGTGTGTGTGCGCGCGTTTGTGTGAGTGTGTGTGTTTGTATGTCTGTGTGTCTATGTATCTGTCTGCTCCCCTGTGTCCATGTGTTTGTCTGACATAGGGAGAGATGACCAAAGAGGAAAGAAAACATGAGCAGGAATATGGTGTCTATTAATGCTAGTAGTTACACACTTGCAAGTCCTACTGGCAGAGACATTTTTATGTCTTGAACTGTGTATTAAGTAGTCTGTTTTTCTTGCATATTAAGACTAACCTGTGACTGAATACTGGAAAGTTAGTCAGCAATCCCCAAACCTTTTTATTGGGTAAGTCATACCTCTCAACCTGGAAACATCAAAAATCTGGACAAAGGCCATGAAAAATATGTACAACTCTGTAAGCTTATTAACATAAAATTTGCACACATGATTATGTAACCCTGCCCACTCCAGTGGAATTGTGGGATGCCAACTTTTAAACGCAAACTGAAGAACAGATAAATAAAATATGATCATGAAACACAAAATAAGCAGAACAATTGTGTTTTATTTATATTAATATCTGAACTTGTGCAAAACTAAAATACAATTGTCTTTTATAAAAATAAAATTAACTGTGGCTACACTTCAAATTTCTTCATTAAATAATGCAAAATATAAACCAAAACAAAACTGTTTTATTTATATTACTAACATCTGAACTTGTATAAAACTTTGAACTTGTGTAAAACTAAGATGCAATGCTCTTATATAAAAGTAAAATTAACTTGTACTAGTCTACTACTAAACTACACATATAAATCAATCAAATTAATTCTTTCTAACAAGTACTACACTGACTGTTATATTAGTTAAATAAATCAAAATTAAATAAGGCCTGGCTTCTAAACTGGTATAAAGTAAAACTGAAATAAATATAAATCAAATTTTTACCTGTTAATTAACTAACTACTGAACTAATACAATGTAAACTCAGTCACAGCTCACAGAGTTAAAATGAAACAAAAATGGCAACCAAATAAAATAAATTCTTTTTAAATACTGAGTCACAGATCATGGATTACTTCCTCTTGCTCTTCATCTTTTTCAGTGATGGCCTCTGGCTCTGTGTCTGGTAGTGCTGCCTGGAGTGCATGTTATCTATTGTAAGCTACAGTTGCCCTTTTTGCTACGTGTAGAACAGATGGTGGGACTTCCACTGAAAATTAGTCACTGTCCTTATTCATTTTGGTTACTAGCAATGAATTAAGTGCTTTGACATGTAATGACTGTTTTAACTTTTCTCACCACACTGAAAGCTTGCTCTAAGTTCACTATTCGAATGTAAGCAAACAGAGCAACATTAATATAAGCTGCTTAAAGAGAGCTATTCATTCCACTTGAGGGCTTTGTAGGACTGTTGACCAGTACTTGAGGAAACATATATCTGTGTCAGAGTCCCGGCTGTGCTATTGCTGTGGCAGCTTGAAGTTAATAACTTGGTATATGCCAAGTTCAGCCTTAAGTTAACTACACTGTTACCATGACTTGCAGAATCCTAAACAAGTTGCAATGTTCGTTACAACTTCAATGTCAAGATTTAATTTCAGTTAAGGGTTCAATGCACTGACAATATTTTGCAGTATGACGTCACCAACAGGCAAATGCTTTCTCATTTTCAGAAGGACTGCAACATAACATGCTTTTACATGCTTATAGAAGGTGTGCTCAGTTACAGTACCAATGATGTCATCACCATTTTCATGCAAATATTATTCAATATCAGATCCAACATGAAGGTGTCGCTGCTGCAAAATATTATTGTCATCTTCAAAAAAAAGAATTACTCGTGGTCCTGATATTACCTAGGAGTTCTACAGCATCACATGGCTTCAATAACCTGCTTGTGTACTCCTGTAGAAAATTTGTGATATCACTGTACAGAGTTAAAAGTTGACTGCTTCTGGCCTGCAATTTCACACTGAACTTAAGGAGACTCCATAACATACCTCAGGAAAAGGAACACAAGTTTTACCTAATGACTATTCAGCCATTCTGTTATGAGGTCTATTCTGTGTGACTGGGGCTCACATGATTGGAAGTATGATAAAAGTGCAGGCCACAGGTCCAGTATTCGCTTTACAACTTTATCAAGACTCAGCCAATGAGTGGAAGTATGTTGGATAAGTACAAGTGGCTCAATATCAACAAATAATGCAAATTCATTTAGCTTCTGTTGCCGCTGTGCACTATGCAAAAAGTGATTATAAATGTCTGATATTAAGTCTTCCACATGTGATTTCATTGCTTTCAAACCTGATTTGATGCAAAGGTCTGCTATATGGCACAGTCAACCCATACTGAAGAGATAAGGACTGACTGTCTTTAATCGTGACAGTACAGAATTGTATTTACCAACCATGACTGAAGCATTATCTTATAAGTATGCAGCCATATTATTTGTTGGAATATTGAATCTGTGAAGACTTTCCATAAAGCAGTTGTATATTGTTTCACCTGTACCTGCCACACAAATGGGTATGTCTAAGAACCGAACATTTCCACACTTTGCCTGGTCAAAAAATCCAACCAGAATCACAAGGAGTTTATTATCCCCCATATCAGTGCTCTGATCTAAATAAATGCAGTAAGGCTGCTACTTACAAACTGCTGCTGCTGCATCTTCCTGATATTTGGACCCATGACATCACATGTAATGCATGCAGACTTAGTGGCCCCACAGCTCATCTTCTTCAACACTTCATGATCACCAAAGTGTTTTTTCATGTATTTCAGCAGATGATCTGCAGCACTAAAGGGTAGGTTGTGCTAGGACAACAAATCTCACTTCAGCTATTAATGCTTTCTGAGCTGTACTTGCTTGTCAGGCTTGGGTGGCAAACATGTCTGTCACTTTCCTTCCAAATGTGACCTGCTTTGCATTTGGCTTGTGTTTCTCTGTATCCATGTGCCTGTGCAGATCATTGGGTTCTCTATGGACAAAACTAATCTTACAGTGCCACACTGTACAGAATGCATACCCTAGTCCAAGCTTGCTCTCACTTAGGCAATCAAATGACATCTTCCAAGCTGCTTGAAATGAAGACAGTCTTTTTTAGTCAGCATGGCCTGTTAAAACAAACCTTGTCTAAGCATGAAGACATTGATTACCTCGCAAATCATTTTACTACTACTACTAATAAAGAGATATATGACTGACAGAACACCTAATACCTTTTCCATCTTTAGGCATCTCTGCCTCTAGCTGCTCTGCATGGGTGATCACTGGGTCCTCATTTGCACTGCTTGTGATTGGTACTGCTACTACTGAAGGTGCAGCTTGAAATGAAGACATTCTTTGTTCCTTGACCTAACTTATTTGTAAAATGAAAGAAAAAACTACTTAATGTAAATGTGACAACAGAAATTATGCTGAAAGCCACTGTGACACCCATGCACTGGCCCAGTAATCAAGGAGCCTCAATCCTCACCACTAACACCAGTGAGGGACATCCACATTGGGAGGATGAACAGTGCACATACGGTACAATTTCCCTTAAGAGCACACAGAGATTACAGTCAGTCTGGGGCTGGTTTCTCCCTCTCTCTCCAGATCCCCAATAAGACTCCCTACTGGTACAGCTATAGGGTTAAGATCTCAGCCGAGTGGTCAAGACAAAACCTCCAGCACCCTGTCTGTCCAACCAGTGCTTCTGCCCAAGTAGCTGAGACACACACACACACACACACACACACACACACACACACACACAAACACACACACACACACACACACACACACACACACACACACACACACACACACACACACTTTGACATTTGATTTATATACAAGCACACAGACACTCCTGGGAAGGCTGGCACAAGTTCACTCACTATGCCCCGTTCTGCTCAGACTATAAGGTAGTACCAATTGCCATCAACCACCCTTATTAGCTACTATAAAGGCCCTTACCAAAGGGTGCCCAATTCTACTGTGCAATGTTGCTATTATCTAAATGGTAAGAGTGTCCAAGGCTAAGGCTATTTAGGAGTAGCCTATACAGTGTCACCAAACACACATGCAAGTACACTAAGAGCTTATATATCTCTACACAAAACCAACCACAATTAAAAGGTTTAAATATATTTAATAATAAATAATAAAACACAAGACAATCCTCATTAACTCAACACAGTGACAACAGAGTTCACAACCACAGGAAATACTTTAAAATAATATAGTAGGACAGTCTCACATAACTATAGAAAACATCTACACTAATTGTGCTATATTCCTATCTATCTCTAAGAGAAGCTAAGGTCTAAATAACTTATTTACAGAGCCAAGCAAATACAGATGATAAGTGCAGAATACATGTTTACAGATCCAGAGACAAATACAAAACACACTATTTCTCTCTGAGATAGTTCTTAAGTTAATAATACACATTACTGCTGGGTTAGCTAGATGATATCACTATTTGACACTTGTAGCTAGTTCCCAGGCAAAACAGATACCAACATAATTTAACATGTCACTATGAAAAATACTTATCCCTTAGAAGTTGACAATTCTCTCTTAGAACCTTGCCAGAAACTGAAAGTCGTAAAACAATTACCTTGGCAATCTGTAATTACCTCTGTTTCAAACAATAGAAAGAATTTCCAGCTGCAGACATTCTGTCTTCTAGTTCTGGTAAACACACTCATAAAATTCTTTATTTATTTTCTCAGAGTTTGCAAGTTAACTCTGTATATGCCAACTTTTACTACAAAACCATACATTTGCATTGACATATTGTTTATACACATGTCTGCTCTTTTGCAGCAGGGTACACTGTGGTTACAATCTTGAAGCTCAGTACAGAACATATAGTTTTCTTACATTTTTTAAGGCAAGCATACAAATCATATTATTATTATTCACAAATGACATAGAATTATTTACAAGATTCTATCTAGCTGGACTGGCAGTGTCACATTTCTATATAAATCATATTAATAATTTCAAGTGACATATTTACAAAATTCCAGCTAGCAGGGCTGGCAGCATCTTGGTTTATCACATTTCTCTCCCCAATGAGAACTCAAGCTAGTTTTTCAAGTGTCCCTTGAGAAACATTGCTTGAGAGGGTTGAGCCTATCTGGGAATTCCTTATCCCATTCCCTGTCTTGAGAGTCCAGCTGCCTTGGCATTTCTGACCCCAGTACCATGCTGCACTGTCCCATCATATGCCTGCAACCCTAAGCTCCACCACAGTAATTTGGGATTTTCCTGTCTGTCTGGCTCCCTGTAGCCATAGATCCCCCTCAGACTCCTCCTGCCTTGTACTGCAAATACTCAGCACAAGGGCCTCCCTATAAGGGTAAGGTTATACAAGTATCTGCCATTCATTTTTGTTACCCATTCTTACCCATTTATTTTCCTGTTCCAGGTTCAACACATACCATGACAGTCTTGCAGTTGCAACTGTTGTAATTCATGGTTGACTCTGTCTGATGCTAGCAGTACACAACCATTATGTGGTAAGTAAATGTTGTGAGTATGGCCTGACATCAATTGTACTGTATGTATGTGCATAGGGTGAAAGTTTTACCCCTTAATCAGTCAGCATGTCTGATATCCATTGCTCCAGGGCAAGGGCATATTGTGCATGTCTACATCTACCTACACCCACATCAGTTGGTGATTCCACCTCTGAGTCCTCACCTGAATGTGGCTGTGGTGACCTTGCCAGTGGTGGTGGAATGTGTGCTCCTTCCCCTTGGTGTTACTGTTGCAGTTGGAGGCACCAACTTCAGTAGTCCAAAGGCACTCTCTTGATATTTCTTGTTTGAGTCTGTGCCTCATTGTAGTATTTCTCTGTGGGTGTGTGTGCATTTCTGATGGGCAGCATCACCAATGGCTTGAGTGCATCCCCTGCATCCTCCAGTAAATGGCCATGTAGGATATCCCCCTTGGAAAACCTCTGGTAGAGCTGTGAGTTGTGCCAGCAATGGGAGTCGAGGTAACTGTGGAGTTGCCAGCACATACATTCAGGATGATTCCCTTAGCATTATGTATGACCTGGCAGATAATGGATTGGAAGTATCTTCTGTTTATGTAGACCCTTCCCTGATCCCCACATGGTGTTTTGATCTCAAAGTGAGTGCATTATATGGCACTCAAGACTTTATTGAAGTGTGCTACAAGGTAGAAATCCTGCATAGTTGTAGCTCTGTTCTTGGAGATATGAGGAAAATATATAAAGTCACTGACATGCTGTAGCATAGCGTTTGGGCACTGATGTAGGATCCTGGATGCTGATGTCTGTGTCAACCCAGCATGTCCCCTGTTGGTTTCTGGAAGGCTCCTGTAGTTAAAATTCTGAGTGCTGCACATGATCTCTACAGGTATTGGTTTCCCTCAATTTGCCCTTGTTCTCAGTTGAGGACAACAGAGATTGCAGAGTTCCTGGCATGTGTCTCTATCCACCCTGTGGCACTCTACTATTTTCACCTCAAGCAGACCATGAAAAGTTAAATATGGACTAAACATCCTTCTCCTTGCTAAGGTCTATGGGCAGCTTCAGCAGCAGCATAGACTTGAGCCGTATACATATTATATATATATATATATATATATATATATATATATATATATATATATATATATAAAATATTCTTTCCTTCTAATGTAGTTTCCATGTCTGTATTCCAGTAGGTTTTGGAATTCAAGATAAAAACCTACACTAAGTATACATGATTGCTTTTTAGCTTGTTGAATAGCTCTGCCATTTTGGATTGCTTGATTAGCATAAAATTCAGCTACTTATGCTGTAGTTAGCATACTATGATGTTTATCATGTCTGTGCACCTTTACACACCATGTAGAGCTGCTTATTGAATACAAAACAGCATGAAAACAAGTGCACCTGGTTTTAGAAAGCTGTGTAGGGTTTAATGAATCCAGCCCTTTATGTGTCTTAAAGTATAAATATCATTTACTGTATTGACCTTTTTCAACAACTCTTCAACTAGATCTGTTAGGTTGTTAACTGATAATCCTGCATACTTACCTTTTAGATTTTTATATGTTGTAATAGTACTAAAATATATAGAGATATAGATATATTTCTATTTCTGTGTGTGTGTGTGTGTGTGTGTGTGTGTGTGTGTGTGTGTGTGTGTGTGTGTGTGTGTGTGTATAGCATTCCAGATTTTTGACTTTGCTTATCCTATCAGTGTCCTTTCAATTTTCTGTCAAAGTCAAAGTGAACTTTATTGTAATTTAGACTCCACAAGGGTAACCTAAACAAAATTGTGTGCATCAGGCTCAATACTGAGATGGCAATTACACACATACACATTACATATAGCACATGCAACATACAAAATGTTAACCTTAAGTTAGACTGTTATTTACTACATACTGCTATAAATTACTATGTCTACAGTTTTAGCAGCTGAGTGATTGATTATTACACATTTATTTATTGCATACTTATGCTAGAATAGCTAGCAGATAAATATTGCACTTGACTGACATTATAAACAGTTAACTATGAGTGAGTATCTCATAATTTGTATTGCACCATCCATAATGGTTTGACCGAAACAAGACCTTGTCAATGACTAACATTCCTGAGATTGCTTCCAGAGTTCAAGGGCCTAATTGCTTGTGGGAAGAAACTGTTCTTGAACCTGGTTATTTTACAGTGCATGCTGCAGTATTGTCTGCCAGATGACAAGCTTGTAAACAGACCATAGGCAGGGTGTGTAGGATCACTGGCTAATTTTATGGCTCTGTTGTAGCAATGTGTCTTATATAGATGATGTATCAATGGGAAGTTGGAGCCTGTTATTCTCTCAGCGACCTTCAACACCCTCTGTAGGGCTTTTTGATCTGTAACTGAACAGCCTCTATACTACACACTAAGTTGCTCGTTAGGTGATAAGGATGGAGGGTGGTAGATTAGCTTTTCTTAACCTCTGCAGAAAATGCAGGTGTTGGTGGGCTAATGTTAGTGTCTAATATACAATGATTATTATGTAATGTGCACTTCATTCTGTAACAAATGAAGCCTGATCTGTCATTATTTGAGCATTGTTAAATAATTATCACTACTCATTTTTAGGTAATTATATAACATGGATTGATGAGCTTGTTACAAAAAGTCTGTCACTTTACCATTTAATCTGATGGCTGAATAGGGTAAGATCATGACGTAATGTAATTCTGTAAAGTCTGTTCTGATCATATATACATACTATTTATGCTTGCTGTAGAAATTCTCTAGTCATGCTGTTAGAATGTTATTATTATGAATATTTGAAATAGCTATGTATTATATTCTGACAACTAATTGAAACTGACACTAAAGGAATACCATTTTCTGTCAGTAGAAGCTGAACTCAAATAAAAGCATAAACAGAAGCTTAATATTTTTTTGCCATGCAATGGTATAAACATGTAACATGAAACTGAAATTCAGCTAGAAATACCTCATGTTGTGACATCACTCATCCACATGAATGTATATTTGCATCTGAACTATATACATGTGTTCTAAATCTAAAGAATGCTTTTCGCTAGATAACTGAGACAAACCTACATAAATGTAATTAGCATGCCATTCATGTACTGAATAATGTATGAAATTAACTATATTTCATTTATATTTAATGTATTTATACACTATTGGTACTCTATTACATCTAAAGAAAAATTAAAAAAAAAGAGACTGTAAATAATAAACTGGTTTATACACACTTATGGCCTTCTGGCTTTTTTATCAATAATCCAGTAGTCTTGATACTTGACTTGTTCACAGCAGCTCTTGCCAGAATTAAAAAAAATACATAATAAAGTAAGCCTTACTCTACTCTGCATTACTTCAAATCACTGCTGAGGTGCTGGAAGAGCCACCTTAGTGTGCCCATTGCTGTGTCTAATTTTACAAACATTTGGTCTCCGGTATACCATTTAGACCCTATTACAAGGCTATGTGAAAAATATAATAGTTGTCTCTAAACCTTTATCAAACCTGTAACTGCAATTTATTTTGTATCCAAATAACTGTTTATGTGGCTAACATGTTCTTCTGGTATAGTATCTTTAAAATGCACACAACAAAATCTAACAACAATCCATGTGTGATGTGAGAGCAATATCTGATCAAGTGACTTGTTCAAAGTCATACAGTAAACAAATGAGGCTGAGGGAACCAAACACTGCACCCCAAGAAATGCAGTCCAGACTTTGACACAGCTTGCTGTGAGGGAAAGGTTAGTTTGTTTTTTTTCTTGTTTTTTGTATTACTTTATTGTCTTTTTCTATTTTGTATACTGTGGTTTGTTTTCTTTATACTGTGCTTTACTTGTATTCTGCTTTTAACTGCATATTAAAACTTGAAAAGAGACCACAGCTCAGTCTCTTGTGAGTCAGACCAAAATTAGAACAGGTCAGTTAAGGAGTTACACATAAGTTAGAATAGGTCAGTTAAGGTTAATCATCTGTGAACTGAGGGAGTGAAGCTAGGAACTAAACCTTCTATTTAAGGGGTAAAATAAAACATTTCAGAGCTTTACTGAAAAGGCTCACCCAGACTCTGACACAGCTTGCTGTGAGGGGAAATATTAGTTTGCTTTTTATTTCTTGTTTTTTGTATTACTTTATTGCCTTTTTCTATTTTGTATATTGTGGTTTGTTTTCTTTACACTGTTTTACTTGTATGTTGCTATTAACTGCTTATTAAAACTTGAAAAGAGACCACAGCTCTGACTCTTGTGAGTCAAACAGAAATTATAACAGGTCAGTTAAAGAGTCACACATAAGTTAGAGCAGGTCAGTTAAGGTTAATCATCTGTGAACTGAGGGGATGGAGCTAAGAACTAAACCTTCTATTTAAGGGGTAAAATAAAACATTTCAGAGCTTTACTGGAAAGGTTTACCCAGACTCTGACACAACTTGCTGTGAGGGAAAGGTTAGTTTGATTTTTTATTTATATTTATTAACTGCTACACCAAATGGCAGACTTTGATGTCTTTAGCATTACCTGTTGCCCTGACTTTATATATACTCTTCACAATAAAAATTCTCTCTGCCTGAAATAAACTCATATTAACAAATCCCTGTAGGTCTGTAACCAAAACGTATAATGTGCTATACTGAAATAGAAAGGCTGAAACTTAAATATAGAATTAAATGGAAAACCCAGTGACACTTTTTCTTCCTGTCATTAATTCAAGTGGAACTAAAATAGTAAT